>NC_072465.1:23540364-23888250 GCF_027596085.1 Anoplopoma fimbria | reverse complement strand
TTTACTACTCAGTATCTGGTTTTTTAAATGTTTTTCATGGCACTGATGACTTGCATATTTACAATTAACTTGACAGGGCTAACAAATGATTAAACAAGTGTAATGTTAAAGATATCTAGTCAAGATTTTGTGACAAGTTTTACTAGGCCTAGTGTTTAACCAGAAGGATGGAAGGAAGATGTCAAGTTAACTAAGCTTGATGGAGAGGAAAACAGAGACACCAAATATTCATGAAGGGTCTATTTTTATTTATTTTTATACACAACTACAGTACCAGTCAAAAGTTTGGACACACCTTCTCATTCAACTACTTTGAAGAATCTAAAATATAAAACATATTCTGGTTTGTTGAGCATTTGTTTGTTTACCACATAATTCCATATGTGTTCCTTCATAGTTTGGATGTCTTCAATATTAATCTACAATGTAGAAAAAAATAAAAATAAAGAAAAACCATTGAATGAGAAGGTGTGTCCAAACTTTTGACTGGTACTGTACTTTACTATGACTTTCTTTTACCTTTTTCGACATACTATGACTATGTTTGATATACTTTATGACTTTTTTCGACATACTATTGTATGGCTTTTTTTTTACTAATTTATTCAACATATTCTACTATGACTTCATGAACTTTTTTTTTCAACATAATATACTATGACAACTTTTATCAACATAATATACTAAGACGACTTTTATCAACATAATATACTAATACGACTTTTTTCGAAAAAATATATATATTTATATATATATTTATATATACATAAATAAATAAATATATTTTTTATTTATATATATATATATATATATATATATATATATATATATATATACCAGTCAAAAGTTTGGACACACCTTCTCATTCAATGGTTTTTCTTTATTTTTCTATCTATTTTTTTCTATCTACATTGTAGATTAATATTGAAGACATCCAAACTATGAAGGAACACATATGGAATTATGTGGTAAACAAACAAATGCTCAACAAACCAGAATATGTTTTATATTTCAGACTCTTCAGAGTAGTTGAATGAGAAGGTGTGTCCAAACTTTTGACTGGTACTATACATATATATGCACTCTGAAAGAACACTGAATAAATAAAATATACTGAATAAATATATATATATATATATATATATATATATATATATATATATATATATATATATATATCTTCATATATATATATATATATATATATATATATATATATATATATATTGAATGAGAAGGTGTGTCCAGACTCATGACTGTGTAGTAATACATTGAGTAATAAAACACGTGTTCAGTGACCTCACACTAATGGCCGCCTGTCCGGGCCCGTTCCCCCCTCACCGGTTGTTTATGGTTGCTAGACAACTTCAAAAGAAAACTTACATGACGACCTACAATGTATCCACCGTGTCCGCTCTGACCATCCGATTCACTGCGCACACCTACTGCGCAGGTAGTGAGCAGAGCCATGGGGTCAGAGGCGGTGAAGGTGGTGGTCCGCTGCAGGCCCCTGAACGACCGGGAGAAGGGCCTCTGCTCCAAGACGGTGCTGTGGATAGACCTGCACCGGTGCCAGTGCTTCATAGAGAAGCCCGGGGTGGTGGACGAGCCTCCCAAGCAGTTCACCTTTGATGGCACCTACTTCATTGATCAGACCACTGAGCAGATGTACAACGAGATAGCCTATCCTTTAGTGGAGGTGAGCTCCTTCATGCACCTTGCAGCACCAATGCACAGCTGCAGTCTTAAAGATGCATGCTTTGCAAGCTGGTCACTGGACACCACCAGTCCAAAAACAGAAGCCTATATCTAATTGCTAAAGTCTGCAGACCTCATTATTAACTTAACAGTCTGCTGTCAGTCACTTGCAGAGGTCAGCACTTTGTTGACCCCTTTTTTCCTCATGCAAAAGGTCATTAATGCCACATGTAATAGTTTCTGTCTGTATATATTTATATATATTTCAGTTACTGTGGATTTTTACTGTTTTTTTTATTGCTCATTTGCTTATTTATAATACTTATTTTTGATTTGTTTGTTTTTTACTATGTCTCTTGTTTGCACTATCCTCTATGCTGAATTGTAGATTAATATTGAAGACATCCAAACTATGAAGGAACACATATGGAATTATGTGGTAAACAAACAAATGCTCAACAAACCAGAATATGTTTTATATTTTAGATTCTTCAAAGTAGTTGAATGAGAAGGTGTGTCCAAACTTTTGACTGGTACTGATATATATATATATATATATATATATATATATATATATATATATATATATATATATATATATATATATATATATATATATATATATTTTATTTATATATACATACAAAAGGTCATTAATGCCACATATAATAGTTTCTGTCTGTATATATTTATATATATTTCAGTTACTGTGGATTTTTTACTGTTTTTTACTGTTTTTTTATTGCTCATTTGCTTATTTATAATACTTATTTTTGATCTGGTCTCTTGTTTGCACTATCCTCTATGCTGCATTGTAGATTAATATTGAAGACATCCAACTATGAAGGAACACATATGGAATTATGCGGTGAACAAATAAATGCTCAACAAACCAGAATATGTTTTATATTTTAGATTCTTCAAAGTAGTTGAATGAGAAGGTGTGTCCAAACTTTTGACTGGTACTATATATATATATATATATATATATATATATATATATATATATATTATATTTATTTATTTATATATACATACAAAAGTTAATTAATGCCACATATAATAGTTTCTGTCTGTATATATAATATT
Source organism: Anoplopoma fimbria (assembly GCF_027596085.1). NCBI lineage: Eukaryota > Metazoa > Chordata > Actinopteri > Perciformes > Anoplopomatidae > Anoplopoma > Anoplopoma fimbria. Next base: position 23,885,463 of record NC_072465.1, on the reverse strand, counting down.
TCAGTTACTGTGGATTCTTTACTGTTTTTTACTGTTTTTTTATTGCTCATTTGCTTATTTATAATACTTATTTTTGATCTGTTCTTTTTTTACTATGTCTCTTGTTTGCACTATCCTCTATGCTGCTGTAATCCTGTAAATGTCCCCACTGCGGGACTAATAAAGGATTATTTTATCTTATCTTATCTTTCATTTTTTACAGGGTGTCACTGAGGGATACAATGGAACAATCTTTGCTTATGGACAAACTGGAAGTGGGAAGTCCTTCACCATGCAGGGAGTGTCCGATCCTGCAGCCCAGAGGGGGTCATCCCGCGAGCCTTTGAGCACATCTTTGAGAGTATTCAGGTAGGTTGGGAAAAACGTAGTTAAATATGCAACATGATCTGATTCATGCATTCATACAGTACCAGTCAAAAGTTTGGACACGCCTTCTCATTCAATGGTTTTTCTTTATTGTTATTTTTTTCTACATTGTAGATTAATATTGAAGACATCCAAACTATGAAGGAACACATATGGAATTATGTGGTAAACAAACAAATGCTCAATAAATTAGATTCTTCAAAGTAGTTGAATGAGAAGGTGTGTCCAAACTTTTGACTGGTACTGTATATTTATATATATTCTACTTTACAACAACAACAGTGGTAAAAAAAAGTTTTAAAGCAAAAGTCACAGTTTAAAAGTGCAAGTTCCTGCATTCCAGATTTTAAAATAATATCAGAAGTATTTGCTACAAATCTTAGTAAAAGTAGCCTATCAAAAGTAATAAATAATCATAATGCAGAGTGGCTATTGTCAGTGTTATACCATTGGATCATTGTTAATTGTGTATTTATACAGTACCAGTCAAAAGTTTGGACACACCTTCTCATTCAATGGTTTTTCTTTATTTTTTTTAAAAAAAAATTCTACATTGTAGATTAATATTGAAGACATCCAAACTATGAAGGAACACATATGGAATTATGTGGTAAACCAGAATATGTTTTATATTTTAGATTCTTCAAAGTAGTTGAATGAGAAGGTGTGTCCAAACTTTTGACTGGTTCTGTAAGTTTCATGCAAAAGTCTCCCATGTCAGTGTACTTATTTATTTATGTTGGCATGATATGCAGACTTGCTTCATTCTTATGGGTAAAGTATCTGTCCAGACTTGTCTAAGCTTTGTGTGCTCAGAGACAATACTTGTATGCATGTTCTTGTTTTGTGCAAGCCAGTGTGCAGAAAATACAAAATTCCTTGTGAGGGCCTCCTACCTGGAGATTTACAATGAAGAAATCCGAGACCTTTTGGGGATTGACACCAAACACAGATTGGAGGTAAGTCTCTTACAATGCACGAACAAAACATCCAGCAACACTGTAACATCATAAACCAAAATGTTTATTGTTCCTTGACAAGTACAGCCATTATTAAACTTGTTTCTCAGACTATTCTCTGACAGCGAACACTGTGCTGCTTGTGTTTTGTGGACAATACTGTGTAAGTTGCCATGGTGAATTCAACTCACAGTAGTTACACGATTTCTTGAAGGTCAAGGTGTTTGCACAAGGTGATAGAATTTTTGATTGTGTGTGTGTTTTTTTGTGTGTGGTTGATGAAAATTGTTTAGCTGAAAGAGCATCCAGAGCGTGGGGTGTATGCGCGGGACCTCTCCATGCACACTGTGCACAGCGTGGGGGAGTGCGAGAGAATAATTGAGCGAGGGTGGAGGAACCGGGCAGTGGGCTACACGCTGATGAACAAGGACTCCTCACGCTCGCACTCCATCTTCACCATCCATTTGGAGATCTGCAACACAGGTGAACACACACACACACACACACACACACACACACACACACACACACACACACACACACACACACACACACACACACACACACACACACACACGAACTGTCACAATAGATGCAACATGTTGAAACATATCTATAATCTCTCCAATGTGTAATTGAGGTGGTTTTAATCTGCATAAACATGTACTTGTAGGAACATGTGATCCTACTAGCTGCTCAGCATTAAAGAGCAAGATGTCAACAAGCTGTTATGCTTAGAGTTATTGCTTGTGCACATAAAGATAACACTTCAAAACAGGTAAACCACAAACATATTTATGAAAAAATCATATTGTGAGAACAGATTATTACGGCTGAAAGTATAAAAACACAATAGGCATATTACACAGAAAACAATTGAATAAGAAAAAGGCAGAGTGAGCAGCTATGTCTACTTAAAGTCGTATTATATCTACATTCTCTCTGTCACTCCACACTCTCAGATGCAGATGGCCAGGATCATCTACGAGCAGGTAAACTCAACCTCGTTGACCTGGCAGGAAGTGAGCGTCAGTCCAAGACCGGCGCTACAGGGGAGCGGCTCCGCGAGGCCACCAAGATCAACCTCTCCCTCTCGGCCCTGGGCAACGTCATCTCCGCCCTGGTGGACGGACGCTCCAAATACATCCCCTACCGGGACTCCAAGCTGACCAGACTGCTGCAGGACTCCCTGGGAGGAAACACGCGCACCTTGATGATCGCCTGCCTCTCGCCCGCGGACAACAACTATGAGGAAAGCCTGAGCACGCTGCGCTATGCCAACCGGGCCAAGAGCATCCACAACCGGCCTCGTATCAATGAGGACCCCAAGGATGCTCTGCTCCGAGAGTACCAGGAGGAGATCAAGAAGTTGCGGGCGCTCATCTCTGGCCAGCTGGGCAGCGCTAACCTTGCGTGTGAGTGATATATTTTGAAACATCTTTCTATTTGATAATTGCCAAAAAATGTAAATGCAGATGGTAAAATATGTTTTTTATTTGCATATTAGTTGAATTCTTTTTTAATTCCCTGTCTTGCTGAAAAAGAAACACTTTTTTCATCATGCAGCTCTCCTGGATGGTCAGTTGTCTGGGTCGTCCCCTGCTGCTCCTTCAAGGCCGCAATCCAGCAACACAGAAGCAGAGAAGGAGAAGATTAAAGAGGTAACTTCAGGCCGTTCCCACACCAGTATATCACTTCACATCTCCACATGCGTTGTGTAAGAACCAGGTGATTTATGGGGCTGTATTCTGTTCCTCGCCACAGGAGTACGAGGTGAGGCTGGCCAAGTTGCAGGCCGAGTACAATGCAGAGCAGGAATCCAAAGCGAAGCTGCAGGAGGACATCGCTGCCCTGCGTTTCTCCTGTGAATCCAAGCTGTCCGATCTGGAAAAGGCTCGAGCCAGCAGGGGGAGCTCTGTCCCAAAGAATGAAAACAGGAAATCATCTCCCCAAGAACCATGTAACTAGTTTCTAAATTTTGTTTCATGTCTCACCAGTCTGTCAAAAAGCTCTGGTGTATCAAAGCTCCTGACAAAGCGTGAACCAAAACTGAACATTTGCAGCATTGTTGTATATGATTGCATTGTTTTTTAGGAGTTCTTGCATTATTGTCCACCCTCTGTATTGCTTCTTAGCATCAGTGAGCTCTAGCTGTATGACAGATGATGCTGAAGAAGAGTTCTGCCACAACACTGATCCCACGTGCCACAGTACATCTGGAGAAACTTCCGTGACCAAGGTACTGTCCTCTAGCACCTTCCATCACTACCACTAATCAACATGTTATTGTCCCCAAACAAGATATCCACCACTTCATTAAAAAAAACAAAAACAACAACAGCATGTAATGATTGCTGGCATGAAAATAGAACTATGCATAATTAGAAATATCAGAAACTTATAGGGTATTATTTCATAATTTCTGTGAGCCAGCTGGCTGTAGCAGCAGACGGTGTCCAAAAAAGGCCAGATGGAGACTCACCTGACGTCACTGCAGGGCCTCTGGACCAGCAACACGTCCTGGAAAGGTTTGTGGGCACACATGTTTATTCACATAAGCAACCATCAGCACTTCTTGCATTTTATGATAAAGTTCTTTCTACATCAAGATTAGGAGCGTGGAGTCATAATAGTCCGTTTTCTTGTGCTTTCATGTATCAGTCCATATCAGTTTATTGCAGATATCTCTGTGTCGGTATCTTTGTTGTCCATTAATATTAAATATATTGCTGTACAGAAATGCCAATTAAGGTTTGAGGTTATTTAGAAACAGTGTCACTATTAGTATGTCAACTAGAGAGTAGGTTTAAATGTCGTGCTCAGTATTATTACAGTATGTAATCACAGTTTAACAGGTGTCCATTTCAAGATTGCTTGTCTATGATACCGGTATGTTTTACTCCATAATATTAATACCAGTTTCAGCCTCAAAACCCCAGTATCAGTCATTCCCATTCATCCATCTCTTCCCAGACTGCAGCAGCTGGAACAGGAGGTGGTTGGAGGAGAGCAGGCCAGGAACAAAGAGTTGAAGCAGAGGCAGAGGCAGAGGAGGAACCTCGCCGACCAGAGAAAAGGCCATCTTATCTGCGCTCTGTCAGAGAACAGCGAGGACAGTGAAAATGTGCTGTTGAACGTCTACAACTCCATCCAGGAAGAGGTTCACGCCAAAAGCCAAATGCTGGACAAGGTCCAGGGCAAGGTGGGTCACAGCATCTGCAGGATAAATGCAGCAGTTTCTTTGGGACATAAAGGGGGTTTGGAGCAATGTTTAACAACTGGGTTCAGGGTCTGCTGTGCAAAACACCACACGAATTAGTGTTTACTTAAAACTCTAACAAGGTTAGCACTAAATGATGCTGGATAATCTGAAATCCAATTTTCTCAAAGCTGTTGGTGTTGAAATGATATGCTCTGCCATTCAACCATTAAAACCCACATCCACCTGTTTGTGACAGCTGAAAGCAGCCAAACTGGAGATCCGTGACCTGCAGGCGGAGTTTGAGGTGGAGAGGGACGACTACCTGGCAACCATCCGGCGCCTGGAGAGGGAGGGCCAGCTGCTGAACAGCCTGCTGGAGCGGATGGTGCCGCTGGTGCGCCGTGACTGCAACTACAGCAACCTGGACCGACTGAAGAAAGAGGCTGTCTGGGACGAGGACGGCGCCACCTGGAGGCTGCCTGATGTGATGGTGCAGAAAACAACGCTGCCTTCAGGTGCAAAGGGTGAAGAGGGCATATAGAAAATGGGCTACGTACAAAAATCATCTGTTTTTAGTGCTGATGTGGCTTGTGAGTGTAAATATGTGTTTTGCAGAATCTCTCCCTTAAATATTATCTCGCTTTCATTCTCTCTCACAGCAGTGGCTCCAAAACTTCCAGCCGGCAGAGGTTCAGTTGCTGACACTGGAGAGTCGTTCATGGTGCGTTTTGTGTTCATGGTCCATGCGTCATCTCCCACACACACTGAAACACAGTCACAGAGCTTTAACTTCCTGTTTGTCTTTAGCAGGTGGAGGAGGACCGGTACAAGGAGATGCTGGACCGTAGCGACAGTGAGAACATCGCCAGCAGCTACTTCAAGTCAAGGAGAGCGAGCCAACTGCTGGGACGTGAAGCTACCAAGGGACACGGTACGACAAAAAACACAAATAACAATAACATGGAAAAGTTTAGTTATCTAATTGGCTTAGTTGCAGAATGACGTCACACGCTAAATCTGCAGGTTGTCATTATTGTGTTTTTTTAGTATTTCTTTAAAACTGAGCAATTAATCAAACCAAGATCATAAAGATGTAAACAATGGTACAAAAGTAATCATGTTCAAATTAAAGAGAGTTAGACCAACTTAAAATACTACCTATTATGTAAAACAGATGCTATTTGCAAAGTAAATGATTCAGTGGTAAAAAAAAAAAAAAAAACGAGTCAGTGATATGCTACAAGCAACAACTGGGACTTTCTGCAGCTGTTCCCTTCTTATTTTGGTTTTACCCATCTGATGGAGCTTTTCTCCCTCAGCCGTCCACTCTCCCCCCCTGGTTAACGGGCCGGCCCACCTCACCGTGAGCGGTTCCACCATGAACCCTCCTCTCAGCACAGACTCCGTCCTGCCACGTCCCTTCCGCCTGGAGTCGTTGGGTGTCCCGGTGTCCAACGGTAAAGTGAGGCGCAAAAAGAGCAAATCTCACATCCATAACGAGGGGATTTGAAAAGACTGTTCCCGTGCCCTACAAAACTTAAAACACATCTCACTGTCATCTGTTTTTGACTCAAAAGATTGTATACACTGTGATTGCTCACATACAGTATATATTCAATTATTAAATATGTAATTTTCATAAGCTCTGCAAATCATAAATGTTAATGAACATTTCTTGACGTTGCAAGTCCAGTTCTCATGAGTTTTAAATCACATTTTACATGTTCAATTTGAACAAAATACTACCTACAGTATGATACGACACTTGAAATGTTTGCACTGTCCCTAAACATTTGTGATTTCTGCACTGAGACTCAAAGTCCAGCTACTATACATTTAACTTCTTAATGTGTTTTGCCTTTGCTGATTTGTAAACCACTATTTTCACCTGTTCCTTATCTATTTTCTAAAATTCTTGCTGCTGAATAGATAAAATAAAAGGAATTAATGTATCCACAACATGGCTAGTTTCATTTACTTTGCAAAAAGTTGTGTTTTGTTGTGAGCAGTAATAACAAATAAGATTTCAGTCAGCAACACGTCGGACCAGTTTTCTGTGTCTCAGCAAATGCGTGACTCCACTGTCACAAATAGGTCAGGGGGGCTGTTGTCAAGGCAGCAGCGTTGACAGGTAGTAGACGGTTATCTCATGTTTCATTCATATGACCTCCTGGGTCAACATTGTGGAATTTGGTGTGATTTTACTTAAGCCTAATAAAGATGAGAGAACCATTGATTTATTCCTAAAGCTAAATTTGAAGCTGCTTTTGATGCAGATTTTACATTACATTACATTACAGTCATTTATCCAAAGCGTTACAATCAGTAGTATATTACATATGTAATGTAATGTAACATATCATTCACCCATTCAAAGATGACAGGCTACCATGAAGGTGCCACCATCAGACTGAACATTCATCATCCAGTCCACACCGATGGCAAGCCTTGGGGTTAAGTATCTTGCCCAAGGACACATCGACTTGAACCACCGACCCTCTGATTGGAGAACTTTGCTCTCCACTACGCCATTATGTCAAGATGTCAAAATATTGCATCGGTAATAATGACATATTTAAAATATTCTATATCTGAGGAGATCTCAGATTACATTGTTGCATTGTGTGCATCTCTGCTGATAATCTCAATCCTCTCTGCAGCTCACTTTTCTGTCCGAGTATCATATTTCTAAAAATGGCTGTGGCCTGATTTCCATTGTTTAATAATACTTGACCGGCAGAGAGCCGTGTCAGTTTCAAAATTCGACACCCTTTGTTTGCCTGTGCATGGACACGAGACACCGGCCCATTAGGCGAGCCCCTTGCCTTTTAATGAGGGATAACACCACAGAGGGCAACTGTAATCGTCTCCCGCAATAATCAACCACATACCGGGGCGGCTGTGGCGTAGTGGAGAGCAAGGTAGTTCTCAAGATACTTAACCCCAAGTTGCTCCCGAAGGCTTGCCATCGGTGTGGACTGGATGTTGCATGAATGTTAGTTAGAGTCTGATGGTGGCACCTTGCATGGTAGCCTGTCATCAGTGTGTGAATGGGTGAATGATATGTAATATACTACTGATTGTAAGTCGCTTTGGATAAAAGCGTCTGCTAAATGACTGTAATGTAATGTAATTCAAGACTGTTGCATAACGAGTGCCAAGCCTTTTTCAAGTAAGCAATTAGAAGACTTACATGCGAGGGTTATTGAGAAAACAGAGAAAGGAGAGCACTGGTCTGCTTAAATTCACACGGAGGTGGGGCTCAGGATAATCGGATAATGGAAGAACAGCTGAGCAGGCTTTCTCGTTGCTCGAGTGCCGTGTAAGATGAGTCGTATGGCTGATAGTCATTGTGTTGATGAGGCAGAGACTTACGGTCACTGCAGGTTAACAGGGATGAACGTTTGGTTGAATTAAGGGGCCTTTGCTTCTTTGTGCTACACTAATTCTGTGAGATGTTCTTCCATAGCCCAGTCTGAAAAGGCTGTTAAGAGCTCCATGTAGTCACATTTCAAATCACAAGTCAAACAGTCTACATGGAGAGTTTCAGAAACTAAGCTGCATAATTAATAACTGCAAGACGGATGGGCTGTATTTAAAACTTGTAAGGATAAAAATAACAATACGCAGAATATATCATGCAGACTTCTTTATTGTTCTTCTTTATCGTTTTTATGGAGATGGTAAAGAGTGGGTCAGATTAATCAGATTATCATTGTTTTTCTGGATGAACATCTCCATAATTTAGACAATGAAAGCGTAATCTAAAACATTTTGTATAAAATAGTAGCAGAAACAAATCAGGAGTTATTGATACATCAAATCTCCATAATAACATACTGCTGATTGCTACTAAAGATTAAAAAACACTGAAAAATCACCTCAAAACATTTTGTTCAACCATTATGATCCTCTTGTTTGAGGCTTTGCTCCAAGGAATGCACTCAACAATCCACTTAAAGGCACATTTGTGAATTATAAAACAATCATGGAAAGTCATGGAAAAAGTCTGTTGATTTTGGTTGATGTTTCCTTTAAGTAGAAGAACATGATTAATGGGAAGCTTGCTTCATTATCTAAAATGTTATTTTGTGCACTTACAGGCTCATTACAATACCTCGATTTCTTTTGTTGAATTCAGACAAACAATAAATTAGAGCCATACATGTGTGTATATGTAAATGTATTTAAAACATTCAGCAACCCATTGATATGCATGTTAGGCTGATTGGTGCCTGTTGGGCTTTGTCAAGTTGTAACTGTAATTTGTTAAAGGAAACATAATAAGAGATTCTGATTAGATGGAATGACATAAACACACCATTTTAATCAAACACGTAGAGCCTCAGGCGTTGGAAATGTGGAAGGTGCATTTTCAGATTGAAACCAACAGGTGAACAATGGTTAGAAAAAAAACTGCCCTCAAGTACGTGAATCCCTGTGTGTTAAACCCTATATATTAAAAGTGCTGTTCTTGCCGTTTAAATTCTTCCTCTTCTTCATCCTCTTCTGCTTGAGTTTGCCAAGTTTCCCTCTTAATGCTCTAACTCTCTTTAAGCCGACGCTACTCTTGAACTCTTTCTGAGCACCATGTTTAGGTAGGCGGACATCTTCTGTTTACCTGGTTTAGTCTTTGAGCAGTCCAAGCTTTTTGAGTGCTTCTTTTCGATCCGCTCCCATCCCAGGCACCACCATCACCGAATACCCGACTGAGTTTGAGGGTTTGCGGGACCCGGGCTGAGTGTTTCCACCGTTTCTGTGGTTGTCCAGGGTGGCAGAGCGCTCCAGACCAGCTGCCTTCGATCCATTGGATTGGGCGGGATCTGATACAGGCAAAGGCTGTTGGTCAGGTCTGGAGTAGTTATGGAAACTGGCGCTGATCTGCAGAGGCTTGTTCTTGGGCTCTGTGGGAACTTGAGAATGACAAAATGATGGGCTTCTTGATGGATTATGATTAGATGGACCTCTTGTCAATCTGTTGGGTGTCGGGTCCAGAGAGGAGTGAGATTTAAGGGGGAGCCGTTGGGCTTCTGATTCATTTTCCGGCTGTTGGTCTTTCAGGAGACCCAGCTTCTGCAAAGCTTCCAGTCTGACAACCTTGGGATCTTTTGCATTCTTGATATCGTATGAAGAGTCTGAAGTTAGGGATGCTTCATTTTTTGCTTTCACCGATATGTTGGCAGGAATCTTTTTGGGTTTGGGACCAACAACCGGAGGACCAGCCATAGCCTTATAAGCCTCTGAGTGGGATCTGTCAGATCTTGGAGGATTTCCGCGGTTTGGGCCTTCGAATGTGACATGAAGGTGCTTGTCCGACTCTATAGTGTGATCAATTGTTGGACAGAGAGGCGTCTTCTTCGTGGAGGCACTCCTCCGCAGATGAACAAGTGCCTCATAGGACAGAGGACCTCGAGGTAAACCTTCAGCTTTCCTAACCGAGTAGTCTCTGGGTTTGGTGGGAGGAGGTATCACAACATTAACCTCCAAAGGTACTCGGGGAGGTTTCTGGTTGTGTTTGTTGTCAGGTTTGTTGCTTTGAGGAGTGAAAGGAGTCTTAGAGCTGAGGTTTTTGTCTGGAGGGACACCCGTCTTTGCATTTAGTACAGAACATGGAGAGCTGCTTGCCACAACAAAAGGTGTAGGAACCAGGTAGCTCTGCATGGGTTTGGTGTCAGCACATTCCTGTATGGGTTCCGTAGATGCCTGTTTCTGTGAAGCTGAAAGACAAAGAAACACGTGTTTGTCACTAGACCGTATTCAGTGGACAAGTGTTTAGCTAGTTCTGCATCTGTGCACAGAGATTAACTCACTGTTGAGCTTGCTTTTGTTCATGGAGGCCGACAGGTCAGCCAGTTTGTTAGCAACGTTGCCAGGGCTGGGCAGTTGGTCAGGTTCGTCATTGGACAGTCCACTGTCCTCCTCAGTATCCAAAGAGTCGATAGTCTCCTCCAAAAACATGAGACAGGCCTTCTCTTCAGCAGACAGGTACTCCAGACTATCATCACTCTGTAATACATAAAACAATGAGAGGAAATTGACAATCAGAAGAATTTAAAACACTTTGTATCGGAGAAATCCTTCACTTCGAAACCAATTGCATCCCCTGAGCTTTTATGTTTCACCTCAGTCACTTACATGACTTTGTCTTGTTATTTAAATTTGTTTTGAATATTGAAAATGAGTAGTAGTAGAAATAATAAGTTGGAGGGTAGGGTCACTTACAAAGCCAGAATTGGCGCTGAGAACGCTGTCACAGCTACCAGCACTGTCCATGCCAGTCATCGTCTCCAATCCAATGCCACCAGGCCAGGTATCGCTTTTGGGCATCTTAGTGCCCCAGTTTATCCAAGTTTAGTGGCACAAATTCTTGTGTGTCAGTCTGTGAAAAGGGAATACATGGTGAATTAAAATTGAAATTGTTCCTCCAGCGTCTTGGCAGAGCGAAGTTATTCCCCAAAAAATACACAGCATTCAAAAGTAGATTGTATTATTTTACAAAGGTTTTTAATCATTCTATCTTCCAACCAGCCATTGGGTTGCATGTATTTTTGCACAAGTTTTCTTTAAACTACTTTCCTTTGTTTCTCTTTGCATTATATCCTTTGTAATATTTTGGGTCTAAACTTACATAGTTTTTTGTGTAACCTAGAACTAACCTTATGCAGCAATTTATAATCAGCATAAAAGGGTTGAATTATTATTACAAAAAACTGAGGATGTGTGCACAACCTGTAACCAGAAAACACACAGGTGTGATATTATTATTTCTATTAACATTGTATTATTTTATTTTTTTAGAAATAGCTCAACTTGCAGAAAAAACAATTAAATAAATGTTTTAGAGGTACATTTGACACATGGACTTCTATGAAACGGAAGCTAACGACTGCAATAGATAACAATAAGTTGTTTTTAGTTAATGAGCAAAGGACCAAATTCTGACAATGTCTCGACAACTGACAAACAGTTTGGATTAAGCAAACAGCGGCTCATCAGAGACACTGGTTCTCTGTGTAAAGTTTTGCAGCAAAAATATGCTCGATAAATTCCAGAGCTTGACCACATCTGATTAAATAACCACAGGTCAATCTTTTATCTGTAAAGGAGTTTCTCTATAATTAATAGATCATTGATAGCACCTTGTGCACGGACACTGATTAACAACATTTGGCTTGGAGACAATAAGCTGTACATTCTTTTGTTATAAGCCTATATTTTAAAATAGGGTGTATTGCGGTGTCATACGAATCTGTGCCTTCATATCACATTTATAATATCTGAGCATGACTTGGACAAGAATGAACAACTGTAGACTTCATGCATTGAGAATTCAAAATTGTTGAGAGACGTCTAAAAAAAAAAAAGAAGTGTTTCCAACGAATCCCTTCACAGTTTCTGTAGAATCAATGATCTAAACCTCCTCTAGATAGGCGATCCATCCATTGCTACGTTTTGTTTTGAATTAACGCAGAGTTTTAGGAAAAAGTGCATCGAAGAAGAACAATGATCTGCTGCAGACCTGAAACCAATTTTAATGCAAAACAATAAGAAAGAATATTAACTATATTATTTTCCACAACATCCATATTTGCTTGTCGTTCTTCTGGGTCTATTTTTTCTGATAACAATGACATAGAAAAGCTCCGATTTTGAAGCTCCCAACTAGTTTTCAAAACAAACCATGCTCACAACTTCATCACTGTGCAAGTTTAACATAACTTTTTAGGACAAAAAACCTCAAGGCGACTTTATGTTTACTAAATGTTCATGTTCAAGTTCATTTTCATAATTAACTGGTGGAAGTGTCAGCAGCGGCTACCCAGAAGTCCATTTTAAGGAGTTCAGCATATTTGGCAAATGGTTCACAGTGATGTAAAGGAAACTTGTAGTTAATTGGCTTAAACCACTGCAATGGTCTTTTTTTAGAAGCTGAATGTGTTTATACAAATGTTAAACGTAGAAGTAATATATGATTAGTTATGCTGTTTTCTAGATTTCTACATTTTCTCACATGCACACCTGCCTAAATATCATCTCATCCACATCTAACATCCTATGTAACCCTGCGGTGTGTTTTACATGCACACCAGCTCTCTGTTGACGGGTCAGATTGACAGGGTATCATAGCTCGGTGTGTTTCTGACAGATATCTAACTGCTCCTCTAACTGCATGTGACTCAGATTACAGCACACATGCCACTCCTAATCTTCCTCAACCGGATCAGTTTCAGAGGGAGTGGAGGGCAGCAGCAATGATCCCCTGGAAGCTATATGATATCCAGGTAGACCATGTTGTCTGACTGCAACACTATTCATCTGGGTGTATGCTAGTCCTCAGAAACTATCATCATTTTAACGTGATGGCATCTGAAGAAAACTTTAAAAGTAATACCATGATTAGGGATTTGTCACCTTCTTGGGATGCTATAATATAGGCACAATTCTGGCATTGTGAGACACCTTTTACTGTAGATGACATTACAAATAGAGGGTTGTTTAACAGCTATTAGAGCATGCAATTTTTACCAGAACAAACAACTTTTAGAGAACAAAAAATAGCATGCTTTTCTACTTGAGAGCTGGAAGTTTAGTATAAAGGAACCTCTGTCGGATCCAAGTGAAAATAAATTGACTTTTGGATAAGTTTCAGCACCTGAGAGGGAAGGGCTGCTAGATAAGCCAAGAGAGGCACAAAAGCACTCCTGTTCACTGTTCAAGCTTTTGCTATGTCATCCCATCACTGCAAAATGTTAAAGTTCTAATATGTATATATATATATATATATATATATATATATATATATATATATATATATATATATATCCCCACATGTCCTGTTGCTTACAAATCAGGATATGAATCTGACTGAATCTGGTATTTAATTGTGTCTTAATTTGACACAACCTGGGTGGATCACGTGCAAATAACAACATAAAAAAAGAGTATTTTGAACTGTAATTAAATTTGACTTGCAGTAGTATTATATAAGTATTATATAGTTCCCTTGTGACTTGGGGTTGCATCCCTGGTCATAATAAAACCTCAGACCATTGTGAGTGTAGTTATTCATTAACACGTCGACCATTTCCAGGGAGGGGACACAGCAGAATAGGCATCATAATGTTATCTCCATAAAGATTCTCCTTTTAACACAGTACAGTAGCAACCTCCAGAAATAAAAAAACAGGATAAGCAGAGGTTAAGGCAATAAATTTAACTGTCAAAACTCCTGGGAACATTAATCTCTGCTGTAATAACTGTTTTGATTGTGGCTATAAAAGAGAAGCTTTTATTATCCATAACGCATTGTTTGAAGAGGATTGTGCAACTGGGTTAAATTATCACCGCTCATTTTTTCCCCACCATCATCTTAACCTCCACTACCTGGCCTTCAACCCTCTGTCTCCAGATAGGGCTCATGTCCTTTGTAATGAAAATGAACTGCTCCAAATGCATATATTACAAAATATACAAACAGTGTCCATTGATCAAAGGGTGTTGGATATATGTAAAACCTTTACTTCAGTTCCAAATGACAACTAAAAACTGGCCTGCAAATTATACAAAGACTGACTAAACATTGTAAGGAAGTTTATTATGACATTATACACAAATATCAAGTGTGGCAACAGAAGCTATAAAAAACGAGAATTTAGTCAGGAAATAACATAAAAAGTTCAAGCCAACATAAATGATCTTAAGCTTAGGTTGATATAATTTAATTCAATATGAGCTATAGATTTACCTGTTATATTAACATCAGAAGAAACACACGATGCAAACTAATTTAAAAGGTGTTTAAACTATCTTTAAGTATATTTAAAAATACCAAAAATAGGAATGATTGGGCACATACCTGTTTTGACTCTGCGTGCAGTCTTTAGTTATCCATCTTCTGCTTCTTGTGCAGGTGAGGACGCGGGGCTGAGTGACTGAGCGGCTCTGTGTCACCTGCATGAGGGACTTTGTGCCCTCAGGCTCTCAGCCAATCAGAGAGCAGCATTCTCCTTAAGACGCACGAGTTGTCATGGTACCTACAACTGCACTAATCCTCTAATCAGTGTCTCAGTTTCAGACTCTCTCTCTCTTTGTGTGTGTCTGCTGACTGTGTGTAGGATCGTTACTCAAAAAGTATCCACTGAAAGAAAATAAAGAGTTTAAACACTAGGAGATAATTCATCTTGATACCAGAGGTACACCTGTATTCAATCACCAAACGTTGCAGCATTATCTCCTAATTAGCCTTAATGAATCATTTGATTTGAGCTATTTTCAGAGATTGATTAGTCCACTTCTCTAATCTTATTGTCTTTATGTGATTGGATAGATCACATAAAGACAATACGATTAGAGAAGTGGACATCTGTGTGATCTGTGTCTGTCTGTGTTGGGAACTGGGAGTTTGAATGATCAAAGTTTAAGGACAATGTAACATGTTGACACTCTTTCTATTTACTGTTTGCACAATAAGGGAAATGTCTATTATGCAAACCATTTGCTAATTTAATTATTTTATTTATTATATCAATATACAATATAGGAGACAACAAGCAAATAATGTAATTTCCTTTTCTTTCTTATTTTGTAATATGTTGTATTTTATAATATTTTTATTTTTATATTTTGTGATCACACTTGAGAGAAACGGGCTATATAAAAACTATTTTTACTATGCTGCAGCTCCTCAAGACCAGCAGAGGTTTCTTGTGTTTTTTTCCCGCCCTGGAGACCAAAACAACATTGCCCATCCTGGTTTTTTTCCCCCATTTCTACCTGAAGTACAATGTAGTAACCCTAACCCCAATGTCTGGAAACTCTGTTGATTTGTCGGTCAATCTGCTTGTGTTACAATGTGTTCAGCATCTAACCTGTTCAGTATTTCTTTTAAACTGCTGTCAGTTCTCAAAGTCTGGCTTTTTTAATTAATTTATTCAACATACTATACTATGACTTTTTTATGAATTTATCCAACATACCATACTATTACTTTTCATGAACTTTTTGTCAACATACTATATTATGAATTTTTTCGTTCATTGACTTTTTTCGACATAATATACTATGATTTTTTTTTACTTTTTTCGACGTCATGGCATAGAGTGTTGAAAAAAGTAAAAAAAGTAATTGTACTGTATCTCGAAAAAGGTGATTGTATGTTATGTTGGAAAAAGTCATAGTATAGAAGGTCAAAAAAGTCATTGTATAGAAAGTCAAAAAATACGTCGAAAAAAGTCAAAAAAGGAATTGTACTGTATCTCGAAAAAAGGTTATAGTATGTTATGTTGAAAAAAGTCATAGTATAGAAGGTCAAAAAGGTCGTAGTATAGTATGTTGAAAATAAGTTTATGAAAAAGTAATAATATAGTATGTCAAATAAATTCATAAAAAAGTCATAGTATAGTATGTCGGAAAAAGTAAAAAAAAAGTCATAACATAGTATGTCGAAAAAAGTAAAAAAGAAACGATAATATATGTCGAAAAAAGTGAAAAAAAAATTATAATATAGTATGTCGAAAAAAGTTTAAAAAAAATATATATAATATAGTATGTCGATTTTTTTTTTAAAGTCATAGTATGTCGAAAAAAGTAAAAAAAAGTCATTATAGTATGTCGAAAAAAGTAGCATGACGATTTAAAAAAAAAAAATATTTATATTATGTCGAAAAAAGTAAAAGAAAAGTAATGTCGAAAAAAGTAAAAAAAATAATATAGTATGTCGAAAAAAAAGTAATAGTATAGTATGTCGAAAAAAGTAAAAAAATAATAATAATATAGTATGTCGAAAAAAAGTCATAGTATGGTATTTAAAAAAAATGTATATGTCAAAAAAGCTATAGTATATTGAAAACAGTCAAAAAAAAGTCACAGTAGCAAGTCATAAAATATGTCATAGTATTTTATATTTTCTATAATAGTATAGTACGTCGTAAATATAATATAGTATGTCGAAAAAAGTAAAAAAAGTAATTGCATAATCTGGAAATAAGTATAAGTACAGTTTAGAAAAAGAGGGGGCCATTATCAATCAAACAAACGTCTTATAAATCTAAACACAAACTAGTTTCGGTCTAAATGTTAACTGCATATGTTAATTGTTTTGTAACTTGTCTCTTTGACCAACAGTAGCAACTTTCATTGCTGTTACAAACAGCTAGTGAACAAATCTCATTATCCTATTAAGAAGGGTAGATGTACCTTAGAACACCATGGCTCAGGATCAGTGAGGTTTAGCCAACAAGGGTTTATTCCCAGTGGCCATAGATTGTCAACAGGAGCTATAAATAGATGGTTTACAGATGGTCAGCATTAGAAAAAGTATTGGAAAAATAGGTGAACTGAATTTTAACAATCACTACAGACATAAGAAATAGCATTTGTTGATACAAAACGACTCGTAACAAACACAGTTGGCTATAACTTTTAATTGTGACAACACTGAAAAGAAAAATAATCAAGTAAATCCAGTTATTCTATAGTGCTTTGTGTGCAACATTCATTGTTATTGTCCTTGAAGAGTCTTGAGAACTTGGTAAATACAAAATGCAACAAAGCCATTTCATAGTTTCACTTTTAAGAAATGCTGACACACCCATCATCACTGTTAAAATGAAATAGACTATCTAAAAAGGTAACAGAGGAAAAGAAAAAGTAGTTTTTGCCTTTTTGTTAATATCCAACACCGTCTCTAAGTCTTAAATAATATCTCAAAGTAAGCACAAACCAGGTCCTCTGCTGTTGAACTTAAACTGTTTTTGGCAAAAAATATTGCCATCACAGATATGTGAAGCAGAAATACTGGTTCTGCACAACATGAGGCCATAATGAAGTGGGCTTCAAGGTTAAAAATACTCCCACAAACATATATTGTGGTTTGAAATAAGTAAATGAGTGCTTCATCCTCGTAGGCAGTGAGTATCAAAGGACTTAGCAAAGAGATGATGCCTGACTTGAGCTGAAAATGTGAGAACATGCTCCATTTGTGCAAAACATACAGTGGAACAAAATGGCGTTTTTTTTTTTTTGGACAACATGCACTACATATCAAACCAAAATTGACTTTTTGTCATAGTTTTCAAAACACCCCGACTAGCAATACTTTTGGGCAGCAAATATAAGCTGATAAATTTAACGAAAAAATTGTTAATACTGATAAGCTTAACACATTATGTTTGGACTGTACCTGAACAGTAAATGCATTAAGTTAGCAGGATTTATCTCCAATAGCACGTCTAATACTCACTCATTTCAAATTCTAGTCACTACAATCTCACAATGACTTGTGTGTGAAATACAAACACCCCATCACTCTTAGTGTTTTTCAAAATGTGCAGCAATATAAAACAAAAATTGTATTAAAAAAAAAAAAAAAAAAAAAAAAAAAAATAACAGCATGTGATTTGAAAATGACACTAGAATTAAAATCTCACTCCTGAAATACTGTCGTACCCATGAAGACTAAGAGCTACAGAATTTTTAAAATGTTGTTCAGCACCATTATTATTATTTGTCTAATCTAAAATAAGTCACAACATCAAAAAAAAAAAAAAAAAAAAAAAAAAAAAAAAAAAAAAAAGGGGAAACAAAGACATAAGTAATAAAAAGGGAAACGTATCACAGATTGCGAAATGGGATTGTATTTAAAAATGCATAACCTCAATGGCCACAGCTCAGTAAATCCAAAGAGATGTCACATTTGAATAAAGATCCATCTAGTTTAGCCTGAACGCAGCCCATCTGTGCTGAACAATTCAGACATCTACAATTAACCAAATTATCATTTTTAATTTTGGAAGTGTTTCTAAGATAAATCAATAAACAAGGGAAATAAAAAAAACATGCTATGTGAACAGCTTGATGATAACAGTCATTCTTTGTGTGCTGCGCTTAAGACAACAGTGAATAGGATCACATCATAGTGCAAATAATTCTTAATGGTCGTCTTAAACTCTTTCTAGAGCCAGATAGCAAGGTTTAATAAAATATAAGTTTAGCCAGTCACAGGTAAGTATTGGCAATTTGGTTCATTTTCCGAATTGCCAACATGTGAAACGCCATTTTGGTTCGTTATCAATACAACCAAGCCATCGAGTAACCCAAAGAGATTAAGACATATCCTAAGAATGGTTTGCATATTTTACTTGACCCAGTTAAACAGATCTGAAACCATCGTAACAGACTAAGAAGATGGTTTAAAGACATCGGAGTACAGCAGTAGCATTTCTGACTTTGAGAACTGACAGCAGTTTAAAAGAAATACTGAACAGGTTGGAGGCTGAACACAGTGTCTGCAGATTCTCCATAGATGTCACTGGACAATGTGAGGTAGAGGATCACAAAAGCAGATTGACAGATAGACCAACAAAGTTGCCAGACATTTGGGGAACAAGGTTGGTGGTGGTTGTATTTGTGACGGGGGGAGAGACAGGGGGACGGGACAAAACAGTGTTCACACTTCCCCAAAATTGGTGTGGCCTGTCTCCTTGGCGTGCTCACGAGCTTCCTTTTGTCCCACCAGGCCTGTCTGGCACACCATGCAGCGCAACGCAAAGCGGTTAACGTCCGTGAACTGACGCTTGCGGCGAGCCTCGTCTGCGAGCTCGAGGGCCTGAGCCAGGATTACGTCGTCCGTGGTGGAGAAGATGGTGTTGGGCGGAACGTCAGAGCCGGGCGTTTCCTTCTGCAGCGGGTCGTAATGGATACCGTCGTAGATGAGCAGCACGCGTTTGTGGTAGCCGGCGTCCTCCCCAAACCGATCCACTCGGACCGTCTGAGTGTCCACCACACAGATCTCGCACTGGTAGAACTTGGACATGATAGACACCTCGATGGCTCCCCCCCAGGTGTCGTCACGTTTTATCCAGGTGCAGTACTCCTCGTTGGTCTTTCCCAGCACCGCTTCAGAGTAAGCTGCGGGGTCACTTGACACGATCTGGGCGATGAGGCCTCGCATCTCGGGGGCACAAGCAGGGTCATATACTCCCCCCTCCACCACGTAATACACGCTGGTGAAGAGGCAGGAGTTGTCAGCCGGGACCACTCGACGTGCCAGCATGGGCAAAGCTTCCAGGAGTGGAACTTTAGTCACAGTGGGACGATCCTGAGGAGGCTTTGGCTTGTTTTTTTCTTCCTCAACAATGAGTGTGTCTCCTGTAGGGAGGATGACACAACAACAACAAAGTTCAGCCTGGTCAGACTTTGGTAAGAAGAGCGTGATAAGAAAATGTATCTTGTTTATAGTTATCCAGTTATCTAAATGTTGAGCTTAAGGGTCAGTTCACCTAAATTGCAAAACAAAGAGGTGTGCAACGTTTTGAGATTTCTGTTGCCACATCAACACAGTGAGGTGAATTGAATTGAATCTGGGTTCTTCATAGCATTAAAGAGTAAAGTTAAAAAACAGCAACTTTTCTTTACAGAAACTGTCAGTTTCTCTGGGTAATTCACAGAACACTGTCCATCATTTTCATGGTTATTTCTTCTAAAAATTACTAAATTGTTAACCCAGTAATTACACTAATGGTGAGTCTTAAAAACATATAATAAAAAATAAACAGTCATACATACAATAAATGCCTTCGGTAACATGCCTGATTTGATGGGGTAGTCCTTGAGGTGAGCGTCTCCATTTTGAAGATCAAGGCTGGACGGTGGATAACCAACCATGATTTTCTGCACATCACAGGGGATACCAGTGAGCTCCTCCACCTTAGTCTTCAGCTCTTGCACGCAGGACTGATGAGTCAAGCCCTGCATTATGTGGCTGCCATTTTTGGTTTTACAGCGAAGCCGCAACATCCTGCCTACAAAAACAAGTAACAACATGTCAGTAACACTGCAGGTAATTGGTATGCCCGTCGCCCATCAACCACGGCACTTGTTGTCAAGGGATTGTAGCTATCAGGAGGACAGATTCTGGACATCTTGATTACTAAAGAATGTTAAATCAACTTTGTAATTTGTTAATGACTATAAAATCCTAACTGGAAAGTATCAAATTATACTCATATCCAGGCATAATCTTGTTTTTGCTGCTGTAATTATAACGCTCAACAGTAAAATATATTGCTCGTATGCCATAAAAGTCATTTAAAAAAAAAAAAGTAAGCCATAAAAAATTGTCATAATATAGTTTCCCAAGAAAGAGAGTCATAGATAAATGTGGAAAGGGGCGGGTTAAAGCACTGCACCCATAAGGCAAGACAATAAAATGTAATGTACAACACGGACAAATATTTTTAGGATTTTCTCAAATGGGATTCAGTTTTAAGAAAATAGAATCATCACTGTGGAGATACTGAAGGTTATGTATATGCTTATAATGTGTACATTAATACTTAACAAAACGTAACCAAATACAGTAATGTCATAGTACAGAATGTCATAGTATACATAGTCATAAAGTCATAGTAGGTATTATAGTTTAGCATGCCACGAAAAGCAATAACAACAAATAGTGTAGTATGTCATGAAAGAAAGTCACAAAAATGTAATGCTATAGTACGTCTTAAAAAAGTCATAGTAAAGTATGTCAAAATGTCATAGTATAGTGTATCATAACATGTCATACTGTAGTATTTAAAATAAATGTTATGAAAACGAGTATAGTATAATGTGTTATAAAAGCCATAGTATATAAAGAGTAAACAAATATCTTCACTCTTTATCAGCTTTAAAAAAGGCAACCAAAATCAATATCGGTTAATAAAAGAAAAAAGTTCAAATTCTTGTCACTTTAATAGTAACATCGGCCATTACAAGATATATATTATTTGTGAATATGCCATTAGTTCAATAATCATAATCAGATACAACCCTTCTTCTGGGATAAGGTAGCATTCTGCTCACGGGCAACTTAAGTTTAACTTTTTTCAATATAAAAATAGGGAACCTTTCAAACACTTGTGTATTAACAGTACGCACATTAAAACAAACACTTTACCAAAAGGTAACAGGTCACAATGGGCTATGAAACTGAAAAGCATCTCTTATGCTATGAAATTGAAAATTTTAATAGAATAATGACTTAAACTTGTGGAGAAGTGTTTCAATTGTTGACAATATGCCAACGTAGCTGGAACAAACTGCCAGAAGATCTTGGATGTTAACCAATTTCAAATCCGGTTAGAAACATTTCTCTTCCCATGTACGATTGAGCAACTAGCTAGTGTGGAGGGCTGCCAATGAGACTGTTGTCATTCAAATTATGGAACTTTATTTATTTTAATAAATAATACAAAGGCTTGTTCAGGCATTATACTGGTATTTGTTTTTACGTTTGTTGGTTCAAAAGGAGCTCATAGTGAAGGTTTTTTTCTCTCAGTTCTTTGACAGAGAACATGTTTCAAAGAGTTAGAGAGAAGTCAGACAATCAGTGACTGTTAAGATAAGATAATCCTTTATTAGTCCCGCAGCAGGGAAATATACAGGATTACAGCAGCATAGATATAGTGCAAACAAGAGACATAGTAAAAGAAAAACAAGTATTATAAACAAGCAATCATAATCATACAATTTACTTAATCATAAGTAAACAAAAAGGTAGTGCATCATTTGAAATGGACTCAAATATTTACCTCAACTGAGGAATGGAACTTTATTTGGGGAAAAAGTTAAATGTTTGTTTTTCTATGAAAGTGTGATTCAATACAAAAAAAATAAATACACAATGAAAGTGTTTATAACCAAGAAGTGACTCATAATAAGATAATAATTACAAAGTGGAGTAGTTCCTCATCTGTAACACTACTAAAACATGGTCACACCCTTTCACAAAACATGCATTCAACACCTCAAAATACTTTATTTAGCATTAGTTCTGAATAAAGCAGCTATATGCTAGATTTACTAGCCTGCTACTTGTGTTTTTTAGCCTAACTGTCAGCTACTTTCTACATGGACATCCTGCAAAACAACTAAAGTGCTGATGAGCAGCAGAGAGGTAAACCACGTGACACAGACACCCTGCTTTGTTTGGCTAAGCTAGCAGCTAGCAGCTCCCTGCCAAGCAACTCAAATGCATTATATATATGTATATATTTATATTACACAACTCTAAAAGCAGCAAAGGAGTTAAAGAGAAAGGTCTCCTGAGCATGCACGTTTTTTGAAACACACATAACAAGGTTTCTGGTCCTGAGTGGCAGACAAAGCTATTAGATTGTAGCATGTAGCATGAGCTAAAGCTAGCATGCTAAGCTATACATGGAGCGCGTTTGACAGCGTTTTAAGGTAAACATTGGTTTATTCTGTGTCCTGTCGAGTTATACACGATAGTATATTAAATGACATGCCAACGAGGTTTGTTTGTATTTACCTGCTGTTGTCTGCAGTCCAAACAAAAAAACATCCAGTGAGAGACGGATGTGTAGAACGTCACTTTACGTCTTCACGACGTCACTTGACGTCATGACGTCGTGACGCTCTCTGCTCGACAAAACGCGGCCTTTACCGTAAGTTACCTAATACGAGCTCGTCTCTTTAGAGGCCAAACCCCAGAAGTAGGCATTGACAGAAAGCCAATGGGGGATTTTCATGGCACACACAAGATTATATATTCTTAAATGTTTTGTTCAGATAAATAAACTGAACATTAATTGTTCTTTGTTAAATGCAAAGATTGTTTCACAATCCTAAAAGAACTGAATCAAACATATAGAATACAATACATTACACATTACACTGTGCAATAATAGTTAAAAAAGTTAAAATAGTTTTGGTTTTTTTCTGTCTGTAAATATAATATTTCAGTTATTGTTGTTTTTTCTACTGTTTTTTTTATTGCTTATTTATAATACTTGTTTTATTTTATTTTTTATCTTGTCTTCTTCTACTATGTCTCTTGTGTGCACTTTACTCTACGCTGTTGTAAGCCTGCAAATTTCCCCGCTGCGGGACTAATAAAGGATTATCTTATCTTATCGTATCTTAGAAACAGCTTTGCTTGATAAATATTAGGCCTCGATTGGAATCGAGGGCGTTATAGTACATGATAATGGGATAGATGGGTGTAAAACCTTACAAAATGATTAAGTCAACTGTAAGCAGAAAGGACTGTAATTAATTGTTTTAAAGAACTGGAAACTTGTCTTTTGTCTTACGACCTATACATCAGTAAAGACCCCAACTATACATTTTAATACTTCTACGGGTCTAAAAAGAGACTTCAAAATGCCATCACAGCTTTGTTGCTCATGCAAACAAAGTTCCTTTATAGCCTAAAGTTAGCTTTTTACATATGGCAATTGTATTTATCCTTAAAAAAATTACAAGATTGGTGTTAATATGTCAAGTTTATTTATCTGAACAAAACATTAAAGTACATACAGTACCAGACATAAGTTTAGACACACCTTCTCATTCAATGGTTTTTCTTTATTTTTATTTTTTTCTACATTGTAGATTAATATTGAAGACATCCAAACTATGAAGGAACACATATGGAATTATGTGGTAAACAAACAAATGCTCAACAAACCAGAATATGTTTTATATTTTAGATTCTTCAAAGTAGTTGAATGAGAAGGTGTGTCCAAACTTTTGACTGGTACTATAGTTGGGGTCTTTACTGATGTATAGGTCGTAAGACAAAAGACAAGTTTCCAGTTCTTTAAAACAATTAATTACAGTCCTTTCTGCTTACAGTTGACTTCATAATTTATCCCATTATCATGTACTGTAATGCCCTTGATTCCAATCTTCGAGGCCTAATATTTATCAAGCAAAGCTGTTTCTATATTTTTGATTCTGTTCTTTTAGGATTGTGAAACAATTTTTGCATTTAACAAAGAACAATTAAATGAAGGCCACAAATAATAGAATAACCACTTGGAAGAGATGACGTGCCGAGTGTTTCCTTCATTTCTACGGGGAAGAAATTCACGTCACTTCAAATTTCACTTTTATTGTCCGCTTAAAAGGCACAAGTAGGCTGATTGAGCAAAAAAAAACTTAGCAACAGTCAAAACTTACACAGTCATAGAATGGAACTTGTGCCACTGTCTATTATTAGTAAGAAAAATGAAAGTATTTTGTGTTTTGAACATTGTAACAGATAACATTAGCTTGTGAACATTATGAAATGGCAGCTTATGGCAGAAAACAAAGTTTTTTTTATCTGCTGCTGGTACACAGTTTGTCCAGCAATGTTGTATTTTTATCTAACAAGACATTTCAGTATTTGAATTTCCTTCAGAACCCGAAAAGTACATTCTCTCAAATCCAAACCAAATAAATATCAGAAGACATAACAGATGATGGCTAGGAATACATTTTATAAGATCTACAGCTTGTTTGCATGGTAGATGAAGGTATTTTTTATTATAAAAATATTTTTACTGCAATTCATTTATAACATATTCTAGTTGCAATACTGAAAATTGGCTTTCATCATAATGACGCCCAATTGTTCTTGTTACATTCATACAGAAGAGCTCATTCTATCAATATACTTAAAGTTCAGTAAAGTAGTATATATTATTCACAATGATGATTAGGTGCCTGTTTTTTTTATGTTTGATTGATTATGTCGCACATGCAGAAGTTTAAATGGTACTAATGATAAGGCTTCCAGTTCAAAGCCTCTGCATGCAGAGTAAAGTTAAACAGAGAGGTTGAGATAGATAGGACCAAAAAGTGACCTCATAAAATCTGATTATCATTTCCAAAAAGTCTTCGGATTTAGGACTGAACCCAAACCCGTTGCTCACATTGTGCCATAAAGGAAGAGGCTTTCATCTTCACTCAGAAGCGGACACAGCCACTAGTTTCTTCGGGGCTGTCAAAGTCGCTTCCTTCGCACAGGGACTCCTTCAAGAAAAAGAAAATGTCACTGACGTTCACAAATTAATGCCATATACAGCAGCAAAGACTATTCGAGGAAGCTAACAGCCTCCCAGGGGGGCCAGGAGTCTTTTAAGTTCCTATTTGAAAACATTAGGTCATAGCAATGTGGCAGTCCACATTAGTGGCGACTCTTCTTTAGCACATTCCCAAGAAGTGATTAATTATAAATGATATTCTGACCCCATGTGTGATTGGCTCCTGGCATGATATAGTAGCCTTCCTGTTATGCAATAACAAAGAAATCAATACTTAAGTACCTGGATATTTCCTACATTATTTTCCCATTTAGAAATATATCTAGGTGTCTAACAATTACTATCATCAAAGAGTTTGACTTTATTGCAGCCATTTATTAAACTACCATAGAATCAGCGACAGATAGAGTTTACTTGATAAGGCCACTGAGATGAAACAAAGCCGACAGCAGCTTTTGTTCTAATTGAAGTGCAAAGGTGGCTGGAAGGTTAGGGAAACCGAAAGATTGATAACCATAAAAAAAAATTCACCACTGTGACAACAAATTGACATGGGTTACTATGACATGAGTTGAATTGTGGGAAAGAAAATGAAGGGGCGGGCTACTTGTACTAAATCTCCAAAAATACTCACAGACAACTGCTTCCTGTCCGAGGCTGTAAGAGAGGTTTAGAGGAAGTGGAGAAAGAGAGAGATAGAAATGTGGAGAGGGGCTGAAGCACTGTACCCATGAGGCAAGGCCGACAAATACACAACATGTACAAAAATGAATATGCATTTTTAAAATTTCATATTCTTTTGAAAGTTTGCATCTCTCATTTGTATATTGTGTTAATTTTCTCAAATTGCTCTTTATTTTTTGTAAGTATATAAAAATTGGAATCATCACTGTCGATTTATGAAGGTTAACTTTAGCTAACAATGTGTACTTGTAACAAAGTTAAAGTACAATATGTTTTTGATGTGTGTGTGTTTTTTCTATCCATAAAAGGCTAAATAATAAAAGTAGACGTGCTGTTCTGCATATTCAAGCCGGAGACAGCCCAGAGGTGAAGCAGAGGTCATGCAAGACAAACATCTGACTTTGGAAACAGACAGGGCGCAACATAAAAAAAGACCCATTCAAGATCCAAGACATGCCCTGAGAGAGAGAGAGAGAGAGAGAGAGAGAGAGAGAGAGAGAGAGAGAGAGAGAGAGAGATAGATAGAGAAAGATGGATTCCATGTACGTCGTTTTCAACACAGACACGAAATCATCGAGCGGATCCCAAACTGAGGGCGAGGGAATCCCAAACACAGGGTTACAACTGTGGTGGGGGGTGACTGAGTACAGTTGACGGTGGCTGATACAGAGGGGGAGCCTGTGACTACGGCACTAACTTGGCTTTGCCGTCCCTCTGGCATCAGAGCTGATGGGGTGGGGGCGAGCGGTAGCCAGGGCTGGTTGCCCGCGCTGTAGAGCCTGGGCCGCTTGACCTGGCCGTGACTGGACAAGGGCGTGTAACTATTCCGCCGATGTATGAGAGCAGAGTCCCTCGGGATTTTATCCTGGCAGGAGATGAGATACCGCAAGTGTTAAGGGGAAAAAGATCAGGGAAAATACACCAAAGGGGAAACACCTGACCAGACACAGCCAAGCAAGCTAGCCGACCTATCAACATGGATCCACAGCAACAGGGAAGTCAACTGAAGCTGTTTTAAGGGACAGACACTGTTTCTACCACGTTATTCCACCATACAAACTAAATATTAATGCGTAAGAATGCAGTCCTTATAGCACGGACAGATGAACACCTGCTCAAACAAAGATTAATATAAGATTTAAAAAATGAGAGTAGTAGCTCACACAAAGCAGTCTTTCAAAGAGTAAACATAATCTTCATATCAGGGTGAAACCAGGAAAATAATAAATGATTAGATCAGCCAAGCAAGGTAGAGCCACCAGCCATTGCCTCAATCAAGGTGAAATAAAACCAAATTAAACAACTGATCTAACATTCATTAGTTTGCAGCTCAAGCCAGGCGGATTAATTAGGGGTTAAAGATAAAAAAGGAACATTACAAAACGGGCATACAGAAAAGGAAGTCAAGGCAGCAAAGCCTCAAACAGGGGATGAAGTGCAGACACAACAAGCCTATTAGACATCGGATTATATGTTAAGATTTGCTGGTCAATTTTGAATTATTACTGTGTAAGTAAACAATAAAAAATATTTTTTGCATCCACGATCACATTTGAAGCTTTACTTCAATAATGCTGAATGCACATTTATGCAACAATCTGATGTTTCAGCTCGATGCACAGCGACTTACAAGAGGCCGGTCTCGATGCGTGTTCACTGCCTCCACGTTAAGATAGAACATCTCCACTTTACAACCTAGAGGATAAAAGATGGAATACATTTTTAATAAAACATGCATAAAAGGCGGAAAAATATTTATGGTTATGGTGTAATATTGATTGAAGGCTTACCGTATGCAACAGGAGTTAGCTTGAGTATTGTGTGGAGCGGGCATTTCATGTACGGCAGATCTTCTATGGAATGAAGAAGTACTTATTGCACTCGTATTAGTTGTTGCACTTACTGTATTCGTATCAGTTCGCTGCACTTATTGAATTTGTATTTGTTTACTGCACTTATCCTATTCGTAGTAGTTTGTAGCACTTACTATATTCGGATTAGTCTGTTGCAATTATTGTTTTCGTAGTAACTTGCCTCTGCACTATACTTTTGCTCTGGCTTATGCTTTAAGATGCTTGTTTAAGAAAGGAGATGCACTTATGACTTCTGGTGACTAGTAGTTCTCTTGAATACCTATGTTGAATACACTTCCTGTAAGTCGCTTTGGATAAAAGCGTCTGCTAAATGACTGTAATGTAATGTAAACAAATTCGTCTTATCATCTGCTGTTGGGATTTCATATGTGTATACAGTACCAGTCAAAAGTTTGGACACACCTTCTCATTCAACTACTTTGAAGAGTCTAAAATATAAAACATATTCTGGTTTGTTGAGCATTTGTTTGTTTACCACATAATTCCATATGTGTTCCTTCATAGTTTGGATGTCTTCAATATTAATCTACAATGTAGAAAAAAAAATGAAGAAAAACCATTGAATGAGAAGGTGTGTCCAAACTTTTGACTGGTACTGTATGTGTGTGTGCATATCTGTTTATCTGACCTGCACTCTTGTCCAGGAAGTAAGCCAGCAGACAGCGCATGACAGCCTGGTGGCAGATGACCAACACGTTGCCCTGCCTCTCCAGCTCCATGATAACCGGCTCCAAGCGTTGAACAAGGTCCTGGTAGGACTGAAAGAGAGAGAGAGAGAAGAAGGACACATTGAAACAAAGATGATTCAGTTTGTTGCAAATAAAAGTATGTAAAGGAGTGTTGTCAGGTCACCTCCCCTCCAGGGTAACGATAGTGGTACTTGTCCTGGTCCCTCAAAGCAAACTCCTCTGGGAACGTGTTCTGGATCATCTCATAAGTCATCTCCTCACACACACCCTGGAGAAGGATAACAGCATTGGTCTTAATGTCAAAAGCACAAATAAAGAGGTGAGTGGGAGCCCTTTCACTGCAAAACATACAAAAAGCTTCCGCAGCATTGTTTTACTTCGCTGCCAAGAAAACATGACTTGGCAAAATTTAAATATAGTCCACATGGAGAAGAAGGTCAGTTTCACATGTTTCAAGACTAGCATACAGACTGATTACACATGTGATGCAATGATATATATTTGTAGTATATTTCAAATAGAGTACCAGGTGTAATCGTCATATTTCCATCACTATGAAGACCTTGTGAGGTTAAAACTAATCCGCGTTTTAACTAATATTCTCGACTATAAAAAGGCTTCCCTCGATGCACTGCCTAAGATTGCCAAATTGTCTTGAAACTTTCATTTTCTTTAGCACTTTTGTTTCTCCTCTTGATGTTGCTCAATGCTTGAAAATGAGCAAAAGCACTGAAATGCTTTGTGGCTTTGTTGCTCTCACCTCTACACTGAAGCCTTTTTCATTTTGCCAATTGCGTAGTGACGGAATGTTACAAGTCAAAATTTGAGGTACTAAAGTCTTTTTCTTTTCATGCCACTTCTACTCTACTACATTTCAGAATATTGTACTTTTTACTTGACTATAATATTCTGACCGCTTTGTTACTAGTTACTTTACAAATTCAGATTTGTGCATTCAAATAGCTATTCAATAGATGTTTTTCATAAATTAACCTAATAATAATAGATTCATCGATTGACAGAATTTCAATTGCAAGAAGCCATTTTTCTACATTGAGTACTAATATGTTAACTACATTGTCTTTATAACACTTTCATACTTTTACTTAAGTAACATTTTCAGTTAAAAAAAAGTTTTTTAAGAGCAAGTTATTAGTGCTTTTACTTAAGTTATTTAACATGAATACATCCTCAACAACTGATATTGTGTTACATATTATTAGGAACCCCCCTTTCCTCCTGCTACAGTATCTCAGAAAAAAACAAATAAAATATAGTTCCTCTCTATCGAAAACCAGAGCGCAGTGAATCTGTAATGATTCATAGAATTGTAAAATGCAGGATATTAGAAGATTAAGATACTGACCGCGTCAATCTCGTTGAGTATCTTCCACTGTTCATAAGGGACGCCCAGCTCCTCGGCTGTCTGGATGGTTCTTCTCAGTTGGCTCGTCCACACCTTCAAATCCGACAATTCGTGCTCCTCGATGAAGTCTCGCAGGGCACTGGCGAACTGGATGTGAGAGATGAAGAGAGAGGTTTCCAATCATTTGTGTGTTCATCATCTTTTCATCGTTAATTTTTGATTATTTCTGCTTAATTAGATTCATGTCCAGTTGACAGAGACAAGAAAATGGAGAGGACTAGATGTGATAAAGGTTATGACTCAGGTGTTCATAATATTGCAGTAAAGTGCACCTTATCCCACTGATCTGATCTCCCTCAGAGAGGCTTGTTATTGGGTTTTCAGAAGACGCCGGTTTTGCAGTTCATAAAAATGAGGACTATGAAAAGAGCACCTGTTTGCCTCGAGGAGAAAGTTCAGAGTCTCCTCCGATGCGGCCTTCAACGTTGTGGTCGCTCTCTCCGTGCCGACACAGGTAGATGGAGTGAGAGTGCACGTGGATGTTCATGAGGTAGTAGACGATCTTGCTCTGGATGTAGTCCTGAACGCGGTTCACCAGAAAACGCCGGCCCACGTTCATCACCTTGATGAAAGACAGGTCCCTGCAGGTGGCAAAAGATCTTTGGAGGTGAGTCAAATATTTGTTTAACAACACCATCTAGTGGTCTTTTTCTGAACTGCAACTGTAATTCCACCAAATGATACTCAAGATGCAATCCATAAAAAGCTTTATATGAATAATCTTGAATTTCTTTTGGAAACAGTATTAAGTGATGTTTAAAAAACATATATAGAAGGAGAAGTAAGTGATCAGTTCTTACTTGTCGTAATCATCAGGATCTAACGGTTGATAAGTGACCTTGTAGCACTCGATTCGTTTGAGGAAATCGCCCATCACTCTCTCTCTGTGTCTCTCAGGGTAGTCTGGACTGGACACTTTCACTTCCTGTCACAGGTATGCAGCACATTCAAACAATGCGAGCAAGCACGGCCGTTCTCACATAACACTGTAGATAGCGTGAATATTAATAGATTACGAGGTTTAACCGAGGCAACAAGTCACAGGAAAACCTTTGAGTCTCGTTGCTGACATGAGAACATACCAGAATATTAGCAGCAATGACCTCTGGGTCGTCACACACCGACTCCACAAAGAACACCTGTTGGAAAGAGGGCAGCTCACAGGGTCAACATGTGAAAAAGCTTCCTGAAACTGTCCACCGAATCAACGCCATGCTACTTTCCTAATGAAATATATATATACATGAAAACAATTTCAATTCAATTTGATGACATTTTTTAAAAACCTGCATTGTTTATGTCCATGTTTTCTAGCTGTAAGTCTACTTCTCTGCATTTCCTGTTGTGTTGCTACATTTATTGTTGCATTACCAGAAAATTCTAACTATCAATCAGCTGAGTAGTGGGAAACTGGCAGCAGAACTGAGTATCGTGTTGCAAACGCATTTGCGTCCTTGAGCACAAGATGGAGATGCAATCATAATGGGCATCGCTCCAAAAACCATTGCTCTGTAGTGTTACTAGCGGTCAAAAACTCCACTAGGTACCTTCAAAAGAATTTCTAAACCATAGAAATAGGGGAGTAGAACTAGCATTGAACTGTTTTCTGTGGTTATTTGACTAGTACAAAATTGCAATTGTCTGGCTAGTTACCTAGGTAACTAGCTTGTCCTTCTCCAGAGCAGCAGCATGTGAGGCGGAAGGCATTGCCGCTGGCTGCCAGCCGGTTGTTCAGCTCATTTTCCCTAACTAGTGTAACATTGGACATTTAGCAAGCAAGCTACCCAATACTTAATGCTAAACTGGTTACAGAAAATGAGCCAAAAAAGTTGTCACATTACAATGCGGTGACAAGAGTTTGTGGA
The DNA here is from genome assembly GCF_027596085.1 of Anoplopoma fimbria. Lineage (NCBI taxonomy): Eukaryota > Metazoa > Chordata > Actinopteri > Perciformes > Anoplopomatidae > Anoplopoma > Anoplopoma fimbria. Next base: position 23,853,582 of record NC_072465.1, on the reverse strand, counting down.
TGAAGCATCCGCATCTTTCTGTAAGTCTGTGTAGTTAATAAAGAAGTTTGCCGGCTACATCGGTTACAAAAGCAACGTTACAAATAAAAATAGCCGCTGCTCTGACCACCCAGCTACATTGATTTGAATGGGAATGTCCCTTCTACTCCTTTTTTATTTCTATGTCCTCAACTAAATTGATTGACTAATTAATTAAAACGATTGTTGACCTTTCTGCTCCTCTTCTATTCTTGCTCCTGTTACACCACACTTTAAGGTATTACAGATACACAAAAGCAGCTGACTCTAAATAATGTCCCTTTAATAAGGGAGTTAAAGGCCGATTTAATGAGTCATTATCTTTTAATCAGTTGTGGTCACAGTGGCCAAACCAAAGTTGCGTAGTCTCACTTAAAGTCCAGGAAACTGCTCTATGCACAGTGTTTAAATATCGATGTGTAATTTCCAGCAAAGCCCATGAGGGAAAAGATGAAATAATTGCAAAGTATGAACACAATTGAGCCAATCTTACCTTAAATGCATACTCCTTCACAAAAGCTAGAATGAGGTCACGCCGTTCTCTTGTTGTGTTTGTTGCATCAAACACCTAAAAAAGGAAGGAACACAAAGGTATTTTTCATGTAGGATGTGGATGTACTCTGGTAAAATGTTGGAAGGACAGTTTAGGATGAACGTTCTATCCGTTCTGGATATTGTTTAGCTTTTGGAAATGGGTCAACAATGAGACACACAGAGACAGAGGCAGAGAGAGAGGACTCACCGCAATCTGACCTCCCTCGGCCAACAGGTACGCCTTCACATCCTGCAGAGCGACCAGAGCACACTGCCTGTGGGAGTGAGAGAGAGAAAAACATACATGAAAACAGTCCACAGATAGACCATCAGTATGCTACCATTTACTGAAATAATTAAAATAATTAGTAGTGTTATATCATATGAATAATGTTTGTTTTGTACATCAAGTAGACGAAAAAGACACGAAAAAGACAAATGTCTAATTTTAAGTATTTTTGCATAAGGGATATTGATAGAATCTTGGTTAAAGAATCAGTAAACTCAAACACAAAAAAAATGATTTTCCAATATCCTCCTAGTGGTGTCTAGTTTAGTTTTTATCTGCCATGGTTGTGAGATTACTAGCTCTTTAGATTTCTGCTGCCACCCCAACAAAATTGAGGGACATTGAATTTAATATGTGATGCTGAAAGCACTGAAACATGGTTACATGTTTGATAATCCATAGACCTTACTGTGCCAAAAAGTAATATTTTTGAGGGTTGATTTAGTCTACCTTGTAAGAATCCTGAGGGATTTACTGAACAGAACAACACAAAATGGTGTCTAAGAGTTAAAGAAACAGTTTGACACTTTGGGAAATGTGCCTAGTCGTTCTCCTGCAGAGAGTCTACTCTAACTCTCGGCAAGATAGCAAAAAACGTTGAACTATTCCTTTAACCCGACCCAGCGGATACTTCCTAATTCAGAAAGACAGAGTCTCTACAGCTACCGTTTGACCCAGGTTGGATACCCATGCAACACGCTGGATCCTGGCGGGCTTGTGTCAGCTTCAGAGTGACAGCGGCAGCTTGTTTAATATCTAGGTCACAATTCCGCACTGAGATGCTGTCAAGTGCCTGTTGCATTTTCATGAAAGACATGAACACCAAACTCCATTTTGATTACAACTGCTGGATAAGAGCATGAAGGAAAGAGAGAGATACAGTTGTAATCTTTATCCGCAATCTCTTTTTGAGAAATAAGCAGGGATTTTACAGTTGATGTGAATATAAACCAGAAGAATTTGGGGGTGATACTTTGTCATGTGGTGTGTCTACGCGTGCACATTACCTATATATCAGGGTCAGTTCAAGGTAGTATGAACATTATGCTGACTCAGTCTCCATATTGACTGTAGGTGTAAAAACAGCTTAGTCATTGATGCAGCAGTGGAGGCTGCAGAATACCAAACAGACCCATGTTATCTGGGGGGAATGTTGTCATTAATATTTAAAAGAAAAATTTAAATCTGAAAGAGCCATTACACTGTCAACACAAACTCTTGAAGTAAAGGCCTGGACTGGACTGTAGAGATGCTGCAGCTTTCCTCACAGATAGATAGATAGATAGATAGATAGATAGATAGATAGATAGATAGATAGATAGATAGATAGATAGATAGATAGATAGATAGATAGATAGATAGATAGATAGATAGATTATATATGAATGTCCTGTGTAATGACAGAATCAAGAGCTCACGATGAGCACATTTTGTGAAAGTGGCACTTACTTCCTTATTTTCATGGCTTCCTCATTGTCATGCCGGAAGAAATCATAGGACTTATAAGCTCTGACGGCCTCTCTGCGGTACACGCCCAAGTTAAACACTGAAAAATGAACAAATAACATTAACATGGCATTACATTACAGTCATTTAGCAGACGCTTTTATCCAAAGCGACTTACAATCAGTAGTATATTACATATCATTCACCCATTCACACACTGATGACAGGCTACCATGCAAGGTGCCACCATCAGACTCTAACTAACATTCATGCAACATCCAGTCCACACCGATGGCAAGCCTTCAGGAGCAACTTGGGGTTAAGTGTCTTGCCCAAGGACACATCGACTGCCGAAGCCGGGTATCGAACCACCGACCCTCTGATTGGAGAACTACCTTGCTCTCCACTACGCCACAGCCGCCCATTACAACTATTACAAAGAAACTGATGCCAAATCTAATACTCTCACATACTGATGGCTATGTACATTTAAAATGTACATGTCATATCAAAGTGGTTGGTGGTTGCTTGATAAACCAATACAAATAACGTTTAGACCATCATTACAAAGTATTTGAAAGTATAAATATACAATTTTACCTGTAATCAATATATTAGATATCGTCATGTCCTGATTTTTTAACCCTTGACATATTATTGGAAAATATATTTTGATTCTCTTCTATATATTGGTAAGGTTGTTTGATTTATCTTTAGATAAAATTTGATTTATTATATTGATTTAAAAATGATAAATTAGGAACAGTTTGTAGACCACAATATACTGCACTTTTTAATGTTAAATATGAAATATTTGAAAGAAAAACAAGATGGCCATATTGATTATGATTTCAAAAATGTCGAGTAAGCTTGACTTTGATTTACAATTGGGAAAAATTGACAGAGACACAGAGAGAAAACAGGTTTTTGTCACGTCATGTACTACCTACCTTTAGTTGGGACTCCGATCCAGTTGAGGTAACGTGTGAGTTTCTTCGACATGTAGGTCTTCCCTCTTGCAGGCAGGCCGATCATTACGATCACCGTTGGAGAGTTTGTCATATAGGAGGCCCACGCTACACAGGAGACGGATGTACAAGCACATTAACAGAAACCCTACACAGTTAAAGTGTCTGACCCTCTAATGTTAATCACCTGCATGATAAAAAGCTGCATAACAGGCCGAGAATTTAAGGTAAATAGATGTAAACGTACTGTTAGGCTGTGTTTTAACTTAACCAATGAAAATACTGCATCAATTTTCTTCCAGGATACTTAAAGGACAAATGAATATCTAGGCCATGTGTTCACTGGACTAAAATAATTGTCTCTTTAGACAAAAATATAATGAGTGGACTGGGATCAAAGACAGGATCTAAAGAAATTAGAGAAAGAAACGTCCTTGGAGAGAAAAAAGCAATTTCCCAAAGAGCAGTGAAAACCATAGGAAGGTGTCACACTCGTTTATGTTTTATTCTACAGAGATTCACTTTGTCATTTCATTGTCTTTTGTAGGTTGGAGTCTAAACGAAGGAGCTGCAGTGTCCAAGAGAGATGATTAAGAAACTATTTGTGAATCGATGCCAGAGTGAACAATACAAGGCTTTATGTAAGAAGAGCACCTGTAGACTCTTTAAAGCAGTCATGCAGAAGAACTTGTTAAAATCTAATTATTGTGGGAAACTTGGACTCTACTTACAGCACTTCTTCTCGGTCATTCTCATGTCTGCTTTCTTGGCTTCTGCAGAGTTTGCAGAGCCGTTGTCTATCTGAGTGCTGGACATGTTGAGTCTTGTTTGATAAAAACAAAAGTCAGGTAAATGTCATGCAGTCTTTTAATCCCATGCATCTCTGATATAACAGAATCCTGCACATACAGTGGGTACGGAAAGTATTCATTTTTTTTTCGCATTAATGTACACTCAGCAACCCATCTTGACAGAAAAAAACAGAAATGTAGAAATTTTTGCAAATTTATTAAAAAAGAAAAACTGAAATATCACATGGTCATAAGTATTCAGACCCTTTGCTCAGTATTGAGTAGAAGCACCCTTTTGAGCTAGTACAGCCATGAGTCTTCTTGGGAATGATGCAACAAGTTTCTCACACCTGGATTTGGGGATCCTCTGCCATTCTTCCTTGCAGATCCTCTCCAGTTCTGTCAGGTTGGATGGTGAACGTTGGTGGACAGCCATTTTCAGGTCTCTCCAGAGATGCTCAATTGGGTTTAGGTCAGGGCTCTGGCTGGGCCAGTCAAGAATGGTCACAGACTTGTTCCGAAGCCACTCCTTTGTTATTTTAGCTGTGTGCTTCGGGTCATTGTCTTGTTGGAAGGTGAACCTTCGGCCCAGTCTGAGGTCCTGAGCACTCTGGAGGAGGTTTTCTTCCAGGATATCTCTGTAGGCCGCATTCATCTTTCCTTCAATTGCAACCAGTCGTCCTGTCCCTGCAGCTGAAAAACACCCCCATAGCATGATGCTGCCACCACCATGTTTCACTGTTGGGATTGTATTGGGCAGGTGATGAGCAGTGCCTGGTTTTCTCCACACATACCGCTTAGAATTAACGCCAAAAAGTTCAATCTTGGTCTCATCAGACCAGAGAATCTTATTTCTCATAGTTTGGGAGTCCTCCATGTGTTTTTTGGCAAACTCTATGCAGGCTTTCATATGTCTTGCACTGAGGAGAGGCTTCCGTCGGGCCACTCTGCCATAAAGCCCCGACTGGTGGAGGGCTGCAGTGATAGTTGACTTTGTGGAACTTTCTCCCATCTCCCTACTGCATCTCTGGAGCTCAGCCACAGTGATCTTTGGGTTCTTCTTTACCTCTCTCACCAAGGCTCTTCTCCCACGATTGCTCAGTTTGGCTGGACGGCCAGGTCTAGGAAGAGTTCTGGTCATCCCATACTTCTTCCATTTAAGGATTATGGAGGCCACTGTGCTCTTAGGAACCTTGAGTGCTGCAGAAATTCTTTTGTAACCTTGGCCAGATCTGTGCCTTGCCACAATTCTGTCTCTGAGCTCCTTGGGCAGTTCCTTCGACCTCATGATTCTCATTTGTTCTGACATGCACTGTGAGCTGTAAGGTCTTATATAGACAGGTGTGTGCCTTTCCTAATCAAGTCCAATCAGTTTAATTAAACACAGCTGGACTCCAATGAAGGAGTAGAACCATCTCAAGGAGGATCAGAAGAAATGGACAGCATGTGAGTTAAATATGAGTGTCACAGCAAAGGGTCTGAATACTTATGACCATGTGATATTTCAGTTTTTCTTTTTTAATAAATTTGCAAAAATTTCTACATTTCTGTTTTTTTCTGTCAAGATGGGTTGCTGAGTGTACATTAATGCGAAAAAAAATGAACTTTTTCGATTTTAGCAAATGGCTGCAATGAAACAAAGAGTGAAAAATTTAAAGGGGTCTGAATACTTTCCGTACCCACTGTAGATGTGGATTATCTACAAATATGTTCTGGATATGGCTTTAATATATATATTTAATACATCCCTGTTTACATCAACCAATGTACTGTAATGTAATGTAACCAAAAAGGATGCAAATGCTGCCACATCATCTCTTAAAGGGAAAGAAATCCGCCAGGCTGAACGCAATGTATTCACAAAGCCGCATATGAGAGTGCAATAATGTCCTCTTTAACCGGGGTGACTGAGTTCATGCGACACAAAATCTGACATAATAACATAATCCAAAATGATTTTTTTTTATTTTATGACATAACATAATCCGCCTGTAATATTTTCTATACAGGATGCATTTAAAACGGCATGATATTAATATTTGTTTTACCTGGTAGATGTGGGAATAATAGGAGTCCTGCTGGAAAAAGCCTCTGCAGACGCGGATCTCTCGATCTACCGGACCGAGAGTTTGCAACCCGCCGCTGCGGCCGGAGGAGCCAGTCTGGTCGGCCTGTCCTTGGTGCGGAGGTGCCTCCTCTGCCGGCTGGTGTCCTTCCAAAAAGGAGGTGTGTCTCTACGTCATATTTTCCCTCTACCGTAACGTTGATAATAGATCATACGTCAATGCACAAGCCCCATTAACACTCATTCATAAAAGGCTTCTGCAGGAGGATGAAGTGCAGCCCAGCATGTGTAAAGAGACACATGACACAACTGATCCATGGTTGAAAAACATTTATTCACCTTTATCAAACAATTAATTTAAGCATAACTATGCAAACAATGCATAGTTATTTCATTCAACAATGGTCCTCAATAGATAGTGGTCAGAGAGTCGTGATTTACAGGTACCATTACAAGTGCTAAAATAGATCCCCAAATAAATAAAGCCCGCTTACAAATCACAATGTTTCCTCTTTAAATAGTACAAAAGGTTGAAATTATAGTTGAATCCTATAAAAAAATCACTTAATTAAGCCAGCAGCCTGTTTTGATTTACAGTCAGACTGATGAGAAACATCAGTGAATAAGACAATATTATCTACATCTGCATTTACATTTCATGTTGAGTCGACCCATCTGTACACATTTGTAAATGTGGATGCCAGCGAAGCCTGAAATGACCTCCGACCCTTAAACTCACCGCTGTATTTAACCTCACACTGAAGAACATTAAAGGGTCAGCGGTTAGGCACTGGGTTAGTGGCGTGGTAGATGGACACTTGGCCGAGCAGCCAGTACTGGTGTGTGTGTGTGTGTGTGTGTGTGTGTGTGTGTGTGTGTGTGTGTGTGTGTGTGTGTGTGTGTGTGTGTGTGTGTGTGTGTGTGTGTGTGTGTGTGTGTGTTTGGCTTTTAAAAAGACTGATGAAACCCAAGAGACAGAAGTTTCAGCTGGAAGGCACAGACAATGATTATACAGTCAGTAGGTTTGCACTTTTTAGTTGTTGTAGATGAGACGCTGGTGGCAGCAGACGTGGGGAGTTTCTGGTCTCCAGTGTCCGACTGTTAGTGGTTTGCCGTTTTCACATTAAGGCTTTATTTTCCACAGCTGGAAATGAAGCAGAAGAGATAAAACCGCCATTAGAGGAAAAAAAGATTACCGACCAACAGAAAGACTCTGGTTCTTCCCTCATTAGAGGGGAAAACAACAGTTTTGGGAATCATCAATCATCAATTATCAGATTTCTTGTAGCAAGTTTAGTACGATACCAGTCTCATGTCTGGGCTATAAATATAGAGCCAGGAGGCTGAAAGCTTGGTTTATCTTAGCATCTTTAGAGGTCAAAATTCCACTTACTTTCAGCTTTAAATATCATAATGTATCTGTTGTTTAATACATACACAAACAAAAATGTAAAACCAACAAGTTGTGGTTAATTAGTGACCTTCTGGCTCCAGCTACATACTCCTACACAATAGAGTTGTAATCTAACTCTCTGCAGGAAAGCACATAAATGAAAATAATAAATGATTCCTTTTACTTGAAAGCACTTTTTCTATCATCTTCTTCATCAGTCACATCTTGCATTTTTTAAAGTCTCAATATGCATACTTCGCTTATTTAATTGGCCAGATGACCCTGACCTAAGCATAATGGTAAGATATTTTCTAAGATATCCCTGTAGGCTACTTAAAACACCAATAGTTTGTTAGTAATATGAAACTATTAATAGAAAATTTCACATTTGGATTTTAAGGCTACTCCAGTGTTTATTTATTGCAATTGTAGGAAGTCGTGGTATTCACAAGAGTTTTAGTCCATAGTCAAGCACTAAAAAAAATCAAAAAAATCACTGGAGCCTACATTTCCCACAATGCAACTAAATTTAGGCATAGAGACTTCAAACATGGGTATCTATCAAATTTCAGAAAGCTCCCTCTAGAGCCACAGAAGACATAATACAACCTGTTTTCACAGCCTGAATACTGATTTATGTGAAGAGGAACCTGAACTCGGTGTGTATAATTGAGGGGAGTGCCCTTTTTATCATAATTTGTTCTGCGTATTTTAGCAGACAGAATCTCACTCTGATGTTGAAGCCGAGCAGGTCGCTGACCACAGCAGACACAGCGGACAGGATGACCACTCTGGTGATGTTGTAGATTAGAGGGTTCACAGTCAGACCCAGCAGTCTGAATGGAGTATCCAGCTCCTGGAGGAGGAATGAGGGAATACAATGTCACAGGGACAAAAATAGCTCCATTGGGCCATCATTATAAATAAAAAGAATTGAATTACAATGCAATCAAATTCATTCTGTTTCTCTCAGTACTACGTTATTAGAGATTTGTCTGTAGTCAATAAGTTACATATAGAAGCTGAATAAGTTTTTGAGCATAAAATAAGTGACAGTATTGAGATGACTGGAAATGAAAAATGCAACAAAGGTCAGATTCAAACCAGGAACACTGCAGTTCATGGTTGGCATCTTAACCTTTATGCCCGATATCAGTGGTAGCAAGAGGTGTTTACTACAAACCCAACAGGATGAGACCTTTATTTCTAATTTATATGCTGTTCTGTGTTCTAACTTTTGGGTTAACTTTTTAGATTTGTAAGAGCTATATGATATTTTTTTGTTTTTGTTAATTTCCTTAAAAATAAATTTCCTTGAAAATAAACTTCAGACTGTTTTGTTCTACTATTCTAGCTATGTTTGTCGAATTAAATGTGCTTGTTAAATAGTGTGTAGCGGTAATATGAAGCCAAGTATAAAATAATTCCAGACATAGTATCAGTGATTTCTAATTATTAAAAGACTTGGTTTAGGATATGGGAAAAAAAACTATTGTTGAATTCTGCCTTTATTATACTTTGATGATAGGAATAAAATATAAACATTTACAATATTTTACTTGTGGAAATAATCACTAGAGTAAGGTTTCAACTCTGCTGAAGGAATATTGTATTCCAAAGCAAAATAACAATACAATAATTCAGATAAAGTGACTCTGTGTGGTAAATTAAAATAAGACTATTTCTCTTTTCCTTACCTTCATCAGTTTTGTAGCCAGTTTCAAAACGTTGTTCACTATGTTGAGTTCTTCTTTCTTATTGGGCTTTTTCTCCATCTTGAGATACAAATTGATCTGCAACCAAGAGCAGTTTTACATTCTGTAAATGGTTCAATAAAGTCATAGTAACATCTGTAAACCTGCATTAAATGATACTGATGAGCATTCCACTGAAGGTGTTACCTATTGTGCAGAGCCCTCTGACAAATAACCTGCAGCTCCATGTGTTTTGAAGACAATGGGTTCCTTACCTGCTCGGTTAGCAGCACTGAGGAGTTGCTGTATTTGCAGTTTGTCTCCGAGCCCAGCGTGGCCAGCCGTAAGAGAAAGAGCACGAGGGAGGAGGCCCAAACCATCAGCTCCCAGTTGGTCAGAGATTCTAGGAATGTCTGGTGGTTGTGCAGCAGCTGAGGAAGAGCAACAAAAAACAACAGTAGTCAGACTCGTCACTGGACACTTTGTTGTCGTGGATATTAGGATTCCTCTGACTTCCTGTTATTTCATCTCTACGCCAGACTTGCACCAACTTGAACAATGTTATTACATTTGCGTTATCCAAACAGATCTGATCTCTTCCAGCGGATATAAGACTGACCTGGGCACATATGATGAATGAAATGGAGAGCGCCAAAAGGAAGATAGTGGAGACGATAACGTCTACGGAGCGCTGCGGCCCTCGCCTCTGAAATAAACAAGCAAGTCACCGTTACAAGCAAAGACGAGCCCATCGCAGCCCTCTGGTGGTGAAACAATGTTCAGTAATGAAAGAGTTAAAAGCAGGAGAATAAAATACCCTGAGAAAAGAGCGTAGTGACAACCACATCTTTATGTTCTGGACCTTCTTCAGCCTGAAATGAGGGATCTCTGATTTCTTGGCCTTGCGAGCTGAAGTGAGGTGGCTGAAGTACTTTGCGAATAAGAGTCTCTGTTGTGGAAAAAACATGGACGTACAGACAGCGTCAGAGATACAAAGCAAGTAGACAGAGTTCAGCCGTCCTGCAAAGAGTCAAGTGGGGTGATTCTGTTTCAATGTTTCTTAACTGCCACTAGAGGGAGGACCAGCTACCATGAGTGAATAAACGGATCCATGAGTGTGGATGAGATGCATGCTATCAGAATTCAGTAAAGTACATTCAAAAACAGCTGTAATGACTCAATCAAATAATGATCTTTAGGTTTTTTTTTTTCTTGCTTGAGTTCCACTCCCATAGTTTCTCTTTCAAGACAGGGCAATATCTGTATATGAATGTATAAAGCATTGATGTTCTTGGGATATAAACATAACAATCTCACTAGTAGTAAAGATATTGCAAACCCAAAAAGGCTGACATTAATGGATTTTGTCTCTCCTGTTTCCTACTTCTATTTTTTTTATGTGTTTATTGTCATTTACAGAACTTTTGAACCCCTACACACATATATATATACACACATCTATGTACAAACATTAAAACAAGGAATAAAAACAATGTTAATGTAAAACCTAAATATACACTAAATTGATAAAAAAATTTAAGTGGGAGTGGAAGATTAAAAAAATATATATAAAAAATATAAAATAAAATAAATAAATATATTTTAAGCACGTGCACTTCTGTTTGGGGTAATAATGTAATGGTTTGGAACATAATGATTTAGAGGATGCAAGTAGGAAGTATAATATTGTTAGTTAGTTAGTTAGTTAGTTAGTTAGTTAATAAAGTTCAAGCCTACAGTATGTATCATATCTCTGTATTCAATGTTTTTTGTTATGACTGTGACATGAAGGTATTCGATTTTGGGTGCAAATGTCATCAATCAGGTTCAATTTATTTTTAAATGCATTACCTGTTTATACGTCCTCTCAGCCACGCACATCATGAAGAAGAACAGTCCTATGAGGCAGACTCTCAGCACCATCGTGACAAAGAAAAAGACATAGACCTGGGCATCGTGCCGCCAGACCGCCATTTCTCCAAACTCCTTCAGGGACATGGAGCCGAGGATCGACATGTCCAGACGCTGAGCCAGGTGGAAGGCAAAGGGAAGCAGCGCCAGGGTGGCTGTCATCAACCCGCCGAGCACAAGGTAACCCATACCCTGCTCCACCAACTTCACCTGTCAAGAAACACAAAAGAGACATCTTGATATGCTGCAACATTTTCATGCTGATAAAAAAACTACATTTTTCTTGATAAAGATTGTGTTAAAAAACAGAGTCTGTGTTTGTGTATTTTTATAATATCTGAAAATGATTATATACGTCGGACAGATACATTATGAATAGAGTGAGAATATTATATTTTGGCATGTTGGTAATCATACAAAAAGTAAATTGAAATTGTTATCTGTCACTTTATTTCATCACTAAACATGGCTTTACTTATATTACAATATTTCCCGCCACGGATGTGACTCCAAGCAATCTTTACCCACAGAATGAATCCCAAATTAAAAGAGCATAATGTTTACCCGCGTGAGGATGATCCCACTGATCTCCAACACCGACATGTCTGCTTTCTTACAATCGCCCTGCTCCCATATTATGGCACTGACGCGGTCTTTGGATGGGTGACACGCCTGCAGCCAAGACAGCTGGCTCTGAAATAAAACACAATAAACAACATCCAGTTTAATTATGGTTACTGATGTGTAAAGAAAATGCAGTGAATATCAGTCTACATGAAGTCCACCATAGGTTTGTGACTAACTGGGACCGCTGAGGATTTTAGCAATTCAATATAACAACATTAACATTACCACCATAAAGTGTTAAAGCCTTAAGAGTGTTTTGACATCAATTAATAAAATAGACTAACTTGTTAAAGACACCATGAGACAAAACCAATCAAAGAATAGTATTAAAAATGATCTTACTACGGTGATTCCCTGCTGTATGTTTTCATCATCACTGCTCAGAGTGGTGGTTTGTTGGATCGCCATGCCAGCGTTGAACCTCCCGTTGGCCTCGCTGTCACTGCTCCCCGTGGAGGCGGTGTCAGGCCCTTGGAGAAGCTCCTCCCACAGTGTGTCATCAGTGTCGGAGGCGGGACGCGAGCCCACGCTCGGCCTGAGGCGATCCACCTCTCTGTGCTTCACCTTGACGGAGGCCCCACTCCCTTCCTGTTTTCAGTAAATAAATAGTTGTTTCAAATAATGCCGAACTGTGATTAATCTTTAATGCTTGTTTTATAAGAGGAACACACAACTGATGTGTAGTAAACGTCAAACTCTAGTTTCTTTAACACACAGTGTAACAAGGTTTACCTGAGGTCTTAATGGGGTTTTGGAGTTTGACTTTAGACTTCTCCTCCTAACAGAAGGCATAGGTGCAGATGAAGAAGCAGGCTGCCTCTCTTGATGAGGTTTTGGAAGAATTACTTCCACAGGTTGAACCCCCTCCTCTTCCTCACTGGAGAGCTCATCAGAAGCCCCAAATCCTGATTTTCTGATGGTCTGAGAGAGAATATTGAGACGCAGACATGTTAAAAATGTATTAAAAACATGCAGGAAATTAACAAATACAACAGACTATACCACCATGGTGCACTTTAAAACAACCCTCACAGATTTTTATTTTAGCCTTGTCATGTTAAATGCATTTTTTACAAATTTCTATTTTTTTTTTAATGGCATAGTCTATGAAAATAATAGATAAGAACTTAAAATATCTCTAATAATGGACATTTTGTGTTTTCCAGTAAATAAAACAGAATTATTCAAGTATACATTACACACTAGGTCAGTAGAGCTGGACTAATTTACACTTCAATGTAATTGTAGGTTCATCGAAAAGCTGCTGAATGTACATTTTGTTTAAATCCACAGTTGGAATGGAATTAAAGAGTCTAGGGCAGCTTTGAACTCAGTCCTGTAATACAGAATTAAAAATAAATAACAAGACCATCTTACAATTGTATGACCTCCAATACATTAGCCCAAGAGTTAAAAAAAACGTCAACAAAAGTTCCTAGTTATTAAATATCTAGGAAGTCAAAAAGGGTCATTGGTTGCATTAAAGATCCAGGTATTCATCTTTATCTTTACTAATTCAGGTTAGAACCCATCTGCCTATTTACAGATATTGAGATAGCAACAAACAAACAAGAAGATCAGTTACACATCCTCACATTCTTAAAAGGGACAGTTCACCCTAAAATCAAAAATGCATTTTCTTTCCTTTTACCTGTAGTGCTAATTATCCTCCTAGACTGTTTTGGTGTGTGTTGCCTAGCTTTGGAGATATCAGCCAGAGAAATGACAAAATTCTGACAACGACTTTAGTTTAGTTTTAGTTAGTTCCTTTCTTTGCTTCATAACAGTACTGAGATTGACGAGTGAGATAAGTGAGCGTACCCTCCTCTCTTCGTTCCTGTATAATCGCTGCACTTCCTCAAACGGCCCCTGCTGCTCTGCGTCCCCGCCGTCATTCTTTTCTTCTGATTTTTTCAGCACTCTGCCCTTCCTCGGCCTGAAGGAGAAAGAATAAAAAGAACAGTCAAAGACAAGAGATTGTAAAAACATCAGGCATCATAAAATTAGCTTAAACCCACAAGAGGTTCGAAGGTATCAGAGAGGCTTTTATTGAATAGAATAACTTCAGGTTAATGAAAAGTCCTTGGGTTTATTCGTGTTTATGCACGTGCCAAGAGGTGAGAGTGTGTTTCTAAAGGCAAATGAGAGTGCGGTGCCAGTGCGGTGACAATGAGAAAACAAACCTCCGTCTGCGAGCGGGGCTGGTGGTGCAGCTGGCAGCTGGACTGCCCGAGGGCCACCGGCTGGACTCAGTCGACACAATCTGGCAGTGCACGGTACCCAGCAGCAGCATCAGACACATGGGCCCAAACACCTCGCTGGCACTCGCCCCAGGGACCTCCAAGTAAAGCACCACCGCTGCCACTGAGGGGAGCAAAACATTTGGCAACATAAAACAAAACGGTCTCTTAGGGGAGCCATTATAATGGGATTCATGCTTATTAATGAGGTCTTTCTGTGCTGCTCATGTGTGATGGGCAACACGTTTATTGTTGCACATATCTGAATGTAAAATGTGAAAAATGGTGATACTGAATTTGGTAAATATCAAAAACCACACACTGCATTTATATCAATATATATTTATTTCCTTTAAATGGTCAAATGTCTGTGTTTCTATGGCTAAGCAAAGTCAATCTTGAAGGGGAGACACAACTTGGGAACAAAAATGTACAAAAAAATGCTTACAATGAGAGAATTTTTTTGTACTCGATGTTTTCCGAAATTATATGTTTTAATATGCAAATGAGGCATTATCTTATCAAATATGTGCTTCCCAGAAATTCTATGTTGAAATATTCAAATTAGGCATTATGTAATGCTAAAACTGGTAAATTTAGGAGAACTAAACTAACTACTGATGCAAACAGGCAAAATGGGTACTTTGGATGTGTTCTTTCCACTAATCTGAAGGAAGACGGTTATTAAAGCATAATCAAAAGCAAAATCTCAAAATCAGTGCATGACTAAATGTTTTTGCCTGACTTGTCACGCCTTAATCACTGAAAGACTTTCACTCCAGCAGCAGCAGTAATGCTTTAACTGAAAAACGACACACTCAAAATGTCACTGTTGCAATAAAAGTAGGAGTAGGAGTCTTTGTTAGTAAGTTTAAAAACATTACTCAATGTGCATGTCAAGACTGTTAATTAATTATAGCTTGATTCCATATATTCTCTTCCTCTGTGGACTTTTAAAGCACATAAATTATTGCTAATGGCAATATAGAAGAGGCTCATAAAGGAATTACTATTCTTTCAAACCTCTTCTCCAAGTGATGTTTTTTTATAATACCTTCAGTAAAAGACAAGAATGAGCAGGACTGAGCTCATGCAGCAGTATGAGTCTGTCTACAGTGTGTAGTCTGTTACTTGTGCCCTGGTTCTTGTCATTATGTAAATGTTTGAATTCATTATCAAATTTAGGGCGCTTTTCCTGAGAAAATCACAGCCCCCGTGTGAATAGAACTGGAGAGCTGACCTTGCATGAAATACAGCACGAGGATCCATGAGGAGATGGACCTGGAGGTCACCTGTATCCACCACTGGAAGAAGAACGGGAACAGCAGCACTCTGACCAGACCCTTCCGGGTCAGAGCAGCCCAGGGACTGTCTGGCTTGGCTTTGCTGAATGTTGATCCTGCAGGGAGGATAGAAAAAGTCTCCTTCAAGCTTCATTGGAACCAATATGACGATATTCCTCGACTATACACAGTTCTGAGGTTTGTCTCTGTTTGTTATTCTTCTATCATTATCGGGGTTGAAGCAAGAAAAACAGTGAAAATTGCAGAAACCAGGCAGAAATGAGAAAGAACTGATTACAAATAATATTTGTTTTTATAATCAATACTTGAAATGATGAAGGCACTTGCAAATGACAAGGCAGTACAAAATGTAAACCAACTTATTTTTTTTTTCTTTTTACAAAATGTGCCAAAACACTGGCAACGTTGAAGATCTTGGGTAGATAATGATGAGAAGAAACACGAAACAAAATGTAAATCTTACCCTCTAAACTAAAACGAAATCTAGTTTGAATTGAAATCAAACACTATTACTAAGTTTGTTAACAAGATATTTATCGATAGAGGGAACCATAAAGTGTATCTTTAGATGGATGGGAAAAACAACACTGAAAGGAAATGCTATCGACTCTTTCAGCCCATAAATAATTCATAAACAGTTATTGAATGGTTTGAGATACACTCAAACAAACTGCTCCCAAACATAAACCATTGACTGGACTGAAAACAAATAAAATAAAACAAAATAAAATCATGAACTAAAACGATATTAAACATAAACAAAACATTTAAAATGATCTGCTTACCAAAAATGCAGTCAAAAGCATTCAAGAGAGATTAATTAACAAAAGAAAATGTATTTGTTAGTGTGTAGCTGTCTTTATGCAGATGATGTAAATGTCTCTGTTAACAAATTAACAACAGATTGAGAACTACTTTCATTGATGCTCACCTCTTACTAAGTCGACATCAATGAGGTCTTGTTTGATGTGACCCGTCTTACGTGGCTGGCTGTCCAAACCCTGGATGAATGGCAGGAGTTGTTTTTTTGCTTTAGTGGCAATGCACAAGATGAATACACAAATATGTATATCTTTACAGAGATCTGCTGGTGTCTTACATTTAAATCCGTCTGCTCCAGAGATTTCTCCCAGACTTGCTGATCATAGGCCCCGATCTGTAGCAACAACAGAACATTACTATCATTTTTCCTTGTGCACAATTTGCTCATTTTAATGTATATTTGATCTGTCACTATCAACATAAATCCAACACACTGTATAAACATCGTAATTTATTATTTGCACTACTTATTTTCGTTTATAACTTAAAGAACACTTGACTTGTATATGTTCTTGTCCTTGTCCTTGGCTGTTATTTCTATTTATGTGCAAATACATTGTGAAAGATGCCCAAAAAAAGGGAAGTAAAACTCCTTGTCTGTGCATGCATACCTGGCCAAATAAAGAGATTGATTTTTTCCCCTGTTTCTGTAATATAATATAAATACTTTTATGTTATAATATTCTAAGCCCATAAATTTAAACACTTTATCTTGTGCTCTCCTGCTTTTCAGACTTGTCAACACATGCCTTAAACAGCCTGGCATGCAGTGTTATTGACACAGATGAAATGCAGCCGAGCTCATAACATGAGTTGGAAAATTACACAGATGCACTTTTTTTTGTTCCACTGGCAGCCTTGAGTCCTGACAGGCTTAATAAACATCCCCCTACATGTCTGGACATACGGTAACCGGTTTAACAGGTCACACCTGTTTTTTTCCCAACTCTATGTGGTTTGTAGGCAGGCATACAAAACAAGCAAAACGTAAACAGGCAAAAAAATGTTTTTGTTGATCCTGGAGCAGTGCCCCTGTAAGTAAACTAATAAAATCAATAAATCTCAGTCCTGAACTGGTGTGCGCTTGGTTTTCTCTGAGACCATCTGCATTTATTGATATTAAACATTTTTAAATAATATAAATGTCTAACATAAATTCTATAAAAAAGAATGCATCTATTTTCTGTAAATTGATTTCACAAAATCCCCCAAAATTATACATAAACATTTGTATGTTTATATATTTTAAAAAATTGGATAAATGAAATGTAAACTTTTAAAATTGGTCACCTTCTCTTGGTACCAGGCTATTCTGGCCATTGTCATCTGATGCTGGAACCAGTGAAGTGGCGGTCAGGTCATTTCACAAAGAGGGCAGGAAACAGAGAGGACTGGGCTGAAATCCAGATTTGTTCTCTAAACAACAAAAAAAGTGGGAGGAGGGCACAGACACATTTAAACTGACATATAAGCAGTGCTGGAATGAAACTAACTACATTTACAAGTAGAATTTTGAGGTACTTGTACACTTGATTATTTCCTTTTTTATCTCCATTACACTTCAAAGGGAAATATTTTGCATTTTACTTCACTATATATATATATATATATATATATATATATATATATATATATATATATATATATTTGTTAACACAGTTACTTGTTACTGTACAAACAGATTCAGATCATTAACACAAAATATGATCAAAAAGTAAATAATGATTTGTTTTTATGGATTAAGCTATCCTCCGGTATATGAAGTAGTTTCACTTTGCCTCCTCTTTGGGTGTCAAATCAGTGACGTTTACACGTTAATAATTTATTAATCCTGTGATTTTTTTCATGCATTATTCTAAAATGAGCCATTCTGCACTATGATGTACTTTTACATTTTGGTATGTTAAGTATATTTCAATGCAAATACTCAATTACTTTTATTCTAGTAAGTTTCTGCATGCAGGATTTTTTGCAGAACAGAGTATTTGTGCAATGTCCTGTTGCTACTTTTACTTAAGAAAAATACAATGCAAGTACTTCTTGAACATTTGCATGAAAGCAACATAATAAAAATGATTGTCAAACAGAGGAAACTACATATGAGGTTAATAATAATAATAATAATAATAATCAATTTGGGGTAAACTGCACCGATGCAACCAAGCAAAACTCAGCATGCATGCTAAAGGAACTTACCTGGGATGAAACTGTACTGGTTGATTGGTCACAAACTGGAGAAATCCTTTCATAACCATCACAGACTGGTTGTATAACACTCCCCTTGTCGTCGGGCTGTGCAGCAGCGTGTTGTTGTCAAAACCGAGCTTCAACCTAAAGACGCCTTTGATGACCCGGATGTGTCACATCTCTGAAACGTTTCCTTCTTCCTCATATGTTCAGTTATCCGTGCGTTTATGTGTCAGGTAGCTGTCACTTTGTACTTCACACAACTTCACTTTTTTTTGTTTTTTTTGCACATTTGGTTTCACTCTTCCGCTTCCCTTTTCCGGGGTTTGTTGTGGCTGATTTGGGATTTTTTATCCCCTGAGCGTTGTCTGTCAGGCTGAGTTGCGCTCACTCAGGCTGAGTCCTGAACCCTTTTCAGTGGGTAATAATAAAAAAATACATCACTAAAATTGAGTGAAAATGTTGTGTTGACAACTACTGCTCTATGTTTAAAAATAAACATGAAGATTTGACATTTGAGTCACAATAGAAGAAGTGAGGTGATGCCTGAGAGGCAACTCTACGGACAGAATTTACCCATTATCAAGTTATTCTTAACGCTTCAGCCAATCAGAGCACAGCACAGTGAAATATTGGAAATCATGATAATGATTAGGGCTGCAAATAGCAAATATTTTAATTACTGATTATTCTAACAATTACCTTCTTAATTAATAATTTGGTCTAGAAAAAAAAACCTTGTCAGTCCTGAACCCTTTTCAGTGGGTAATAATAAAACAATAAATCACTAAAATTGAGTGAAAATGTTGTGTTGACAACTACTGCTCTATGTTTAAACATAAACATTTGACATTTGACTCACAATAGAAGAAGTGAGGTGATGCCTGAGAGGCAACTCTACGGTCAGAATTTACCCATTATCAAGTTATGCCTAACGTTTCAGCCAATCAGAGCACAGCACAGTGAAATATTGGAAATTATGATAATGATTAGGGCTGCAAATAGCAAATATTTGAATTACTGATTATTCTAACAATTACCTTCTTAATTAATAATTTGGTCTAGAAAAAACCCCTTGTCATTCCTAAGCGTTGTCTCTCAGGCTGAGTCCTGAACCCTTTTCAGTGGGTAATAATAAAAAAATACATCACTAAAATTGAGTAACTACTGCTCTATGTTTAATTAACAATTTGGTTTAGAAAAAACCCTGAAGCCAAAAGCAACATCTTCAAATTCTGGACAAAGATGTAAGATTGTAAGATTTTTGATTAGTCACCACAAAACGTCTAAAAGCTGTCTTCTTGTCCACATTTTCAACTTCAAAGCCTTTCCCATAATGCCAGGAATATAAATGTGTGGATACATTCTGATTCACATTTTTTTAATGACTTAAAACAGTCCAATTTAAAGATTTTGATCATGAAACAATGTCCCAAACAAGGCTTAACAAAAACGTACCATGTGAAATGTATGTGAAACTGTACAATATAGACTCCTTCTCACTAAAGTTGAACCTTGAACTCCCCTAAAACTATTTTAAAAGCATGACCACATTTCCTTAATTGTAGCTAAAGTCCCGTTCAAATTCTTTATCAAACAACATCCCAAACTCAAAGATCATCAGTGTATGATCACAAAAGAACGAAAAAAAAAAATATGAAATCATCTCAACTGAGAAGCTAGAATGAGGGAATGTTTGGCATATTTAGTGATAAACAACTTAAACAATTCATCAATTCTCACAATTTATGCAGATTATTTTTACTGATTGTCTATTTGAATTGTTTCAGCAGTAATAATGATAATGATTTGCTTTTTTGTTATTGCTGGAATTCAAAATGACCACAAACCACATGGGAGGTACAATATATTTGTGATTTAGATGAAAATATAAATATTTTAAAACCCTGTAACACTATTTTCAAGACACTACTGTTTGTTCTACTTTCTAAAAGGGTCCGTTGTCTCAGTGAATCACTGTCATCTGTGCAGCAGTGTTGAAAATGATAAGGTCTGAGAGAACAACTCTGCTGTCTTGTTAGTCAGCAGCCTGTCAAAACAGAGAGCGAGCGTCATTTGTCACTCGACTCCTGATTGTCCACCGACGGCTGGTCTTGCTCAGCTGCACACACGATCTTCGCCTTGACCTTCTTGTTGGAGGAAATGATGAAGTAGGGGCTGAGCGAGGCGTAGCAGGAGGAGAAGAACACCCTCATGTCGGCCACCACTGGTGACACCTTCGGCACCGTCAGCATGTAGATCCAGATCACGTTATCGATCCCGAAGAAGACCACGTAAAGAACCACCAGGGTGATCACTGTTTTGGCCGCCCTGGTCTCCACCCCGGCGCCATGAGAGCGACGGATCGTTCTCACCTGGCGGCTGTGGCGGTGGAGGAGCAGCAGGATGTAACCACTTGAGCCCACCATCAGGGCCACAAAGGCGAAGTCCCTCCCAGAGACAGCCACCCCGTTGATCACATAAGACAGGTTGTCTCTGAAGTCCACATGGCAGAAGCCCAGGTTGAGGGTGAAGGCGGGTACGGTGCCATTACGTGGAGCCATAGAGAACAGAGGGGCTGCGATACATATGGCCATGTTCAGGAGCCACAATCCTGCAAAGGTGGGGAGCACCAGAGCAGGAAGTGCAGGCTTCAACCTGGACAAACGTGGTCCGGCGGGGGCGATGGTCACCGCCTGAAACACGCTGAGCATGCAGGTGATGCAGACCGACAGAGCCCGGCCGATGCGGTAGGCGTAGATCACCACCTTACAGCCCGGATCGTTCAGCAGGTCCCTCAGCCCGAACACAGTCATGGTCTGGGGGACGCAGCGGGTCAGAAGCAGCATCAGGTTGGCGAAGGCCAGGTGGCACAGGATCATGTCCACAGGAAGAAGCTTTGGCTCGGAGAAGATGATGCGGGCGTACGCCAGCAGCACCATCGTGTTCCCGAAGATGCCCATACCTGTCTGCAAGAGGAAGGAGACCCCTTTGATGGTCACACACAGATCCATGAGACCAAGGCCTGCTGCCTAAAAGCGGACAGGGAATCAAATCTGTTACGAGAACAGGGAAAAATCCTCCAAGTAACTAAACTTGAAAGAAACCCAATATAACCAGCAATAATATAATCACGCAATCACTTGAATGAAAACCATGCTCACCTGAAGTTGAGGTGAAAAGTAACGCCTGTTGTGCATTAAATGTTTAATGGCCTGTGTAATTGCAATTTATAGTCTCCGATGCCCCTTGAGATCACTGGCCAACACTGCAGCGTTCAGCCCAACAGTTTGGCAAATTAAAGCAACAAACTAAATCTGGCTCAGATGATTCCAGAGGGCAAACACCGCAAAGGGAATATAGTACAACTGAAGGATACAAACAGTATTTCAAGTTAATAAAAAACAATAATCAGGTTTCCATAGGAGCAGTGAAGCAGATTTTGCTTTCTGTGATCATTCCTCCTGATCGTACTAAATATGAATCCAATGGAAGTGATGGTTGTTGGGACAGTTAAAGCATCATATCAATGTCAGATAAACTTTAGAATATGTTTTTTTTTACTAAAAAAAGAGCTGTGGATGTACTCGGTTAGCCCAGTATTTGAGCTTTGTGTTCCTCTTCCTCTGGCTCCTCAACACCTGCATGAGCTCAGCAACCTTATTCTTCTGCTTGGGCACCGAAAAATTGCGCCATGGATGTTCTCCCAACACTTCCACTGGAAACTTGTTAGGAAATCAATCTTTTAGTGGCCAGAATAAGGAATGATTACAGAAATATGTTTGAATGTACATATGGAAATGTGAGGATTGTTTTAAGACAGACTTGAGAGTTTCTAGGGTGGAAGTGTGACATCAAATGTCTCAAAGCTGAACATCAACACAGCATTCCCAATAAGTAGCATTTAGTGCTGGGAAATTGTTCATAAAAAGTAATCGCTCTGCCTTAGGTCATACATTCTTAGTATGTGTCTAAACTTCAGTGGTATTTTTTTGTGCTTAACTTCCACATGTCAGTTTTCAGCTTCTATAGACAGAGAGACCGCACGTCAATCAAACATTTTAATGCTATATCCCCTGTGGAGTTAAAAAAAATAGAGTTAAATAACCCCCGCGGAGACTACTGCGTGTGGTAATTGTTGATGCAAAAAGCAGCCTGATGATGCCTTGAATGAGCCTTAAAGAGGCTTTTACATTCACAGCTGGTGCTTCAGTTTGCGCTCCTTTCCCCCTTCATGTCCTGGGAGCGTGTTAAAAGACACAGAGGAGCAAGACAATTAGCCATATAAAAATGCACGTCTGTACTAATTGGGGGCACAGGGGCAATATTTATTTATGTTCTTAACTGTCAGTACTCACATATGCTGCACTAGAATTTTGCAATTTGTATTAAGGTATTCCAGCACTTTTTCCTTGAACTGTAAATGTGTGTTAGATTAAAAGTGCTGCAACCAACTGTTCAATTCCATATTCCTGTTTTCTCAGTTGCAAAATTCAGACTGTGTGCTGAAACATTGTTGTTTAAGAAGCTTATTTTCTCCTGGGAATGGGTTTTGGAATAAAGCATCATAAGATGTGTGGGTTTTTTTTTAACATGTTTACAAGTTCAGAGAGCTAATTAAAATGGCAAGTTCAAGCTTGTCCTTCTCAGGGGACTGGATCATGTGCAGTCTGCTGCATTGCAAGTTCAATTTTCTTTTTTCCCCTGACAGTCAATTTGATGTCTTTGTTTATGGATGATGTAAATTGTTTTTTGCACTAATTCAATTTTAGTGTTACATTAACTTCCATTACTATTAAGTTTACATCTATATAGTTTGATACAGGTCGTGTCAACAATATGCGCAATGTCTTTTTTTTCTGTGAATACAATAATTTTGTATTCCTGATTATGGCATGCCTTTATGGATATAATAATATCAGTTAATGGTTTTGCATGTATAATAAAATACTTTACACAATACGAGCTGCACTCAAATGTGCTTCTCATCACTTTTTGAGATTATTTACTTAGTTTTCCCAAATCTACTCACTATGTGCTGTTTTATCTTAAATCAAGTCTCTTCTCAAGTAGCAGTCAAGTTAGCGGTTTACATGCAAGTCAAGTTAGTTCAGAGATGTGTCTACTTTTTAACCTTTTGCACCTATAAGTATGCGGGTGAGGCTTTGGTTGGTGAAGAAGGAATATTGAGTGCACCGTTCACTGTGCCACTTAATCTGTCCCACAGCAAAAATATGTGGTTTAAGAGGCTTTTGGCTTAGCAGACTCACGTCTGATATTGATGAGCCTTAGACTCAGTGTATTAAAGGGCAAGGTAGCAAATTTGACCTCCCACGACCTTTGATTTTATTTCTCTATATCTTTTCTAGTATCCTTCTTAACATACATGTAACATAACTCATCACACACAGTGTTCAGTCTAAAAAACACAAACTGATCTTCAAAATGTATCTTCATTCAGCTGAGTGCCTCCACCCATCACATCAAATCTACAGAGATCATTTATCAGTTTAGGTACCTGTCTGAATTTTCCCTCTGTTTACCCCATTCACATTACATTTTACTGTTTTTCTCCATTGTGTTTTATGTACCTTCAAGTCTGTGTGCAAACTCTGTTTCACCTGGCTGAGAGATGAATTTTCCTTCAAGGACCCTAAAGTTAAATTTACAGTGTTGTGAAATACAGCGGTTTAGAAACAACCATAAAAATACTAAATTATATGTGAAAATCCTGCATTAAAATGTTATTTAAGTAAACATATTTTGGAAAATACACTTAAAGTACCTGTGAGTGTTACACTATAACTGTATATATTATAATTTATTTAATATATATTATACGTATACAGTACCAGTCAAAGGTTTGGACACACCTTCTCGTTCAACTACTTTGAAGAATCTAAAATATAAAACATATTCTGGTTTGTTGAGCATTTGTTTGTTTACCACATAATTCCATATGTGTTCCTTCATAGTTTGGATGTCTTCAATATTAATCTACAATGTAGAAAAAAATACCATTGAATGAGAAGGTGTGTCCAAACTTTTGACTGGTACTGTATAGGATTACTCTTCCTGATTTGTAAGTATCATGTTACTACTGCAGTTGGTTATTGTAAAGCTAATATTAATATATGAATATATGATGTTTTTTATGTAATTAGTACTAGTGGAGAAAAAAAGTGCAATATTTACATTTCTAATGGGTAAAATGACAAAGAAACTTAAAATGAAAATACTTAAGTCAAGTAAAAGTACCTCGAAATTGCACAGTGAGTTAATGTACTTTTACATAACACTACCAAGTATGAATAAACCAACTCAACACAATTCATACTCTATAAATCCTCTTATATAATGTCCAAAATATGAATTTCATAAGGCTATTTGTGCATCTAATAATCCCGTTTATGTAGTTTCTATTTTACTTTCAGTGGAAACTATGTCTCATGGTGCACTTGAGAGTAATATACTTAATATTAATCACCTGCTTTAGGACATGTTTCGGTTAAATCATGCCGCCCACCTACACTCATTCGCCCTTCCAACATCCTCACAGTTTAAATTTAATTTAATATTCAGAACTTTTATGGCTTTGGATGAATTAGACAATCATAAATTGGATGATATGTCACACTCTACAAAGGAAAATTGTGGGTGATCTGTCATGCAGAGTGAGTGGAACGTCCTCTGGCTTAGACTTGGTTTCAGCTTTCTCCACTGGAGGACACTGTGGTGTTGGTGTTTGACTAACCAACACAAGAGAGGTCTGTTTTTTTTTTTAGCCAGGTAGTGGCTTTGAGAATTGATTGCAGAATTAAAAATACAAAAGTAATATGAAGGGTCTTATAAGGAAATCTAATTTAAGCATCAGTAATTACAAAAAAAACGTATTCAGTAGTCTCCACTCAGGGAAACAGTGACACTGAGAAACTGTTTTAATCTTTTCTCAGTATAACTTGTGGCTAATAGATGTTATCTACTCATTAACACCATTCTCTCTTTCCAATGGTTGGTTCTCCGTACACAGATTTGTCTGTGTTATCCTGTCTGTCTGAAACCCAGCGAGGGGACAGAATCAGTCATCTGAATTGATCTCGAGTAATTGGAGGCTGAGGGAAGAGAAGTCAATGGACCATGAAAAACAGATCCAACAACTGTCACCTGTTTGCAAGTATAAGAGCACAAACAACCCGACTGCTTCAAGAGAGAGAGATCAGGGAGAAGGTCCACTTCAGACCTTGTTGCCCTTGCCTGTTCTCAGCTAAGGGTGTAAACTTATGCAGTGCGTTTTTTTTTCAAATACACCTGGTTTATTTAAGTTGGTAAAGTTGCCTTGTATTTTTTTCTATCCCTGCAGGAATGCCATTGTCGGTGTTTGTCCGCGGGATGCTCTATCTGTCCCTCACTGTTGTGGGAGTCCCGGGTAACGCGACCGTCATCCTGGCGTTCCTCCTCCTGCTCTACCACGAGAACCGCCTCCTCCCATCTGACGCCATTGTCCTGCACCTGGCCTGCGTCAACCTGCTGGTGGTGGGCGTCCGCTGTCTGCTGGAGACCCTGGCCTCCTTCCGTCTGGCCAGCGTCTTCGGAGACGTGGGATGTAAGGTCGTGATTTTCGTCTACAGAACGTCCCGGTCCCTCTCCATCTGGCTCACTTTCGTCCTGAGCGCATACCAGTGCCTGAGCATCGTCCCTCCCGGATCACGCTGGGCCTCCGTCCGCACCGTGGTCTCCCAGTACTTGGGCTTCATCTTCCTCTTCCTTTGGCTCCTCAACACCTGCATGTCCTCCGCAGCCATACTCTTCTCCTTCGGCACCAAAAACGAATCCAGCCCGGCAGACCATGGCATCAACGTCCAATTCTGCTACGTTCGCTTTCCTTCAAAGTTGATAATAGAGATGAACGGGGCAGCCCAGGTGGGCAGAGACGTGGTGCCCATGGCCCTCATGACGCTCGCCAGTCTGATCCTCCTGGTCTTCCTTTACAAGCACAGCCGGCAGGTGAAGGGACTTCGCAGCAGCGGCGGTAGCGGAGGCGGGGCAGAGCAGCGAGCTGCCAAAGCCGTGGTTGCACTCGTGACCTTGTATGTGGTTCTTTACGGGGTAGATAACGGGCTCTGGGTCTACACCCTCACTGTGAGGAAGGCCATGGCTTCCTCGCTGATCTCTGACCTGCGTATATTCTTCTCCTCGCTCTATGCAGCGCTAAGCCCCGTGATCATCATTGCATCCAACAGGAAGGTGAATGGCCGGCTTAGGTGTGACGTGCAGAGGAAGCCTGTTCAGGAGAAGGACACATGTCTCTCCACCATGTGAGACCTGCTGGGACGGCTGATTTGTTCACAGGGGGCAGCAGAAGGAGCCAAGATGATGAGGATGAATCTTTCTAAAGCGTGGGTCATGTATATGTATATTGTTTTTCTGTTCTGTATATTCTGTTTTGGAATGGCAGGTGACTCTTCTTTCCTTTTGTGGTTGTGAATTCATAATAATGATGCTTTTATCATTTAATAAAATATCTTGTTAGTGTGATTTGTTGTCAAATAACTGATGGGGGTTTAGCACGTGTAGATTATGGATGAAATACTGTGTCTTTGGGCGGGGGGAAGCGTCTGTCTCACTGTCTATAATTAAGGAAGAAAACTGTCATAACAACACTGTTACTCAATGCAGGTCTGTATGAATCTCTGCTGATCTGGCACTATGTGGCTTTGTTTGTTTGCTCTTTATGTTCTCTCCGTCTTAATTGGCTGGAAGAAATTATGGCTGGGTGACTCAGGGCTCAATGTAGCTGTCAAATGACTTCCAGCTGCCTATTTAGCTATAATTAAGGCTTTGAATAGAATCCGCTAATGCTAATGAGTCAGGTTAATTGTCCAACAGAGAATTGGTTAAAAAAACCTGATGGGAAAACTATATTCTTTGGAGAAAAAAAGGTGTTCATTACTCAATGCTGAATCACTGAAGACAATGCTGAAAATAAATGAGTTCTTCTTGGTGCGGTTCTAAGCAGAGGAGACTTTAGGGACACAAAATTACGTCTTTGGACAAACCCTGAAGAGTTTGTTGTTGATGTGGTAATGTGGGAAATTTAGGAGTCATTATGTAATTGCCATGTCTTGGAGAAGGAAGGGCAGGGAGACACGGTGAGGACATAACAACCTCTGAGTGACAGTCCAAAAGACATAAAGTGGGGCTGCCAGGACTCTGTGATCCTGCAATAACTCTAAAGTGCAATCAGTGCAGCGCTTTTTCAACTGCTGTCGCAATGCAGGTGAGGAGGAGGAGGAGGTGTAGGAGGAGGAGAAGTCCTCTTTCTGTGCTTGTGCAGAACTGTTGCATTCAACGGCAAGTTGACATCCAAAGACATTAAAGGCCATACAATGAGGTCCATCATTTATCACAAAGTAACATTCAGCTTTATTGTAAACGTTACAATCATTAAAACCTTCTTTCATGTGACTTCATTCTTAGGAAAGCTCTCTTCAGATGACAAATTCCATGCGTTCTACTCTTCAAACCACAGAAATCTGATTGGCACTTTACACAGACTCCGGTGGAATGAAGGATAGAGTACATGGATGGTTTCATTAAAGCAGCGAGCGTGCTGGCGCCTCCCGTCAGGAATCCCCGGGAGTGACATAGTTGACACGGTTGACTCCCTTCCACGAATGTGATGTCGTTCTTTCTTTTGCTGTCAGGAAAGAAGTTGCACATCGGTTAAAAAAGAACAAATCCGTGAAAAACAGGTTTGCGTGTCTTCTCTTTGTGTGCATGTGAGTGCGTGCATGAAGGGTGCGCCGGGCCGGCCTCTCCCTGCACAAGACTCAACCTGTTTTCACTGTTTTCCATCCTTCTGGAGTCTTTTGAACCCAATGGATGCAGGGTGCTGCTGAACATGTAGAGACCAAACCCACAAAAATGTAACCCTCTATTACTGCCTAACTCTCAAATAAACTGCAACCTTCAGCTCTCACGTTTTCAGGACTTCATTTTGCAGATAAAACAGAATTTGCAACAGTTGATAAACATAAACTCTTGCCATCTCAACCTCTGACTGCAACTCACCCGCTTGATGAGGCAAGATGTGTGAAATGCACAAACTGTCAGGAAAAGTTACACAACAAAGCACCAGTGCCTGATAGTTATCAAATCAATAAACCTACAAATGTTTTTTTTTTTAGATAGACAGAATATACAATACAAACCTGTAAAAAAGCCACATACAACAAAAAAAGCTGTGAAGTTGTCCAGAATGGTCGGTTAAATGAAGTCGAAGGGTTACAGTAAATCCTGTCAGCCCATCCATCCCTGCTGTGTCTGTCAGTCTGTTTACCTGCACCAGGTACAGGCTTTTTTGTCCCCCAGGTCCACCAATAGCGATGCAGCAGCAAGGTTTAACCACGCCCCCTTTCCTGCCTTGAAGTCAGTCCACACCCTAATATAGCCCTTTTTTACTCAGGAACCTGAACGTTAAAACCGAACCCTCTCCTCCCCTGTAAAAAAATAAATAACCTTTTCAAATTACACAAACATCGTGATTTGAATCACTTCAATCACTGCATAGTGCAACATGTTGAAATCCGTGCCGGTTTTCTACTAATGCAGCAGCAAATTGACGACTAATACACGCAAACAGTGTAAACAAGCACTATTCAACCACACATTAACCTCCTAAAATCATTTTAAAAAAAATGTTACGTGAAAGCATTTTTCAAAGCAGCATGAACCTGTTTACGTCTAAATTACCAGAAACATTGAAAGTTATTCTAGTTATTAGTACTATAAAACCTCTCTGATGTTTTTTCCAGTTAAGAAAAGTTCTGTGAGACTGAAGCAACTGGAAACTTTAGGGCTTATTACTGTGGTGAAAATGCATCAGTAATAAACACATCCCGGGGTACTTTCAAAACCCACATTTTATGGAAATGACAGACGTAATAAGCCCTTTTTAGGTTTGCTGATACCGTCTTTGCCTTTCCTTCAAAGGGATGTTTCTTTAGGCATGTTGTTTGGAGGATTTATTCTCTGTTTGAGTGAAGCTACTGATGGAGAATGCCATTAAAAAAAAAGTGTTTTTATGTAAATCAAGTCTTTTCTTTTTTGTGCAGGGCTGATTGTATCGTAGAAGTGGTTTCAATACAGAGCAGTGCCCATTTGGGGAAAATATCAGAATTATGTGAACACAATGGGCTCTGAACTTTACCTCAGAATACCTGCCAGGGGGTGACATGAGTTTAATGCTATTTTTATTTTATTTTATTTTGCACTCTGAAATCACATAGTTGCATGTGTGTGACCCGTTTCCTTGCTTCCACCCAGTTGAATTGATTCCCTCAGACAGGGGAAGGACACAGTCGTGTTGCAGCTTGCCTGGAATGCTGCACTGCACGTCAGCAAGGAGCTCTGTATTCAAGATGGTGAGAAGAACAATCTTACAGAGTTAAGGTGAAAGTTTGCCCTGCTCCTGTGATGAAAACAACAATAAATTCTTGATTTATCCTGATTAACACCCATTTTGTAGAAAAGGCTGACATGCTGCCGGTTTAATATCCACATAAATCTGGAGGCTCTAGGGTTTAATGGTTGACTTTATAGTTCTGATTTTACAAGACAATCTAGTGGCAACAACATATTACAGGAATGGTTTGACTTATTGGGAAATACTTTTCTTATCTAAGAGTTGAGATGAGATGATCGATACTACTCTCTGGTACTCTATGATATGGGACATCAGCTAGCCTTGCACTGTCCAAAGGAAATAAAAGCGCACTAATTAATAGCAAAATCTTGTTAGTTTGGTCCCTGAAGTGTGAAAACCAATGTTTCCCATCTCTAAGCTAACAGGCTGCCGGCTGTAGTGTCATATTGACTTTATAGACATAAGAGTGGTAGTGATCTTCGACTAAGCATTCCTTTAAATGTCATCTACAATCAGTGTCGTTTATAGAAACGTTATGAGACATAGCTTGTTTTAAATCAGTCAAAATCCACTCAAAAGAGAGATAATGTTGGATAAAAGAGCTACATTTTGCAGTCCAAATAGGCGCCTCTACCTTTACAATGTGTGCATAATCCCTGACAGGGAGACTGTATAGCAGATTACGCCCATTCGCAGTGTACCAGCGAGAACATGGACCACACTGAAGGAAAGGTGGGGGTTGGGTGGAAGCCTCTGAGGCCCCGGGGCAGCAGCTTGCTGCAACTCCACCGCTCTCAGGTAAGATATGCACCGCTGTGCCGAGACTTGAAAGACATTCAAGATGCACTGCACCCAATTCAGCAGCGTATCACAATATAAGGAAGAGAAAGAGAGAGGAAGGAGAGGAAAAGAAAAGGTTGGGTTGCTGAGTTGGAGAAAGAAACACCCCTCTATAAACAAACATGGAAATGTTGTCATATGAACTTCTGAGAAATGACTGAATATTAATAATCTTTCACTAGAAAGACGGGAGTTACAGTTTGAATTGGCTGAATTGAAAGCTGAGACCTGTCCTGGCATGAACCAAATATCAGTAGTTGCAACGTCGGTATTCTCTCAATACGTGGTTTATAGTTTATTACCCAGGGGTGGCTTAGCTTTTGTTTTATCTTTATTCAGGTAGTCTCACTGAGATTGAGATCGCTGTTTAAACAGAAAGATACATTTCAAGAGAGAAATAAATGTATATCAGGGAGGAGTGGGCTTCACTGACATGTCAGTTTGCAGAGATTCATCCTTTGATGAGCCAATCCAGTGTCCCTCAGGGACGCTGAATCATGCTGAGTGATGTGTGAATGCACAAACCCAGCGCCCAGATTTTAATCTCTTTAAATGATTGCGGTTAAAAGGCAGCCAACACAGCGGGGTTCGAATCTTTCGAGTCTTTTTAAAAGTTGAATTAAACTCCGGGAATAATAGTGAGGCTGGATCTGCAGCTGCCTGCATTTGTTTCTTTCTTTATTTTGAAATAAAATGCCTGAAAACTGAACCAAATGCAAAATTCAGCACTTCTGCTTCACTGAAAGAAACTGCTGTGACATTCCTGAATATAATGTAAAACTGACATCAAGCCAGTTCTACATACAGCAGTTACACCAAACACAGCTCTTTACATCTTCTTTATGAATACAAGGACAGTGTTGTTTTGAATTATACTGTATCTATATGTGAGCCCTATGATTTTGCATTTTCAGTTTGTGGAGGCTGGTAAAGCTCTCAGTTGAACCCTGTGTGTGTTAGTAGAGTAGACTGTATGTCTTAGGTTTATGGGTGGGAACATAAAACACAACCTGTACCTGTGGACTAACAGTATAGTTGTATATTTTGGTTTGGTAAATATGAAGCTAGAGCCAGCAGTCAGTTAGCTTAGCATAGCACAAAGATTGGAAACAGGGGGAAACAGCTAGCCTGGCTGTGTCCAATAACAAGTGTAAAAATGACAATTTTCAGTTTGGTGGGGGGTAGTGTGTCACACTATTTTTTTCATTCACTTCCTGGATTCGTGTTGAAATAGTCTCCTCGTAAAACCACTTTATTTAAACCAATCAGAGTTGAGGATGGTGTCAATCCCCTCATTTAACTTTGGCAAGAAAGCCCCTGAGCATATTTTCCAAAATGTTGAACTATTCCTTTAATGGTAAATGTCTAAAGTGTCAATTTCAAAATGTTGAATATTTAAACATATTTTCATACCGTTAAATTGGTTACAAATCCACCAGCGGATCTAACAAAGACCTTTAGCCGAATAAGGTAACATAACCTTCTTCATGTCAGATTCACACTGTGCCGGTAACAAGGATCTTGCCCTTTATCTTATCCCATCTCCCCTAAATGCCACAAAGGTGGAATGGAATTTTCCACGAGCCACTTCCCTGAGTTCGCTGAGGAATGCAGACAAGATGGAGCAAGCCTGCAGAGTGCCTCATCTCGACAGTAACGTAGCATGTTGAGGAGCTCAGCTTGTGCACATCGTGTCCACCGCCTTAATTCTGCTTAAGGGGGTTTGTTAAGCTATTACTCAAAGTGGAGCTCTGCCCTGTTGTGTTGCCAGTTGCCACTGTTGCTGTTGATAGTCACAAAGATCCTGCAGAGAGGCAGCTCAGGACCTTTGTCGTCTATATTTTGTCCAGTTACACGTAGTCTGAATGTCGTAATCATCTATTTTGCTTAAGGAAATTAAATGTATTTTTGTTTGACTCTCAAAAAAAAAAAGCCCTGAACGCAGCAGGATGTTTTAACACAACTCTAAATTTCAAAGCTGTTGGAGATATTTACGACAGCTCTATTAAACAGACGTAGATTGCTATCTGTGCCTCAGAGCAACAGACCTTGTAAAGTTATACAACGTGGGCATGTGCGGACATAACAGCCACACATATTTCATCTGGCTTGTACCACCCTTCACACAGGTGGAGGAAGTGGAGAATAATGTGCGGAGAAAAAGGGCGAGAACATAGTGTCTCTTTGGAGCACAAAGTCACCGTCTGTAACAGTCCAAACTCAATTTTCTATATACTGTACATACATTTACAGATCACTTAAATGTATCACACAGAAATACACTATTAATGGGATTTATATAAGATGACAAATTGCCCGCGTTGGGGAGTTTTTGGCATGGGATGAAAAAGGAGCGTTACTCCAACATACTTTGAAAAATTGACTCTCCTTGTGCTTTTTCAGAATAAGTGGTGTCACTCCACCCACTTAAAGCTGAATAATAGATCTGATGGATCCTCTGTGCATCGCGGAGCTGCTGTCAGAGTAATTACAAAAGGCATGAGAGGAGCACTCACACAGCCATATCAGAGTTTATACCAGTTGAGTGTATCGCAGAATCACACTAGACTCCGAGGCTGAGATGTTTTTCTTTTGCTTTCTAAGGTCTGCTGAGGAGGACCACCTCACAAAATGAAGACACACTCTGGTTTTGTTGTAGCTGCTCCATGGTTGCCGTTGACGCCCAGAATGTCCAGCCCAACTCATTTTGGACTCGACCTTTGAAAGCGTTATTTGTGATCTGGGAGGACATCTTTGGAGTTTGGGTCGTCGTATAACTAAATCTTGCAGTGCACCTTGAAGTATTTGGAAATGGGGCAGGAGAGAGTGCCACCTGTTGATTCTTTATGGTACTGCAATAAAAGGGGCAACTTCAATGAAGGCAGTGCTGATATGAGGTAGATTCCTAAAAAGTTCTATGCAAATTAGCTAAAATCTAAGTTTTATGTTTTTATGTATATTCTATGTTTCACAAATATGAATATATGCAGTAAAACTGATGTTCAATGTAGTGAACTCTGACCTATATTGCACAAATCACACTAAAAGATGGCAGTTTCATTATAATATGTTCCCATAAACATAAAAAAAGCTCTTCTATTCTGGAATACTACCATCCCCCTGCGGCGTTATATTACAAGTGAGCACAATATTAACTTAAATAATTATAATTATTATTATAATTTTGTCAGAGGCCGCAAGAGGATTTAATAATGCAGGAACAAGTATTAATTGAATTCTTGTGGCGAATAAGTTTGCAAGTAATAACATTTGAAAAGCAAATGACACTGTGAACATGACAGCCCCGTCTCTGACAAAATTACATTACCATACAACTAAACTGCACTCTTGATTACATTTAGAGGGAAACCTTTTTTTCCCCCCAGATTACGGTCGCAGTTTTAAAGAGTTTATAACAGATTTTAAACATTCTAAATTTAAATAAAACAAAAAACACAAACTACCTGCTGAGTTTAGTAAAAATCATCATGGTTTGGCTTTAAATGACAATGAAATTGAAACAAAACAAAACTTTAACTGTTTAGATAGTACAAGCATTTTTCTCCTGTGTGAAAGCCCTGTGTTTTTTGAACAATCGACAACAATGAACCCCTCCTCATGTGGACTTCCGCTGACTGATTTGAAACTTATTCGTCATATGCAAAAGCAAACGTAAACTACGATAAAGTATGTTTCCCTTGAACAATGCTATTTTCTTGTATGGGAACATCATTTTTTTTTGAGACATTTTTGAGGCCCTGCTTAATTCTTTAGGGTTTTTAAATGAATGTTTAAACTTGCACCTACATAAAACGCATATATTCATATTATTGTCCGGCTGCATGACCCGGCTTTAAATCTGCCTAATAAGTTCATCTCTCACAGTCGTGTCGTTTTGAAGAGCCAGAATATTTTTTACAATAGTTTATTGGACTGGTTTAAAAAAGTCCTTCTTACAAAGACTTTATCAAAAGTTGTTTAAGCTTTTGTAAGAATTGTTTTACAAATTAAGTTGTTAAAAATCCACACATTTCCACAAGCAGTTTCAGACAAAATCTGGTCACGACTGGATTTACCGGTCCCCCAAATTGGTCTCCCTCACCAAACAAATGCTGAAGTACTTCCAATCAAGCAGTTTTTCAGCCTTGTCACCGACACACTTCAGCAAAAACTGAGTCACAATGCTGTCAAGTCAAGAAATGATCCGAATGCTTATATTAACAAGAACGGAGAACATAAGAGCTGTGCGAGTACTTTCACCACAAAGCTGATGTACTTTAAAACAATGAACTAATGATTCTCACAAGTTTATGTCATTATATGTGTTGTTATCACCATACAATATCTGCCTCTTAACCAGCACATGCACTGGCTTACAGTGTTGACATGTTTGACATAAAAAGAGTGAAAGACCTTCCTGCACCCATAACACATCAATAAATCCATTAAAACAAAAAGCAAATCAACAAAAATAAGATAGCTGAGGTGCAAATGTATGGTTCCATTCGTGATAATAAAGACATTTCTAGGTAAGTAGACAGCGAAGGCCAATAGTTCTCTCTAGTGTCACCGGTTTTGTGAAAGTCTCAAAGCACTGAATAATGTATTGACTCATTTGTGTGGAGGAGCGTCACAGTAAGCCAGACGATCGATGGCGCGGCAGTAGTGTCTGATTAGCCTTTATAGAACTGCCAGGTTTTTCTTTTTGACTGTCTGCCGTAGCATTAGAAAACTATTCTGATCGTGATCTCTGAATTCATGTCCTGGTAGAGAGTTGAGGGCCCTGGACAGAAATAGTGTCTTATGTCTAATAGTACAACAGTATGACAGCAACATGGTTGTGATGCTGCCACTAAATCCTCAAAACAAAACCTAAATCGATGTAATAGGCAGCAACTCATTCTATAAAAAAACAATCTCCATTTATTAATTTTGCTTTTATATCTGGTTGGCAAAAGAAAAATTCAAGCTTCTATAATGTTATAGTTCATAACCATATCTTTTAAAAAAAAATGCTGTTCAAGCAGTCAATAGCCAATGACAATAACATATATATTTCTTTATTTTTCATTAGGAAAAATGACTGAATAGTTCTCTTTGGCTTATTTTTTTTGTATTGATCATAATCTTCTTGAAAGAAATGATAATGTGAATGCATGCTGATCTCATAACTGCAGCTCTCTCTCTCAAACACACACACACACACACACACACACACACACACACACACACACACACACACACACACACACACACACACACACACACACACACACACACACACACACACACACACACAGTATGGAGGGCCCCAATATAAAAGCCTGACCTAGGGCTTCCTGTTCTCTAGAGTTGGGCCTGCTCAAAACTAGAGTCAGATTTTATCTACCTTAAAACACTCGCATTAATCAAAGTTGCCTGGCCTTGAAGAAAAAAGAGAAAAGAGAAGAAAAAGAAAAGAGAACCTTTCAATCTAATTTCATTGAAATCAATTAACCTTAGACATAATTGCTTATAAGTTTGCCGCCACAGATAATTACACAGCTGTGATCTTTGTCTCTAATTTTCATTTAAACGGACACTTTTCTAGCAGCAAGATCAAAATACGACCCATCTTCTACTGTACGTCCCTCCATCACCAACCACTTCTCAGCCTGTAACACACACACACACACACACACACACACACACACACACACACACACACACACACACACACACACACACACACACACACACACACACACACACACACACACACACACACACACACAGGCACACACAGAAAAACAAACAACAACACACACACATCTGGCCCACTTAGGTGGATGGTTTGAGACCATTTCACCTCCAGCTTCACCTTCTACCCCCCCTGTGGTCGTTCACGATACACTCATTAACAGTAGAGGGCATTGGACGCATCACCTCAGCACCTCCCCACCTGACCTTGGCAAATGTCCAAACCGACAGCCCATCGGGTCTCAGGAGGGGGGAGGTTTGGGTTACGGGATGAAGGTCAGCGTACTGAAAGCCTCGCTGCATGCTGAAGAGCTCTGCTGCATTTAGAGGCAGGAGGAGCTTTTTTCTTCATCTCCATTTTTATCTTTCACCTCTAAGGGGACTTCCATCTGACACCAACAAGTCAAACATTTTGTTTTCAAATCTTCAGTGTTGGGTTGCAGCCCGGGTTCATAATTAATGTCCTGCTTTTTTTTTCATCAGAAATACATGTGACATTGAGTGCTGTTGTTTCCCCGGAGATGCTCTGAAACATGAAACACTTGAAACAAGACAACCAAGGCTTTCATCTGAAAACACAATCCTGCTTTATTGAGAGTAGCGAGTAGGCGGAAACAGATAAAGAAAAGTTCATTTATAGGGAAGACGGAGTCTAATGTGGAATCGACCAGAGGGTCTTCTAATGATTGCCAGCCGTTCATTGATCAAGCGCTCCAAGACAGGAACAAAGAACGCTTCGAGGGCGACGAACCCTCTGCACCTGCTTCTACTTCACAAATCAGTATTCGAGCCTCTGACTCAGATGTCTGATGACTTTGAAAAAAAAAAATTCAAAGTCTCAAAAACATTCGATTGTTTAGAGAATGTGCTCGCAAATCCAAGAATTGTGTTATTTATTCACTTTTAAATGTTTGGAGCGATGCACTGTGGCTTTAAGGTTGTAGTAATGTTGTTCTTTTGTTCAGAGTGAAAAAGCTAAGGAACTATAAGATGGATTTTCATGATATTCATGCTCCCCGGAGGATGACTCATACTGATTTTGCTGATTCCCGTACTTCATCAGGCCAAAATTCCACTTTGCCAAATAGTTAAATTCATGACCAAACCTTTAAAAGTATAGAGGCCATGTTGTGACGGGATCTCACCAGCAGCCACGCCGAGTCGTGCCCGGGGTGTAGTGTGTTTGGACCAATGATCCCTTCCATACTTCCTAGACCCCTACCATAGGTGCAAACTCGTCACCCTTTGGCGAAATTCACCGTTTTTGATCCAAAATAGGTCACTTGTGTGATTTGTGTAGATCTGCAATAAAAACATTTTTTTGGGGGGTCCTCCAAGTAATCTGCGAACGCAAGCTGTCATGAATCTAATATTTTTTTCAAGCTTGTTCGTTTGGCCAACCCATGTCATCATGACACGCAAGCTTTTTTTTCGAGTCTTCGGGTCTGTTCGAAATGGAAGGTAGCTGCCTCGATGCCGTAATAGACAGGTGTATTACAAGACCTGTCATTCGGGTGAAGGCATTTTCAAAAACCGTTGGTTTCGAGCGGCCTTTTTAAGATAGCATTTACGGTAACGTGTGACGTTGGTACGCTGCAAGAACGTTAGGCTATCTAACGTAGGCTAACGTGCTAATGTTAGACAGTTGGCTGACAGACGCCTCGCAAATCACATCAACCATTATTGCTGGTTACAATAACGGTGTTATCGGATAGTACAGTGTCTATTTCTCGGTAACTTTTGAAAAATCTAAGCGAAAAACGCCGAAAAATGGACATTTACATAAAAGACACGGCTGTCAGGGGAGTTTGGTCCTATGGGGACATTTCTCGCGTTTCATACATAACAGTCATAGCACACGATTCTTGACCAGGCCGCACGTTTTGATGTATTTTTGACAGCCTTGTTGCTACACAGCCACACAGAATAATAATAATAAATTAAGTTATTTTCCTCTCAGTAAGATCAAGGTACACATGTACACAATGACAAGCATTTCTTACAAACATTTTAGTGGATACAGACAATGGTAAATTCAGTTACTTTCCTGAGATTTAAGATTACATTTTTTTTTATGGGATTTGTCATTCAATTTGCATTGATGACGTAGTGTGAAGGAATATAAAGATGTGTGTATTTTCCCAAACTAAGCCCTGATTTCATCGTAGTGCTGCTTTTCTGTATCAACATCTCACACTATAACACAAAAAAAGGTCAAAATATGCTAAGAAAGCATAATGGATTGCAGAAAAGCACAAAAGTGACACCTGCCACATTTGAATGTATATTCTCTGGTTTGTCTGCAATATGTCACATTTGCGATACATTACAATGTTCAGCGTCAGCCCTCCCTGAGAAAGAACACGCCGCTCCTTGCTACAGTGCATTATGAAATGTTGCAAATGGGCTAATTTGCAGCTTTGACAGCACCAGCCTCAGCAAAGGCGGGTAGTAATAGGTTTTGAGGTGCCGCTTCAGCGGCTGCTGTGATGGGAACGCTGTGGCTGAAAGTAGGCATAGGTCAGGCTTCCCTGGAAACTCTGACAAATTAAAAACAGAAAACCTTTGACATTTATCATGTGAGGAGTCTGCAAAGGTCATTGCCTGTACTTGCTGCTTTCATTTTCCTTCCCCGTCCCCCCTGGACATGTTTTTTTTTCTGTGATTGCTGGAGCTGCAGCAGGGGGAATCAGGAGCTGTGATTCCAGAGAAATACTCACAGGATGACAACATTCCTCCTACAAGAAGCAGATATATGGAGTAAACAGAAATGTAAACATATGGAGTCTATACTGCTGCTCACATTTTGCCCTTTTATTTATTTACCCCACCGGTAATAGACTATTTGTTAATGAGCCTATCGTGATGATTAGTTATCCCATCAGTTTCATCAGGATGCTATTTAGAATAAATCTGCTGTCCAGTACGTAATAAAACGCAAAAAAAAAAAAAGTCATTCCACACCATAAACACTGAAAACTTGTAATCCCACTGGACCATGACTGTCTCATTTAAATGTTAATATAATTCCCATCATTCATAATTTAACGCGCTCCCTGGCATTTTCCGTTCATCTTGGTAATGCTATCTTATGTGACAAGCCAATTTACTGCCGGAGTTGACCAAATTGCTTTAGCATTGTAGCGCTAACACCCTAATAAATCCTTGACATACTGTTCCTTCTCAGGTAATGAAAAAAAGAAAGAAAGGAATAATAGAAATTTATACACATTCAGTGTGAAATCCGTTTTCATTGATTTCCCTGCTGTTACACACACACACACACACACACACACACACACACACACACACACACACACACACACACACACACACACACACACACACACACACACACACACACACACACACACACACGGAGAGATTCTGCCTTTCAGTCTGACATGATGCAGCTGGAGAAACATCACATCTGAGGAATGTGGCAGAGATTGCCCTTTCTGCCCTCTCGTTCTCAGAGGTGGCTCCAGTGGGGCTGAGAGCAGTGTAGGAGATGACACAAGCAGCGCTAGGAAGACGAATCAGACAGATTATAGCTCTGAGGAGAGAGGGAGGAAAAGGAGCAGGGCCAGGCTTAATGCGGCTAGGTGTCATTTTGTGTGACCTTTCCTGGGAATTACCAATGTGCTTGACCCCGAGCATGTCTGCTTGTCACTGAGACGGACCCCCTCATCCTCCCTCTGGCAGACGTCGCGGCCCAACTCAGCCTCACGATGCCTGACTACTTTCCAATTGACCTGATCACGGCCAATAACTTTGATAATCCCCCAGCTCTCATTAGCTCCCATGCACAACTTGAACCGAAATTTGAATTCTTACGGGCTCCCTCGGTGTCTGCGAGGTAGCTTAACCTTTGATAATACGTCGGCACGTCTTAGCAGAGAAAAACCCGGGATTAGTCGACTCGTGGAAGCCATTGTGGGAGAAAAAGCAGCATCAGAAGTTGATCACCGTTTAGGGTTGGGGGAATATGAATGTGGATTCACTCGAGATACAGGCAATCCAAGCTTGAAATCCTGTGATTAAGACATGTAATCCTATGTTAATTGTAGGATTGCAGCATATATGTTTAAAAAGTGATCACTCACGTGTGCTATTTAAATAAACCACGTACAGCAAATTTGCTTTAAAGGATAAATCTGGTGATATTATAGATTTTTCTTTTTGACAACCATGAAAAGCCAACAATGTGTCCATCGCTTAATATTTTCCAACTTCCCCACTGTTTTCAAAGCATTCAGCCCAAAGCGTATTGTTTTGTATTGATGAATATCTTAAAAACAGCTCACATATATAGTTATATAATTAAAGGATCAGTAATTTCCTAAACCAGTAGGGCACTGTCCTTCTTAGCAAACGTAATTCAAACTGGAGTAAATGGTACATAAGTGAGGACTATTTTCAGCTGCAGATTAATAATAATTTAATGAGAGTGAAACACTGTGGCTCAATGATGTGTTTTTTGGAAAACAATGGAGGTCAATGGCAGGAAAAAGTTATAATAAATCAGACTTTCGCAACACAGACAATACTTGTTAATAAGATCAATTCATTGTAGGTTTTTGGTCTTTCAATGGGATTTGTTGACGATAAGAAATATACACGATGTCCATCCTTCTTTTTAAAAGACAGTAGTTGGAAATACGCATTTTTGCTTTTGCCTCGAGTTGGATGAGAAGAGCCATCTTCTCCTGGCAAGAAAACAAATAAGTGTCATCCCCATAATGTTGCTTTGAAGATCGGTAAATCAGTGTTGCATTAGTATATTAACAATACATAGACTTTTATGGCTAATAAAGTTAGTTTTTTTCTTTTATATTTATCCATCCACATCAACAAATACTGAGCAATGACTATTTTGAAGCAATGGGGAACCGGGACTGAGTGGAGGAGAGCTCGTCTAATAATTTGTCCCACTGAGCGAGGCTGCACAAAAAACAGCTTGAACTACAGCTGACGTTTAGCGGGAAGCCACCGTCACTCGCAAAAAATAAAATCACTCAGCTTGCAAGAAACGAGGTGCAATTACTTCAAGGTCCTAATTAAAATAAATTAGGAGAAAAATGGGACGGAGACACAGAGGGAGAGAGGAGTCTTTTTTTTTAAGTTATAATTTTTCTTGAAACAATTTCTGTAGACGTGAGTCAATCCCAAAGAAAAAAAAAACATCTTCGAAGACATCAGACATAAATCTCTTTTTCTTTCCCTCAACATGTTTCTCCCTGAAGATGGGGTTTCTCACATATTCATGACAGGAGTGTGTTTGTGTTCTCCTCTCTTCACATGCCAGTCTGTATTTGATGTCCTTTGCAATCCAGCCTTTGGCCACAGTGTGTTTTTTGAGAGACACATATATGAGAGGATATGATTCATCCATCAGACGAGGCCCGGGATACAAATCCCAGCTGACCTGCTGATCAGATGGTTGATATTGCAGACCTTCCTCGGGGCGGGTGTCGGGGCCATGCTTATTAGAGCTCTCAGCGAAGCAAGGTGTGCAGGTCATCATCTCTCCCTGTAGTGACTCTTTGTGACAGCAAATACAAGCTAGCCTCACCTCTGAATATGTGCACACCGCACTGCCTAATTCAAACGTCAAACCAGATAAGAAACTGTGAGGATGATAGTGTGATGTGAAGGCCGGACAGGCCTGTCAGAGAAGTAATTATTTTACACCAAGAGGAGATATGGATTTGGCCTCAGGTGTGTGTTTTCTTGTTTCTGAAGGCATTCTGTGGGTAAATGTGTCACATCAGAACTTTTGCGGAGGCGGATATATACTCATCAAAACTTTTGTGATTGCTTTTGACCGGCAATTTCAAAACGAGGCACGGAGGAGGATGACTGAGTGCAGCTGCCCGTGGTGCTGAAATTGACATTCAAAGACGTGTGTGTTTGCTCTCCCTATATATAGGTTTGACAGACAGTGCATTCATGGCAAAGTCCCAATAAACACATTAGTGAGCTGCATTTTTAAACCGCACATCAGAAGGCAAAACTATAATGTTTTTGATGTATTTTTATTATTTTTATTACAAAAGCATTTTTTAATTTGGGATTTATGAGACATTATGAGACATTATGAGACATTTTTCTCCCTTTAATACCTCTAATTCCTGCTACACCTGCAGCTGACAGGATAAGATTCATGATTTTTAGGGCAGGTTATTTGGGTGCATTTGCTCATATCACGTGATGCATTTTCTATGCTAATTAAAATACCATTTGTCTGACTTGATGCCTTCCTCACATCAGAGCTTTTTATTGTTATTATGATTAAGTGAGTCATGTTTATTTCAGACCCCATTTTATTTCAAGCTTGTGAGTGAAAACCGGTTTTCATTTAAGACTGAATATGTACTGTGCTTATACTGTCAGTGGTGAAATAAGTATTGTGATCTTTACTGAAGTGAAATTAACAATACCACATTGTGAAAATACAAATAAAAGTCATTCATTCAAAGTTTAACTTAAATATGAAAGTATTTGTATGTAGTCAAAATATCTAAAGGAAAATTACCCATTATGCAGCCATTTCATAGTGGTATATTGGATTATTATCACTAATGCATGAATATGTATGCAGCTGGTTTAACCCATAATGATTTAACTGATGATAAGGTAGTTAAACAATGTATAGATCGTAATTTTTCCAAACCTAATCTGCAAAGCTAGGCAAAGATACCATTCGAGCTAAATGTTAATGCTAGCATCTCAACATACTCCTATGCTGTTGATTATCAAGTATCACATTTGTTTTTCATTTTCATGTGTTGCATGCTAACATTTGCTAATTAGCTCTAAACACAAAGTACATCCGAGGCTGATGGGAACTGTAACGTGGCTGGTGTAGGTGGAGAGAGCTAGCAGCAAATGTCAATCTCTCGGTGGCGCTAGAGTAAAAGTAATTGGATCACCAACGTCAGTAGGATCCATCATCTGGAAACCAAGAATGTCTGTACAGAATTTCACAGCAGTTGGTCTAATCTAAAAAGCCCACTGCTATCACATGTAAAAAGGTCATGCACTGATAAATACAGACACAGATTGCCGATTTCAAGCTCAAAGCAGCTTGAACATAAAAAGCAATATAAAAATCTGCAGTGGGGATCAGTAAAAAAAGGTAATTTGAATTTTTAGATCTTAAACCTTTGCTGTGCTTTATTTTATATAATTCTAACGATGAAACTATGGTTACTTAAATCCTCTCAAAAAACCAGGGATAGATGCTCAAGCACATTCTCCTCCTCTGCCTGGCTTCTTTTTATTTGCTCAACCACTGTGCAATGATTTCCTGTGCCAAGGTAGAGGCACCGCACATTAAACTCTATTCTGAGCACAGGCTTCATCCTCCCCGTGTATTGTGAAAGAATCCAATAATAAAGGCCTGAAAGCGAGAGAAACCCTGCAGAGATTTAATCAGCACCACACATTGTACTGAGCCAGTGTCAAACGTACGCCTGAGTCGGGCTCATCAGCAGCCATTTTCAGAAACCAGCTTAAGAATTATCATCAGGTTTGTGGGACATTTCTCAATTAAACCAAACTCTCCTCTGACATTTGTGCTGAGGTTTTCAATAGGCGACCCCCAGAACAGCTGCAGAGGGGCAATTTTAAAAAATCCAGCTGAGTTGGTGGTTAAATGGCAGTGATAGACATTTTCTCCACTTCTTGATTTTCTTTTTCAACAGTGCAGTCCTCTGCCCCTTTTTGACCACACCGACTGACTCCATCTCACACTTAAGAACGCAATTTCATATTTCACCACATTAACTTGCAGCCCCAGGGAAGGCCGCAGACTATTCCTGCTGAATATTTACACCAGTATCTTCCTCTGACAAGAAAAATGCCAATTTAAGTGGCACACAAAATTGCTTTCATCCAATAAGCCAGATGCAAATTAATTCCAGTAAAGAAGGTCAGACATATTCAAGATTTTCCAAGGGTTCTTTAATAAAAAAGGGTCTGATGTAGGTCTATTTATGGAAGTGCTCTTAAAATGTGATGCACACTGCCCCGTGTGCTGGTTTTTTAACACATTTAACACAATAGCCTTTGATTTGCCTGCTTGATAACTAGATAAGGGATCTCTTAAATTTACTTTAAATCAATGAAATGTTAATACACCCCCCTCACATCAAAAGAAAAGAGAAGAAAAACAAATCCAAATCACAGGCTTAACATTTGTGTGAAGAACTCATGCATACGCAGAGCCCAAATGTGTGCAGTGGGCAGGTTACCAAAGCCATTTGGCTTAAAAAGTGCATCCTGCTCCACAGGATATGGGGAAAAAGCTGAGTGGGCTGATCAAGTTCTTTCCACCTGTTCGAAGAGGGAATGACCTCCAGGAACAGGTAGACATCCCAGCAGGGTAAGTTCGTGCTCAAGCCAAGCGTGCAGGTGATGCACTGCCGAGTG
Organism: Anoplopoma fimbria; assembly: GCF_027596085.1. Taxonomy (NCBI): domain Eukaryota; kingdom Metazoa; phylum Chordata; class Actinopteri; order Perciformes; family Anoplopomatidae; genus Anoplopoma; species Anoplopoma fimbria. Next base: position 23,808,853 of record NC_072465.1, on the reverse strand, counting down.
ATGAAGGCATTAACTCCAAAATAAAGAGTCAAACCACAAACTTAAATGATAGGAAAGAAATGCAAGAAAGTAAGAAGCCTTGGAAATACAAGATGCCATCTGGTATTTGAGTCACCTAAAAAGTACATTCAATTTATCAATTATTTCTTCATTTTCAAATAGCCCTTTATTTTGAAAATTAGATCCATATGTGAAGCTAATAAGAGGCTCTGAGAGGAAGATACATCTATGCAGGACAAAAGTGGTTCATATGTAAAAGATTTCAAAAAACAGCCTTTAAAATTACTCTGAATGAGAAGCGAGGCATTTAATTCCTTATTATTGAAATTAAAGTTAAGATTAGATTCATATCACTTCAACATCATCACAGAACTATTCTCGTCTTCCTGTTCTGTTTCATTTTCTCAAATATTTACAGTATTGATTTGTCTCATTATAAGCGCTCGGGTAAAAAGGGAGCCACAAAATGTCAGCAAATGTCAGCTGATGAAAATGCATGACTGATGGGCGAAACTGTGTGTTTTCATATCACATTCACACACAATTGGCTCTCACCGCCTGCCTCCACGCTCCTTAATTCTACGGGATGCGGCATCCTGCAAAAACACCTTCAGAGTCAATGAGGGTAATAAACTGATGATAAACGCTGCGCTCACATAAACAGATCAGAGAACTTCATTTACACACTGTTGTGACCGACAAACGGGTCAATTCACTCCAAATTCAATCAGCGGAGGAGGTGGATTGTTTATGAAAGATTCATAAATCTTTTGCTCTATCTCTGGTCTGTCAAGAACTTGTGAATGAGGTCTCTATCATTAGTTTATAATGTGCAGTTTAATCTAATTTGTGAACTGATTGAGCTTAATGTGAACAGTGAGTGGAAAACACCTGAGCTCTGTTTGGACTAAAGCTTCACACACATGCACTGGCAAATATCTGAAAATAGAAATGTTTCTTATTTTCCATTTTGTGCATTTGTTTCATATTCAATGACTTGGTTCTTATTCACTGTACTAAAGCTTTAACATACATACATTAAACCCTTTATAAAAACAACATCCGCAACTGTACCTATTGATGGGACTGTGTCAAGCTGATATCATTAGTAAGGTTATTACTTTACATTTTGATGTAATTATGTTTGTTATATATGTATTTTATCATTTGATTAAGTGATGGATTGATGTTGCTTTACAACGTGCAAATTTTAGTATAATAAAATTATATTTTTTTTAACTTAATTTAGTTATATTGTACAGTACATACAAAGCCCTACACACATAAACACACACACACACACACACACACACACACACACACACACACACACACACACACACACACACACACACACACACACACACACACACACACACACACACACAGATGTACAGACAAGGTGTAACAACAATACTAATGTAAAATTCCATAATAAAATAAATACAAATAATTTATATGGAAAATAAATGAAAACAAAATAATATTTTATAATTATTAATAGTGGAATTACAGTCTTTATTTGGATCCCCATTCATTTCCACAAAGTTCCTTGGGCCCACAAAAAAAATACAACAAATAACATTTCAATTTGGAATCAATAAAAGAAGAACTTAGTTTGAAGAGTGAAAAAGTGTGAAAAGCAACAGCAACAATTCCTGAACAAAGCCTGTCAACAACATGAATTCAAACTTCAAAAAAGGGAACACTGGTAAGAAGATGAAATAGCATCCATTGTTTGATGAACGTTTAATACACAAAGACGACAGAAACAAGCACAAAGATACATTAAAGATACCAATGAAAAGCCTATAATCCTACTCTGATGTCCTGTATGCAAATGAGTTGATGCTCGAGTGTCTGCAGCTTGCTGGAGTGCGATTGTTTATGAATAAAATCATTAATTGTTAATCTAAATGTATCAAGTCACTGTGGTTGAACATGGAAATTAGTTGTTATAATGAGATTGAGTGGAGGCATCAGTGCTTTTGTTCTTGTAGATACATTTCCCACAGGACATAACAAAGGGTAGGCTGAGTTATGAATTAAAGGCAAAGATTGGAATTTGAAAAATCAAAACTAATAGGACTACAATACATATTATAATATCTTCAATAGAAATTATTACTCATCGCTTTATTACTTCTGCATGTTAAGTATGTGTGGCATTTTTCAGTTGGATGTCATGTGTTTGTCTACTGATTTTTCCTCTTATCTCTATTTTAACATGTTTATAAACAAGCTCTTTATCATCTTGGAACATGGAAACAGCTCTGAGTGCATCTGGTCCTGCGAAATGTTGTCATCTTTAATAACAAATACAACATGATCATCTGACTTGGCCCCCCATGGCAGATCAGCCTAATCGGAGATTCAAAGTTCTAAGTGTTAAACAGACTTTCGGTCCATTGTCTCTCTCTGAATATAAAAATACATTACATTACATTACATTACAGTCATTTAGCAGACGCTTTTATCCAAGTTGAGAAAAAGTTAACATTTAATTAACTTTTTACAATAGAGCGCTTCAGGGATGACATCTTTGTAGACCAACGCCAGAAGTTAACATCTCGCTGGTTCCCTCGACAAAAAGCCAATGAGATTTTTCCATTGGATTTGGGATTATTGCAGAAAATAAACTCTGTGGAAAACATATATAATACTTAGATGTTTTCTCCAGCTAGATTATCTTCACGAATGATTTGAACCTGGAAATGCAATCGCAAGAAGTAGAAAGCTAGTGGCTATAAACCAACTACACCAAGTTTGCATGACTTAAAGTCATGACCACTAAGATTAAAGCGCATATATCAGTGTGATGAAGTTTAGTTTAGCCACTTGTTAGCAACACATAATAGCTTTAAAATTCACGAGTGGGGTATTTACTGACATATTTAATATTGTAGAACAATATCTTAAAATTTCTTAAACTTGTGTTAACCACAGACCTTATTTCAGGCATCTAACCAAAAACCCATTCACAAAACCACCGACTTCAAGACAAGGGAACTGGAGGTGCAGAGATGCTGGCTCATTTGTGGGTTTAAGGATTCATTCCTGCATTGCTCTTTCCTTATTTTTTTTTATCTAACCTGTAGCTCAACAAACTGATGTAGGCTAACAATTGCAGCTAATGTTAGCGCAAACAAACCCATTCTTTTAAATCAGTGCCTTCTTCTTCTTCTGGTCTTTTGTTATTAACCACCATCCAAACTCGTAAAATGATGAATATCGCTCTTAGCGACATGCAAAGGTTTTCATAAAACTTGATACCAGATCGACCCATAGACTTTGCATTGGGATCATGATACAATAACAAACTTTTGAGAGAAACAATTGACCTTGGTGCAGTTCTAGGTTTCAAATGTTGTACAAGCGTCTCTTTATATTAGGGGTCTCTGGGGATAATTGTCTTTGGGCTGCAGAGGATTTTTTCTGCAGTAGTGCCACTGGGACTTACTGGCTTCAAGGCTGAGTGGGAACGCCATATTCGTTTTGGCGAGTGAAGGAACCCAAAGTTTGACAGGCCAGCTGTACCTGGTTATGGTTACAATGCTATGATTTAACAATTACTAATAAAGGGAAGGGTTAAATTAATAAATGGTTAATTGTTCACAGTTGGGTTTTGTTCCCTTCACAGCATTTCCTATGAGTATAAATATCAGATTTTCTTGAAACTCATGGAAGTGTTGAGAGTTCGAGGATGTACCTTTAGATTTTTAGCAGCAGAGTCTTTCTCCGGCTGTTGGTGAGCTTTGGATTTTGACTGCTGTTCTTGTTTGAAACGCAGTCGGTCTGGCAGATGTGATGACAGTTCCCCGTGTTGCATCACATGCAACACAGCAGGTTTTTCGTGGCTGATACATCTGCAGTTCAGGAAACAACTACATCATGTTCAGCCTCTGCTAGTTGTCTTATAATACTTAAAAAAAAAGAAGTAGTGATAGTATTGTCTCCAACGAGTTAAGCTTAATGAAGTCAATGGTGTCGCTGTTATTATTATTATTATTATTGTTATTAGTCTGTGTATTTTAAACTTAGTATTTTAAATAGGATCCAAACCACATGGACCATTTGGGTGTCACTTATCAGATTAAATGTGGTTTTGTCTGTGATCTCAAGTTGACCAACACATTATGAAATGATGTAAGTTGAGTCAGAAATAAAATAGCTTTCATCTGTTTTATTCTGTTTTGTTTCTAACCTGACCACAGACCTTTTTTTTTTCTTCTTTTAAACGTTTATCTATATACAGACAATGTCATGTTACTTAAAGAATAAAGGAGGCAAAGGTTTGTATATTTTTGTACTGTTATCAAATGGAATGAAAAGATAAAAATGTACAACAATGTGTTTGTGTCTCTCCATACTTTGACTTCATTCTTTCTGCGACACTCGGCCTGAAGCCATTTTGTTGCTGCAGATAGAAATCTTTAAATATTGGTCACAAAGCAAATGAAACAAGGAATGCATTCCAATACCCTTTCCTACATTCTATTTAGCATGCCAGAAAAGTCCCAATACACAATATGTCGAATGCAGTACATGCATACTGTATGAGGGCGGCTGTAGTAAAAGTTAACAAAAAAAGTATTCCATTTGGAACGCAGCAGTAGATTCAATTCCAAATTACTTCCTAAAACCTCCAGCTGGGCACTTCAGATTTTAGCCAACATTACTAAAATAGGAGTAAATTTAGAACTATTTTCAGCCGAGGATCTTGCACATTAGGTGCTTGTGAGTATTTCAATAGGACAGTGTATGAGGGATCGACTCAAAATAAACTACAGTGCACTGCCCATGTTTATGGTAATGAAGGGCAACCATAATCAGTGAAAGCTGTGGCTCAATTATGTCTTTTGAATCGTTTTTGGAAAGCAATGGAGGTCTATGGCACGGAGGAATAACCTATAAGTACAGGTGATTTGTAACAGCCAAATATAAACCCAAACACAAACTATCATCCTGACCTGAAAAATGGCCCCGGTTTTATCTTCTTTTTAATGGAAAACATGTCTGAAAATGTTCTTTTGGACAACAGAGAAGAGAAATGTATATGAAGGGCATAAACAGGAACGAGTGACAAAGGGATGGATAATTGTTTCCCGACACCGGACTCCTTTTGATGAATGTCTCATTATAATCTGGAGATGATGGATGCGAGCTAGGATAAAGCCTGGTGTGTGTAAATGTGACTATTTAGGAAAAATGAGGGATATAAGAGCCTCTCAATCCTATTCTTTGCACAGCGAGGTGTAACGGTTCGGAGTGAAAGGTTTTAATGGCTTTCAGTTGTTACTATTCTGTGTGTCATGACAGCTTGATTGTGCCTGCAATCTTATTTCATTGCTGTTCCATTTGCATGCACCTCCCTTTGCCGCCTTCCACAGCTTTGTGTTGTTATGGTAATTTTCATGAAGTAGATTGCATCTAGCTGGCTGCTCCACTTGGGTCCTGTCTGTGGGAGAGGCCCCGAGCAACAGCATAATAATCATAATGAACCCATCTCTACTGTGTGCAGGGTTACTGTTAGGGATCAGGTACTCAGGTGCCCCTCTGGTGACACATTAAGGCAAGAATGAAGTGTGTAATTTCAGTGTTTAGTGTAATTTTACTATCCATAACCATAAGTTCAGGATTATTAGGTTTTTTTTTTTCTACTCTGTGCATCTGTCTGTCCTGGAAGAGAGATCCCTCCTCTCTTGTTTTATGTGTTAAAAAGGGTTTAGGATAACATTTTCCGGGGAGTTTGTTCTTACGACAGAGGTTGACAAATGTTATAAAGCCTTTTGAAGCACATTCATGATTTTGTGCTACATAATAACAATTGACTTAACTCAATACAAAGCTATAAAAATGTCCCTTTGGGGCATATTGTTGCAAAATAAAGCTTTTAAAACAAAGAGCACTTAAGCATTGGGAGCAAATCACAGTGCAAAACACTGATCTGGCCTAAAGCACTTTTTGCAATTGAATTTTTTCACGAGGATCTAACTTTTTTTTTTTTAAAATCATTAAAACATATATTATCTTTAACATAGGTATAGTTATTGTTTTCAAACAGCACTGAGTAAGAGACATCGTGTACTGTCTTGTACGCTGTATCTTTCACTGTGCTTAGATGAACTGGATTTTGTGGAAATTGCTGGGTTGCATTGTTGAACAATTGTGTTATGCCACAAAACAGGAAACAATTTACTTTATTTCTCTTAACACACGTACCAAAATTACTCTGACCGTTATTTGATTATTGAGGCTGACACTGGTAGAGTTTTTATTAAGGGAAATAAAAAATCAGATAAGGATATGAGCAAATATTCCTTCTTTCTAACATAAATATGTAACGTCATGTCACTTATTTAGAAAAATATACTGAGCAGGACTTTTTTATTGTTGAAAATAAAACTCCCAGTATCCTAGGAATTAATGTTGTATAATTCTCTGCCTCCCGATTTTGGTCCACTGCCAATGTTCACTCCAAAACAGGAAGTGGTGTGTTCTTTATGTGAAGAGGAAATTAAGAGTGTCAAGGGCGAATCAGACCAGAGTTTGTGATCAGTCACAGATCTGCAATCAGTTTTCGTATGTTTATTAACTCACCCATCGTTCCCTAAAGTGTTTTAGTTGCCTAACCCTAACCATACCTCAACCATAATTTATTTGCCATAATCATCATATTTCTCCTAATATAGTCATGTTAAAAGTGCCATTTGCAAATAGTGTAAAAAGTGAGACTTTTAAAACGTATGCATTGGATTTAATAAAAGGTTTTGCAATCTTTTTTCTGGCAGTTGATGAGCCAGTTTAGACATTAACAGATGTACTGGCCTGGCTAATTTATCAGTCAAGCTCTAGAACTTTCCCTAACATCAGTAGTTATACAATAAACAATAATATAAACACTCTAATAAAAAAGAAAAAAAGATATTCAATCTACATATATATGCAAAACGTATCCTTCTAGTATCCATATCTGCCATTAACAGTTTGGAAAGAGAGACACGTATCTGCATCCTTTATGCTATGAGTAACACATTTAATGGGAATTTCAAACAGCCCTTTTCAATAGCAATGAGATAATGAGGTGTTTCAAAGAGGATTCTGTTTTCTGCATCAGCAGCAGCCTCGTTCAGACGCTCTTCACTTCAGCAGCTAACCTGTGGCTTCTCCTCTCGGTGAGTTTCCTCCAGAGACTTGAACACACTGTAGAAGTGCTGCTCTTCGAAGAGCGATAACGCAGGTTTGCACCGCAACTTGAAAACTAATTAACAACTGCAACCGCCCTTGAATTGGACGGTGATAAGTCATTTAACTTGTGGAGTGAGTATAACAATCTACTACAAACTCAGTTCCACTTATAATCTTCATCATCACGGCCTTTACCGACGTTGAAAAGCTTCTACTGAGTGTCACTCACATACAAGCATGAATCATCCTGCTTAATATAGCTTGGCATTTTCTGTAATGTTATTTACGGAACAATGCATCCTTCACTGTTGGATCTGATAAAAGGACTAAAACATGGAGAAAGGCATGTCAATCCAAACATAAAGGTATTCCAAAGATTATAAATGGAATTGTTACAAGCAAAATCCCACCATCACACATCTCTAAAACCCTTTTTCAACACATATACGTCTGATAAAGATGTCTTTACTCTGAGCCTATTCTATCTTTTCACTTTTCCCCTCACACAGCTATGTGTGCATCCGCATGCCTATTTCCAGCACTGTGACTGTGCACGTAGTTGCCTCAGGTGTATGTTTGCATATGTGTGTATGTCTGCAGGCTTGTGTGTTTTTGCATTACAGTATGTGTGAGTATGTGTGTGTGTGTGTGTGTGTGTAACATGGCCTCATGAACCCCAGCACCTACGCCGGGCCAGTGAGGAGTGTCGCTGCCATCTGGTCGTCCCTGAGGGAGTCCGCAGGCCACCCAGAGCTGCTCGCCCTTAACAGGCAACCCGTCTGACATCTCCAACTCATCTTCAACCCACCAAACGGCAGATAATGAGAGTAGGACAGCTGGCCGACAGAATCTGTGTGCCCCCCCCCCCGCTCCCTCCACCAACACCAGGAAAACTGCCTACTGCGCTTTTCAGCAACGTAAGCAGTTCTGTGATAGTTTCATCTGGACACATTGTTGGCTGACTTTGTTTGTGTGAGTGTGTGTGTGTGTGTGTGTGTGTGTGTGTGTGTGTGTGTGTGTGTGTGTGTGCACAGTTTTCCTTCAAAGTCAGGGCAGATCCGTGCACCCCATAATACAGCCTCTTGCTCCACAGTCACGTGTTTTCATCTTTTACCTGAAGCAGAAAGCAGCAACACAACTCAATGATGAGGCTCTGTATATCACAGATTAGTGAAAGAGTGGCATGCAGTTGCGTCGTTCCGCCTACAGATGGCAGTGTTTCAAAGGAAACTTAGCAGTGTGTGCTGTGCGTTTTTTATCTGGACTTCTGAATGAACATAAAATGCATATGAATTCACTGAGGAAGGTTGTATTTAAAAAAAAAAAAAGATCCTGACTGTCTCAGTCTATATCTGACTGGGTGAGTGGGCCAACATGAGAGCTGCTGTGACACAATTTCCTTTATTACATTCTTCCAATTCAGATTTTCCCTCAGAGGATGTGTCTCAAAATTTACAACAAATCAAAAATACAACCCATTCTAACAAGTGAAAAGCTGTGATTCTAACAACAACAACAACAAAGGAAGATGGCAGTCATTTGATAAATAGGCCTATTTTAGACTCTTATCTTCATCCTGTGAGCTGCTGATACAATACTGTAGAAAGGCTGGGTCCAAATCTTTTTTCTTATTATAATATTCGATTTCTACATGTTTTCCTGTTGAATCTTTATTACCTGTATTGCATTCATTGATTAATGAATTACTCCTTATTAAAAAAAAGATGATTCATTTTCATCTGCCTGGTAAAAAAAAAAAAAAAAAAAAAAAAAAAAAAAAAAAAAAAAAAAAAAAAAAAAAGCTCCACTTAATGCCTCCAAAGACATAAAAAAATGTGTTGCAGAGCGCACAAGTTGGGCCAAAGGATGACGCGACGGAGGCTGGGTCTAAAAGCGCACACTGTACGTGAGGTGCAAGTGAACTGATGGGTGACTTCATGAGAGAGAGAGAGAGAGAGAGAGAGAGAGAGAGAGAGAGAGAGAGAGAGAGAGAGAGAGAGAGAGAGGACCATCATCCCCTGAACGAGGCTGGAGGGTCACTTGGTACCGTCTCCTCCTCAGCGGCTGACGGTGAGACGCGCTCTGCTGTCCGGATGACTTTACAGGCTGTGCGTCGGATGCAGCGCCTAGAATAAATGAATCAAGTAGTTGTTTTTTTCTAGCTGCTCTATATTTTTCCCTTTTTTTTTTTTTTTTTTTTTTTTGGGTTGAGTCCGGGACGTTCACCTTTACGCACACAAAAAAAAATACGCAAAATAAGCGGATCTGCGCTCCTCATGAATGAGTCTCCTCTTATCTCAAGGTGAGTAGCCTCTCCTTCGCTGGTAGTGGCTGAGCAGCAGCAGCAGGAGGGCAAAGTTGGTTCCACTTTACAGTGGAAGGGCACCTCTGAACCGAGGTGTTGTATCAAATGTTGCATGAGAGGATGATCAATGTGTGTCTCTGCTGGGGCATCTGGGACAGCCAGCAGATGTGAACCGGTGCCTGAGCTCCAGCGACCATCGCAGACTGGAGGCAGAGCAGTGTTGTGTTGGGTTTGGTGGCTCAAAAAGCATTGCCCTATCAGAGGAGGTTCGCTCAACAGCCTTCTGTAGCAGAACTCCTCACACTTGTGGATTATTCTTTGGCAGCGCATCAGATAGCAGTGGTCATCGGGAGAATACCAGAAGTGAAGTATTTAGCCCGGGGACAGTCGGTCCTCTGCTGCTGCCCTGCCTCCTGCCTCCTGCCTCCTGCAGCCTTGGCAGCCTGAGCAGAGCAGAAGCCCACTGGGACGCTGATAAGGCTGAGCAGGAGCTGAGATAGGAAGGAGACACACTAGCTGTAGCAGTGCCAACCTCAACAATGCTGTTGACCAAGTGCATCTTTGTTTCGAGCATCCCGTCTGTGTGTGTGTGTGTGTGGGGTGCTACATAAGTAGAGGGGGATGAGGAGTGCTGCTTGTTGGATTCACGGCTCTTTGACTCTCCACTCCTCATGCAAACCACATGAAACCCTGGTTTTTTTCCCTCTGTATGCTCTCTCTGTGCTCCGGCTTATCTGTCCGGCCAGTTGGACTAGCTTTTATTCTCCTGGCCCCTCCAGAGCGGGTAAAGCCTCTCATGGAGAGAGAGAGATTGGCTTCTCCCTCAGCACGTTCATGCCAGTCATGCACTTTATCAGTTGCCTGCTAATTTTAGAATTTAAATGAATCTCCACATTAGCTCTGTCTCTCGCTCTTCTGCAGACGTTTGACGGGAATAAATGAAAATGAGGTTTTTGCTTGTGATGATTGCTGCTCATCTGAGGGAGTTTTAGTAATGTAGTTGGGGTTTATCCAATCTAAACTCCAATTTTCTTCCATTTTTAAGGATCATTAAATCCAAAAAACAAAAAAGCATTTTTCCCCTTTACTCCTAATGGCTTCAAGCCATACAGATACTTTTGGTCAGACATTTTATAAGAAATCTGTTTCTGATATTTGTGCGACAAAACAATGGAACATATTTTTATGGCTATGGACGTATTCCAAATCTGCATGTTTTTTCAGTAACAACCACAGAGACCTCACTGTGAGCATTTTCTACTCTTGCAGAAATCAATTGAATTCATTTGTTCTGCAGTCTGTGGATCATCCAGTGTAATCTGGACATCGTTTCTGTAAAGACAAGCTGCTGTTGAGGTTTTCAAATGTCATCTTTTTATGTTTTGAGGGGCACAAATACATTTCCAGTTACAGATGTTCCTTTAATGGCTGGACACCAGGTTTAAAGTCGGGTGAACTCACCCTTTCAGATCCTTTATACTGTTTTCCACCTTGCAGTCAGATGGATCCACTTGAGATTGATTTAAAACAAGTCCAACAAAATGAAGCATGGGATTGTTCATTGGCTTTGTTCATTGATTTCTATTTGTCCAGTGCTTTTGTAATGGTAGTTTTGAATGCAGAGAGATTGCGGGTGGAACTGCATCATTTTAGAATCTTTTGAACCCGGAGACAACGGCAGACCAGTGTAGGTGAAGTAATTTAAAACATCTGTCTCTGTCAAATTCACCCAGAAGCCAGGAGTTCAGTGTTATCTCCGGCGTCTACGGAGATTAATGAGCTCTAGTGCACGTTGTAGGGCGACAAAACACACCAAAAAATAAACAGGAAAATAATCAGTAACACAACTCCAGAGCTGCTAAAAAACAGCGTTTGATTCAAATGACCACCGGTTCTAAAGCGTGACATTGATTTTTAGAGTAATTTGAACATCAGGGAGCTCGATGTGGGTCAGGGGCAGAGGCGAGGCACAGTGGCTGCAATACATCAGGAGAATTAGTGTATGTAACGCAATTACACGGTGTGTGAGTGCACAGCAGCTCACTACTACTACTACTACCCATATAGCTGAAGACCCCCCCCCCCCACCATCACCACTAGCCCCGTTGCCAACAGAGACACTGATTAAACACGACGGCTCAGATGCTACAGCCCGAGGAGGAGGAAGAAGAAGAAGAAGAAGGAGAGCCCCTAGTGCGTGTGTGTTAGTGTTTTTTCGCGCCAGTGTGTGTGTGTGTGTACTGTATGCGTGTGCGTGCGTTCACATGTGGATTTACTAGTGGGACTCTGCATAGATGGGCATACTTTGCATAGCAGGAGAGAAAGCGATATGAAACCGACACTGACGAGAAGAAAGAAACGGAGAGAGAGAACAAAATGCTGCACAATGCTGTCGTCCTCGCTCTTTTCTCTCTCCGTCATCCCCCTTTCAATCTTCACGCTTCCTCTTGTTTCAGTGTGTGATCCAAGGCCTGGAGGGAGGTTGATATACAGGTAGATTAAGGTGGAGAATAGGGATGAAACATGGGTAGAGGAGGAGAGGAGGAGGTGGAAATAGATAGGTAGCAGGAGTGAGAAGGACTTAGAAAGAAAGAGAGAGAGAGAGAGAGAGAGAGAGAGAGAGAGAGAGAAGATGTGGTGACTGATGGTGGAAGAGAGAAAGGAAAGGGAGGAGAGGTACAAGTAGGAAAGCATGATGCTCACCTGCCAGATGGCAGCTTTGGCAGCGCTCAGCATGCAGAGATGGCGGTGTTGCAATATGGTGCACCGCCTCCAGATTGTCACACCGTTGTTAATACAAACAGTGCAATAACTTTGCTGATGTGTGTGTTTTGCATTATTTTTTCCCCAACACATGGTGTTAGCCGGCGGCATATGGTTGTAAAGAAAAGCTGACAAAGTTGAGGGAAGTCACATGTGGTTTCTTTTTTCTTGGGAAAGAATTGACAAGTTTGAAGAGTTTGTAATCCCTTTTTTCCTTAAAGGCGTATTTTACACACAAGGATCAGTTTATTCAACGTGAGCAGTTCTGTTTGGTTTATTTAAACAGGTGTGTAATGTTTTCTGTGGCTTTGGGGGGGGCTTTCTAAAGTCTGAGAAAAGTGGTGATATCGTCAAGGTTACAGCAGGTTGGGCTTGAAGACTACAAACTTTTAACAGAAAGTCTACGATACAAACTAGGGTCATGAAGTTTGAAAGAAACGGATATTTTCCTGGCAGGGAGGGTCTCTCAAAAGACACTATCAAGTTGCATTATGAGAAATGAAGCGTCCACTGTTGACTCATATTTGGGACCAAAAGTCAGAATATCTCAGCCTTTTCCACAATAACTTCTCTTGCAAGCCACAATCTTAATGGAGGTGCAATGCTAAACCACTGAAGTAGCAGTTAAAGGGGACATATCATGCTCATCTTCAGGTTCATACTTGTGTTTTGGGTTTCTACTAGAACGTGTTTGCATGCTTTAATGTTCAAAAAACATAACTTTTCTGTCTGAATATACCTGCATTCATCCTTTGTCTGAAAAACTGTTGCTTTAAGCACACCTCTCGGAAAAAATCCCAGTCTGCTCTAATTGGCTTGCGAGAAAAGTATCGTGCACCTTTCTAAAAGCAGTGATGATACTTAGATGGCTTGAGAAATCACATGTTTTCTGATATAGGTAACCAATTCCAAAATTGGTTGTCTTTTTTTTGGTTTTTGGGTTGGTAGGCACTCAAGATACCCAAATGTATGTGCACAAATACTGAAAAATGTAACTCGTCTTTAATGTCCGACGTGGATGCCGCCAATCTGAGGATAAAGTAATAAAAAAAGTACTACTGTTGGAAAATTCAAATTAGCTGTCAATTGAATTTTGAGAATTGAATAATGAAATAGAAATGCAAATATTGGTCACGGAAAATGCATTATATGTATGACATGTAAAATGTATGTAAATTGGAATTAATGTGGGTAGAGCCGTGGCAAATCTGTGTCACTTCACTTAAAGCCTTCTACTTCCTTCCATTGCATCAAACGCCTCCAACTCAAATCTTATTCCATTTCTAAGAAAACCTTTGTAGTACTTTCTTCATGGCATGTCTGTATAAGTTGGTGGAATTCCAAATAAATAATAACATCAGCGACTTCTGAACAATCACCAGTCCCTTCACAGAAAAGTTCAAGGTTAAAAAAAATAAAGAAATCTTTGTTTCAAACCAACTGAATTGAGTTGCAGAAAGAAACAAACGCTACTTAATTTATTTTCCCCTGTGACTTTTTGCTGGATAACTTGCTTGAGCTGCTCTCAGAAAGAAAGTAAGTAATCAGTTACCTATAACATATTACCCAGAAGCCCAGAGCACCTGGACTACATCCAACACGAGCAGTGTTCAGCCGCAAACCATTTTCTTAATAGACTTAGAGAATTCAATGTTAATTTGAGGACCAAGTCCAACGAGAGGGACGGTTTATAGCGATGGGAAATGTTCTCTGTATAAATTCTTTACTGTTTTCCCTATTGTGCGTTAACCCTTTAGGAGCTTTTGTCAAAAAAAAAAAAAAAAGGTAAAATAACTTGCGTCCCATTTGCCTTCCAGTGAATTTCTATTTGAGCTAAATCCACCTGTGTTTAGTCCTGGTAGACCTCTATCCCACTAGGGTGCTGTCATTTTAACCAGGCTACGTCTATTTCTGAACATTGAGGAAGATTTCTTTGCATTCATCCAAAATCACAATCAGTGACTTTGGAGACTGGATAGAGTTTCAGAGTAGGTCAGATTTAGGGACAAGCATGGCTGGGCCGACCATGGAGACAGACTGAGATAATCTGGGCAGATGCTTGTATTTGTACAGCTTTTTTGGGTGAATGGCCACAAAGGCCTTATTTGCACTGCGGATTAAATGGGTTTTGGAGCAGCAGATACTTAGAGGGAAAGTTGTTGAATAGTGGAACATGCATCATCTCTCCTCCTCTTTGCTGTTCCTCTCTCCCTCGCTCGCTGTCTGCTGCCGTCTCCTCTCGCTCACAGTGATTTGTCAGCAGTGGAGGTAGCAGCTGTTCCTTTTGCATTGTAATTTCTTTGATCGTAATTATTCGTGCCAGCTACCTCCAACCTTGGCATCCTCCGCCCCAAGAAGCCATATGGGCAGAGAGGGAGTGAGCCGAGGAAACGAACAGGCTTCTTTTGGAATAAGTTCTTTGATTTCAGTGTGCAGTGGTGTGGGAATTATGGACATATGTGCTTCACAGCTTCACATCGATGCCCCTGCATCACTGTGTTTGATTATTTTTCTCATTCATACACTCGCTGGGGTCTAGTCTCCGCCAAATGTAATGTATGTTCCCTGTCAGGTCTCCATGATTTATGCATGCGAAAGCAATATAGAACTGCACATCTGTAACTGAATCAGCCTGAGCCGAAGTAAAGCTTTGTTCTTGAGATATAGCAATGTCAACTCGGATGGAAAAAAAAAGACAGAAACTCTGAAGAGAGGGAACAGACAATAAAATTACAGCCATGCTAGAGGATGAATTCCAGTCTGGTAGTTATTGAGCCACATACAAATGGCTCAGAGAGAGTGCTTTTACACAAAAAAAACCCCACACAACTGGAGAGCTGCTCTGTACTTGTCTCAGGGCTGGAGAGTACAGCTCACATTTCACCCCCTTCATTCTCTATTCCCCCTCAGCTGCAGTCTACAGATCACTCAGAGCCACGGTCGGACTCCTCTGTTTACCCCTTGTTCTTCCTATTCTTGCACTTAAGCGACGTTAAGGACGAGGAGTGCTGGGCAGCCGCTGCAGCGCTGCTCGCACACACTCGCACACTGTGCGGCTCCAAAGAAAAACGCCGCTCGCTCTGTCTTCTTCTGCGGTCGCTGAATTATAGAAGACCGCCTATTGCACCCGAGCTGCATGGGTTTTCATCAGAGTGCTGGAGGTCACTTTGACTTTCCCCCTCCATGCTCATCATCTATGCAACACGAGGGCTTCGGCAGTTGAGAGCCTGCTTGAGGTCACCATTAACCGGGGAAGACCGACAATGAGATTTATGGAAGAGGAGACAGAGCTGAGAGGAGGGAAGGGAGGAGAAAGGCATGCATGGCTAAATCCGACGGTGGCAGCAGCGCCCTTCATCCGGTCCCTGCTCTTAACAGCAATTTCAGATAGAGCACTGTATCTGCATGTATAATGCATGCGCCCTAAGATAATGGCATGCATTGCAGAGGAGGCTGCTGACTGTGTTGTGTGGGGATGTGTAGGAATTGGTCCCCTATGTCACATTCAGCCTCTGCCAGGGTCCCTCGCAGCATCCTGCATTTATTAGGAGCAGGGCGGGTTGGGATGACATAGTGCTGTTTTACTGTTCCCAGCAGACCACCATTTCTACGCTACCGTCAAGATTAGTGGCTGGCTGGAGAGTCCTAAAGCATGCAACATCCGCGCTGACCAATAAACTAAACAACAAGTGTGGGAAAAAAGGCAATTACGGTTGGTTTTTATGAATATACAATCATGCCGGGGCACAGAAGAGCTGCCAAAACAACTAAATGAATTTACTGCAGTCGTTTCCAGAGAATACTAGCAATCGCAAAGTGTTGGAATCATTAATCTAAATACTGGTTCTAAGTTTCCCCCGCCCGACTGAGAGAAATGTCTGGGGGAAGCGCTTCTGTTTGGATTTACTTTGCAGAACATAATGATTAAAATCAACCACAAAATTGTCACAAAATTTCCCTGTGCAAAATGAAAGTGGAGATATCCTGTAGGCATCTGCAGCGTTAGCATCCACGCTACACATTATGCCCTCTGAGGCCACGAGTCTGTGCTTCTGTGGAGGGGGGGGAGGAGTCCACAAAAGGAGGGGGCCCAATCGCCCTGGGGTGCCCCCTCCTCAGTTAAAACACGCTGGACTGATCACAAAACATTGCTTTTTCTAATAAACCCCACCGGTCCCTTGTGATTCAATATGACATTCATTTATAAGTCATCCTTAATAAAGACGGCATTTCCATGTCCTAATTCCCCGACTCATCACTGTAGGTACCAGCGACAGCCCCTGGCTCTGGCTTTGCTTGCTGCCTCCTCCCTCCTGTCTCCGCCACGTTTGACCTACTTCTGTCTCGACAACATTGTAAACAGATCTACTAATTGCCTTCATTTATTCATTTGGAAGTCAAGTTCTGTTGCGGCTGGCGCCCTCCCAGCTCATTCATGTGTAACGCGTACAACTGGCCCTCCCCCCAATGACTCGTCCGTGTGTATTCACGGGGAAACCCCAGACAATGTACTGTACTTTACCAAGAAGAGCTGCAGCCACAACTTCTTCCCCAAATCTAAAAATAATCTCCAAGAACAAACTTTATGAACTGACCCGTCTCTGAGAACCTACAAAGAAAAAAGACCTGCGCCTTCTGCAGCCGGCTTGAAATCATGAGGCCAGAAGCCGTTATGACTATTGTAGTTCAGACACTTTTTCCGCCCCCATGGTCTTATACTGTTATTGCTTTTCTTTACAGCCTTATAAATCTAGGCCACAAAAAACAACATATTTTTTTTATCACCTCTGAAGCTAGCGACAATGACTCCCATTGTTGACTAAGTGTGAGAACAGAGATGTTTCTGCTGACCTTTAAATGATGATGGCACGGTCTGTCCACAGTGTTCCTGATCTCACACAATCATATTATCCTAAATGTAAACAGCACAGACTTGAACATCATGCTATTCGTGCTAAATTTATGTGTGAAAAAATCATGCTGTTCCATCTTATTGCTGGTGTTAGAATACAGAATCCCCTAAAAATACAGATAGTTATGCTTCTTGACATCATCCACTGGGTTTTCTAAACCCATTATGTCTCACAATGGTGCAATCTTCACAGTTTTTTCACAAATTATCAGTAAAATTATTAACGACAGCTCAGAATTTGTGAATTTACCACAATAAAAGCAACACAGCTTCATGCGATCGAACTTGAGCGAGCATTGAAACTGATGCACACAGACAACCTTGCAGAGAAATAACCCCTTAGAACATTTCAGTTCATCTCTGATGGCAGATGGGTCAAACAAACCAGAGATAAAAAAAAAAAAAAAAAAAAGCTAACCATCCCTTCTGTTCCGTGAATCATTCCTTAAAGGGCGCTACAGAAGCTATGACAGCATTTCACCCCAATAAAAGCTGAACCCAAAGGATGGATTTTGGTTCCACTGATCTCGTATCCAGGTCAAAGGGTCGTGTTTGTGGAGCACAGGGGGTCGGCTTCTCCCTCATCTGCGCCACGATTGGTGCCCGCTGAGAGCCCCTCACGTCCCCAGAGGCCTCGGCAAAAAAAAACCCGCGCTCCTGTGTGTGAATGAGTCACGTCTGGGCTGGAGCGTGTCTGAGTGGCGAGGCGGAGAATTCAGCAGGGAGGACTGCGCAGGGCAAAGAGTTGTCTCTATAATCCAGGGTAAACACTGAGCAGCATGACTGCACGCCTTAGACGTGACCGAAAGCCGGGAGAACAGAAATGGATGAAACACTGAGGCTGCTGCTCGCCCGCTTGCCTGCCCGGCTTCGTTTGCCACCAGCGCTTCCCCATTTTCTCCTCTTGTTTTTCCTGCCTGCTTTGTAATTCCTCTAGGGTTTTTTTTTTTTTTTTTAGACCGAACACACTCAACTCTGAATTAACCTCTGGGTGGCACTTCTGGTGTATGTTGTTTAAGATCATACCAGACTCAAACCTGGCTTTGCAAATATCATATGGCCTGCTATTTGCTCAGGAGAGCCGTCTTATTATTTCTCGTGGAGAAAAGGACAGGGCTTCAGGTTCTGATGAGATTACAATGCAATCTACACTAAAGGTCTTCAGCAAGAAGTTTTCAGCGTGATTTAAACAAGAGAAATCCAAAAGCACTGAGATTCTGTTGGACGCCACAAAGTGACTAGTTGAAGTAAGCACAGAATCTCTTTTCTGTTCCTTCTTGTGGCAGCTCCAGAATATGCACAAAGGATTGAGTCAGATTTTTGTGATATAATCCGCCCACTTTCAAACAGCTCTTTAATGCATTACTTCCCATTCCAGCGTCCCCTTTCACACTAAAAAGCTGCATGAAAAATAAGAAGAAAGATAAAAAAAAAAAAAGGTTCGGCACTCCAGGGAGTAAAGGTTTCCGGTGACCGAAAGTTCTCCGGTGAGCTTGTTTAGGCAATTTGGTTGACTGAAAACAAACACATGAATGCTTCAAAGACTTTATATTTGAGTTTACCCAGAAGCCATAAAAATAAAGGGCTGTCACAGCTTCCTCTGTGACATTTCAAAAAACGCCTGAATACTCTTTTCATCAGGTCTTCTTCACATGAAAAGGACAAATGATAGAATATCACGGTTACATCAACACAGAAACTGGTTCAGCGACTCATCAGCTTGCAGAGCAGATGATTTGAGGGATTTTCAGAAGGAATTAGCTGGACTAAATTTTTGCCCAAAATAAAAAAGCTGTAAATATTACAGCCAACACGTCCTGCCAAATCTCCTCTTTCTGAAGAACCAATAACAGCAAACGCAGTTTTTGTGTCCAGTTGGGCAAAAAAAGCGCAAAAAGAAAATAAACTTCACTCATCTAACATTTCAAACGGAGATATATAATGATAGAGATACACAGAGTGTGTCTCACATTGGACTGAGTAAATGTCATGCATTACAATTAAAGAAAAGCAAGCACCAGAGTTCAGATTCACATTTAGCCATACAGAGTGCGTCAGATGTTGATCTTTGGTGGCCAATTACGGGCAGAGTTGCTCACGCCGAGCTTGCCAAATTGAGCAGAGTAGGTCGAGATGCTGGAGTGACTTCTCCTGCGGTGTGAGCGTGCCGGGGACAGATGGACAGGAGATGCTGGAGAGGATCTGGACTCGGCCCAGCCTGCTCAGCGTCCGTCCATCCGCTCGGTCCCTGGCTCCCTCTCAACTCAGCCGGACGTCCTGCTAGCCAGCCAACGGAGAGCACCCACCACATCATGACCCCGGCATTAGGATCTGACATGGCTGTCTTCATTTAACCTTTACTTACACCGGGAAGTCTCACTGAGCAAACCGACTGTTTACGTTAGCGGCAGCCAAAAAAGACAGTTGCCATTGAGCTAAAGCTTTCTAGCTTTTGGCAGGATATATTTGGAGGCGTTTCATTGAAGGGGTTTGAATGATTAAAAAAAAAAAAAAAGTATTATTAGAGGAGTGTGAAGGGGCTGCTGGCGAGGACAAAGGGGGAGATAGAAACAGCCTTTAGGAGCCATATTGGAGAGGCTTCTGGTGACACACAGACAGGATTTAGAGTGAGGTGTCTTAAGTTATGGTCCCTCCTCCCACGCAGGCAGTTTTATTACTCCATTAATGGACTGCGATGAAGTAACCGTGTACCGGACGCCACTTTATCTACGATGCTTGTGTTGCCTTCACCAATCTTCTTTCTTTATTTTGAGATAAAACCCTTTTTATTTACTTCAAATTAGCGTATTTTTTTTCTCATCTGCATCAAACTAAAACATACAATAGTTATGACAAGGCGGGAAAAAAAACATTAACACATCAAACCTCCTTTGCCATGTGTCCAACTCATCCATCCTCCAGTCCATCGCCTATTTGTGGGACATTATTTATCCCCTGGAAATATCTACATAAAATATGCTAATGAAATTAAAGAGGGTAGTGTAAGGGTTGATGCTGCCTGGCTCTGAATCTCTAATGACTCCCTGCCATCCCTAGAAAAAAGCCTGATTAATTTAGGAATGTCGGCCGCGGTGGAGAGTGATTAATTCCTCCTGGATTCAACCATTTAAATGAACAAGGCAGAGAGGAGAAAGGAAAACAGGGAGCCCAAAATATGGACACATAATTAATACATTTGGATCATTTAATTAGCCACCCAAACAGAGGGAATGCACAGCCACGGCGTGTCATTGCTTTGTTCAAACAAGAGGCCACGGTTAGTTCTCTCTTACAGACAGGCAAATATAATGAGCCTCCCCTGTTGATAGGGGGAATATTGGACCATCTCTCGGGCTCGTAAATATGGGCAGACAGTTTGAACAAATGATTACTTGTTTCTTTGATGTCTCATGTGTCTGACTAAGCAGAGATAGAGTGGGGAAACAAGCACATATATGCCTTGGTTTGTGGAGTATCTAATGATACCCTGAAAGCAGTTTCTCCACTCTCGAAAGAATCAGGGATCTTTCGAGGTTAAAACAAATGTCTTTATTTTCTCTTTCAGAATGATGTGAAGATCTCTTGAAAGGACCAGACCGCACTTCAGCACTCAATCCCAGGCGTTTTATCCGACCTCTGTATATTTTTTTTCCGGAAGCCACGTGGGGATGGGAACGTGCTTGGATAAAAGATGGACTTACTGCGGCCTCACTAAAGGTCACCGTCCTCCAAAAGTCATGTCATGGCCCCTGGCCCTGTGGCTATTGACTCTAATCACTGTGAATCAAAAGACGACTTTTGGACAGACTCTGAACACCTTCCAATCAGAGAGGAAGGATTGGTCTCTGAACCACCTGACTGTGCATCAGTCCACTGGGGCTCTGTACGTCGGAGCCGTCAACCGAATCTACAAGTTGTCGGCTAATCTCACCCTCCTGGTGTCCCACGATACGGGGCCGGAGTACGACAACAAAGCATGTTACCCCCCGCTGATTGTCCAGCCGTGCTCTGAGCCTCTTTCCTCTACTGACAACGTCAACAAACTGTTGCTCATCGACTACTCGCACAACCGGCTGCTGGCCTGCGGGAGTCTCTACCAGGGCGTCTGCAAGCTGATGAGGCTGGACGACTTGTTCATCCTCGTGGAGCCCACGCACAAGAAGGAGCACTACCTGTCCAGTGACAACCAGACGGGGACGATGTACGGGGTCGTTGTGCCCTCGCAGGGTCAGGACGCCACTCTGTACATCGGCACGGCCGTCGGCGGCAAACAGGACTACTTCCCGACGATCTCAAGCCGCAAGCTGCCTCGCGACCCAGAATCCTCTGCCATGCTGGACTACGAGCTCCACACCGACTTTGTTTCCTCTCTTATTAAAATCCCCTCAGACACACTCGCTCTCGTCCCGCACTTTGACATCTACTACATCTACGGCTTCGCCAGCGGCAGCTTCGTCTACTTCTTGACCGTCCAGCCGGAGACGCCGGAGAACGGGATGCCCGCCGGCGGCTCGCCTGGCGACCTGTTCTACACCTCTCGCATCATCCGCCTCTGCAAAGGCGACAAGAAGTTCCACTCTTACGTGTCGCTTCCTGTGGGGTGCGTGCACAAAGGCGAGGAGTACCGCCTGCTGCAGGCGGCGTACCTGTCCAAGGCCGGCAGGGTTCTGGCAAAGTCGCTCAACATCAGCGCCCAGGAGGACGTGCTGTTTGCCGTGTTCTCCAAGGGACAGAAGCAATGCCACGACCCTCCGGATCACTCCGCTCTCTGCGTCTTCACCATCCAAGACATCAACACGCGCATCAAGGAGCGGCTGCAGTCCTGCTACCAGGGAGAGGGAAACCTGGAGCTGCACTGGCTGCTGGGAAAAGACGTGCAGTGCACCAAGGCGGTAAGTGAACCCTTTGATTTTGCCTCTTATAACTAACCCTCAAATTATGTTCCACTACAACTAAACTGCACTCTCAATTATGTTTTGAGGGAAATTTATTTTCTCTGGTTGCAGTTTTAAACATGTGGCTATCACTATAAAACTATAAAAAAACAAAACATTAAAACACCTTGGTTATGTTTAGTTAAACATCATTATTTGGCTTCAATTAATCATTTATTTCGTTATTTAAATTCTGCACTTAATTGAAAGTATCTCAATAATGACTTTTGATTTCACATTGGACACTAACAGTGGTTTCCTGGGTGAAAGTCCTGTGTTTGACCTCACCATCCTCCCTGACCTGCTCCCTACAAGGTCTTCGGCAGACTATGGTTAGAAATGTATTTGTGATAATAATCCGGGAAATTATGTTTCCCTTGAAAACGTAATTCACAAAGCAGTTTTGTTGGAATGTAATTTTACGGAGATCAGGCAGCCTGCTCTACACTATATAACTATAGATCTTACTGAAAGTTGTCTCTTTCATAATCCACAACCATGATTGAAGCCTAAATGGCCGACAGGCAGGCAGTCAGAGCTGTGCTGAAGACACCATTCAGGTTTTTTCAGGATCCCGCGAGAGCAGAAGAGCTGGAGGAGATTAATTCCACAACGCTAATCAGAGGAGTTTTGTATGGGGCTTTGATTTCATTCAGGGGTTTGGGCGCTGACTCCCGCCTTCTTCTCCTCCCCATTTCTCTCCTCCTCTTTCCCCCCCTTCACCCCCTTCCTTCTACTCTTGTCGCTGTCAGCAGTATTTGAACCCTCAGAGACCTGTTCTTGATCTTCAGAAAAGGGCTTTCTTGTAAATGTCCAAGTCGGTTTCTTTTGTGAAAGCTATAATTCTGCATAATGAGCGGCTTTCATGGAAACAAATTGAAAGCGAACCATAAAAACAGTGATATTCATCGAATCCATTGCTCTGGTTGTTCAAAACATGTACTTTGATTCCACAATGCCATCAAACAAATAAGATGTATTCATAAAAGCAACGTAGGGAGGACAAAGACACATAATAATACAATATTTAACACTCACTGGGCAGTTAACCAAAGGGCATTATATCGAAAAAATGAACCGTAAATGAAACACAGTGGTTCAGCTTTGTTAAGATATCATTAGATACTGTGTTTCTTTGGTTACATGATTAATCACTCAGTGAAATATGAACAGCCAGGTGTATCTAGAGATGCTCTGTGGCAGCTTTTTGATGCCAATTCTCACTTAATTTCATTGAATTAACAGGACTATGATCACATGTCATGGAGCACAAACAGAACATACAATAAAAACAAAATGAAGGCACACAGCACGGCTAAAGTGCAACAAATGTTAATTTAACGAAGGAAGGACATTCTTCAAAAAAGGCAACTCATTTACAAATAACTTTTGGCTTATCCGATTGTAAAACTAAATATATTCAAACATAGACTGGAGGTCAAGTAAACATTGGGGGTTAAGAAAATAACCAATAATTTATTATGATTAAATTCCTTCATTCAAACAAAATATGATACTCCTCTCCCAAGCTCCCCTCTTGTTTCTATCCATTTCTTTCTATCTTCCAATGACTTTAGGAATTATGATGTTTTCACTCTAAAGTTACAAATAACAAGCACTTTTTCTTTCATAAAAGAGAAACTCTTCTTTAAATTCTGCATAATTATCACACAATGTAATACTTATTACCTCAATTTGCCACTTGAGCATGAACTGATCCCTCAGTCTCTGTTCAACAGTGAGTTTCAACCACTTCATGTGTTGCACCTTTGTGTCATCCAGTATCTGATTAACCCAAACCATGAATTATGCAGGCAGAATAGTTTATACAACTGAGTTCAGTTTCTTTAACTTTTTTTCAGCCTCCCCCAGTAAGTTTTTTTCAACTGCGACACAGAGTTGGTATCTTCCCAGTTGCACATAGACTGTATTATTGCAGGTTGTCATTTGAACTTTTAAGGTATACTTACGAAATCAGAGGTGTAGTTTTTCTCATATATACATAACTGGTGTAACTAACTTGTCAAAAAGATCTTGTGATATCCAAAAGGTGATTCAAATTTTCTACAGTTACAAAATTATTGACAAACATTGCATGGTAGGCTTGGTTATGCTCCTCCTTAATGGTAGTCTAAAATGAATCAATATAATTCACAATGACATTGAGATATTTTTAAAGCAACAGACAATCTCTCGATTTTCTCCATTACATCCAAACTTTAGTCTGCCAATATCTGCTTTTGACAACAAATTCTGACACCAGATATTACCCTTCCTGTGTCAAGATTTTCAGATAGTTATTTTAAAAGACCATTATGGTTTTATTGTGCCGCTTCACTGCCATTTGTTGCTTGTTACTGTGAATTTTAGATTTTGAGAAAGTTACAAAATGCCAATATCATCATTTGCCAATTACTGGGGTAACAAGACAAAACAGCCATGCAAGCAACCAAAGTAAGACACACATTATACCTGCTATAATACGCCATCGAAATGAGCATTTAGCTTAAAGCAACACTGTGACTAAGTACTAATGAATGTCTTTGCCAAATTTCATGGCGAACTTTTTAATTAAAACTACAGATGTCAACCTGTTGGTGTCGCTAGATGAAATGTCAGGGCATCACCTAAGCAACTAGGATTCTTCCTCTGGGTGTAAGATGAATGTATTTAGTCTGATGACGTAAAGATATTCAGCAGCAGGATGTCAGACTGGCATTTTTCAAGCAGTCAATAGAAACAAATCCAAATGTGTTAAAACAACTATTTGGATGACATTTACAGTATTCACATATCCTTACAAAACCTAGTTTCAAAAGAGAAGACTTGAATGCTCGCATACTAGAAAGAAAATGGCTTATTAATGGTTATTAATATATGAAGTTTGTTTACGCTGCGTTCACTTCACTGATCACATTCAGTAAAGCTGAGGCACACTGCTTGATGAAAGAAAAACAACAGCCGGGGCTAATATGCATAAGAAGCCGAGGCTGTGAAAGAAGAAATTAGCTGCCCTAAAAAAGGTAGATTTATACACTGAGTGAAAGGCAATTAGCAAAGGTTTGAGGTGCGTGTTAGTAGATGTAAGAGGACTGCAAAGCACGAGGCTCTCTTTGATGCTTAATCAAAACCTGACATCTCTTGTGCTGCGTCTTTGTGTGATGTCAGATCAAGTGATCTCAAAATCACAGAAACCGGCGCGAAAACACAGTGTTCCTCGTGTTTGCCATCAGCAATTAGTCTGCTCCGCAAACTCGTCCGCTCGGAGGCTTGTTGATAAACTCGGCAGCAAGAAACCCCCTTTTTTTTTTGAAGTTATCATTTTTTAACCCTGAAAATTGTGCACTTAGTTTGCCACAGGCCGGTTTGAGTTCTTCTCTTGTATTTGTATGTGTCTACAGTGATCTCAGTCATTTTTCTGGCTCCCACTTACGCTCTCCCCCTCTCTCTCTCTCTCTCTCTCTCGTTACCCCCACCTCCCCTCCTTACATCTGCCATCCTCACTCCTCCTTCTGCTCGGCCTCACCTCTTTTCTATCCCTCCCTCCTTTCACTTCTTCTTCCTCTCTCCTCTACAAACCTACTGAAAAAAACATCTCCCCGCCTGCATACTCTTAATGCCTTCTTCATGTTCTCCCCGAACACTCATCTCTCCATCCCTCCCTCTCTCTCTCCCCCTACGCAGCCTGTTCCCATCGATGATCACTTCTGTGGCCTGGATATAAACCAGCCCCTGGGGGGTTCCCAGCTGGTGTCGGGTCGGACGGTGTACACTGAGAGCAGGGACAGGCTGACCTCTGTCACCTCCTACGTCTACAACGGACACAGTGTGATCTTCCTGGGGACCAGGAGTGGACGGCTGAAGAAGGTGAGAACAGCAAACTGTCAAGCAAAACAGGCGTCATTTGAGGCCATTTTTACACACTTATACTCAAGAGATGCAGCCTGATCATATGGATGACAAATAATATCACTTATCTACACAGAACACAGATTTCTTGAGTCTTCTATGGAAGAACCATCGGCATCTCTGTCTCTTCTGAGAGTAATCTTCCTGTTTCAGTTTCTGAATACCAATGCAAAATGTAGCCTGGTCCCAGACCTCACAATCACACCAAATTGGTGGTGTGCACATTTACTGCTATTTCCAGCAGTTGGTTTAACATCAACCAATCAGAGCTTAGTGGGCGGGATTAAAAATGGGAAAGTGTTACCACAAAGCTAGCAGGCAAGATCGATGGAAATCAGCAACAGAAAAAATTGCTAAAATGTGTGGATGAATTTGATTCAGCTGTATAAGTTGATTGAGTACTGCACTCCCTTAGTTTTGGGACTTGCGAAGGACAAACTACGAAAAGAATAGTCAAAAGTCAAACTCCAAACACTTAAAACTACATTTCCCACAATGCAACGTAGAGCATCTCTCTGTTAGACCTTCCGACTCTTGTGAATCCTCGTGTCAATCAGAATCCATGCCAACAGCTGTTTAGAATCTTAAGTAATCAATAAGGTTATGAACAATGTGAACTGTAACAATAGCTGTGTCAACGTTAGAAGTTTAGACTTTTGAAGTGGGGTTGTGCTGCGAGGTAGAATTACTGTTTATGTCAATGGAGTCTGGTTGCTTTGAAAAAAGCGATATAATGGCCTCAATCTTCGGTCAGAAAAGGCTATATCTGATCGCAAGATTAAGCCGCTATGGACGGGAGCAGCAGAAAAAGTAGTTTTAGCCACTTAGAGAAAGGTTAACCTATAAGCAGCATCATCATGAAGAGGGGCGGCTGTGGCGTAGTGGAGAGCAAGGTAGTTCTCCATTCAGAGGGTCGGTGGTTCGATACCCGGCTTCGGCAGTCGATGTGTCCTTGGGCAAGACACTTAACCCCAAGTTGCTCCCGAAGGCTTGCCATCGGTGTGGACTGGATGTTGCGTGAATGTTAGTTAGAGTCTGATGGTGGCACCTTGCATGGTAGCCTGTCATCAGTGTGTGAATGGGTGAATGATATACGTCTGCTAAATGACTGTAATGTAATGAAGAAACCTACGTCAGGTCACGTGGGAAAATGTCTTTAGAAGGGCTTG
The DNA here is from genome assembly GCF_027596085.1 of Anoplopoma fimbria. Lineage (NCBI taxonomy): Eukaryota > Metazoa > Chordata > Actinopteri > Perciformes > Anoplopomatidae > Anoplopoma > Anoplopoma fimbria. The sequence goes on along the minus strand of NC_072465.1, from coordinate 23,781,673 downwards.
GGAAAAAAACATTTTGATGCTAAAAAATTAAAATAATAATAATGGATGGCTCTTTAACAAAGCCTCGTTTTTTTATGGGCTGTGTTGCACTCACCATGACCAATTAACTGATTAACTGATGTGTAAAATTGGTGGAATGTCCCTTTAATGCCTTTCATCCCTCTAAAGGTTTCTGCCACAAAACTCCATATTGCATCATTTATCAGTCGTCCGTGAGAATTACACCGCAGAGATTCATCTCCCACAGCAGTTTTTTGTGTCTCACCGCTGTGGCACATTTATGCAATAATGATCTTTAATCCATTAACACTAATTAATGCAATAATATGATCAATTAATGCCCTAATTAGCATAGCGGGTTATGTTTAATATATCACAGTTATTATGTGGGACATTATGCGGCTGAACAAAGGTGCAGTAATCATGCAGCGCTACATCTTTAGCCTCTGGACTGGGACAAATTGATGTAAATTCCCACCCATGACTACTTGAGCCACAACTGAAGCACACGTCTGTTCCTTCAACTCCTTTGTATTAGCGACAGGAAATTATGCAGCTCTAGTGACTCTTGTTTAACACGTCCTGCAGGATTTTGGTCTAATAGCGTTTTGCAGAATAAAGTACCTAAAGTACTACTTCAATGATTTTGAACACTATCTCACTCAGCACTTGACAGGGATTTTTACATGTTTATTAAGATAGTTAGATGTGTTTTGTCTGTATCTTAAAGGCAGACTCAAATTCCTCCCCTAAATCTAAGTCTTATCTTTATTTCAAAGCCCAACATTATTGTTCCTGTTCTTTTAAAGTCTCATTATTTATTAATTCTACCTTATGTTTTGTGAATTTAATTTTCCTGTTTTCAAGGTTTCAAAGTCTAACTTAATCCTTCCTTTGATTAAGGGATAATTTTGGTAATTCCTACATTTTTCATTGTTGGAAACAAATCCAATGAAAAGACTTAAACCAACAATGGATTTATACGATAAATACTGCATTTCTTAACCCTGATAAATCGTATTTCTCTGTCCCGCACTCCTCCATTGTTGTCCAAAGTCTATTAAAAACACACCAAAGAGCCACACTATTGCCGTGGATGATTTTTGAATATAGGCCCCGTAGTTTATTTTGAGTCAGCCCACATACACAGTTCTGCTGCTGTAAATACTCACTAAGACACCAAATCTGTAGCTGAAAATAGGCCGCAACAGATGCACCTTTTACTCCCATTTTGCTCAAAACGACATGTGCCCAGCTGTTTTTAGGAAATGACTTAGCTTTAGCCTTTAAATATAGACATGTGACCTGTTTTTTAAAAAGCCAGCTGGAACAAAAGAGGATGAGTGCCACTGACTGACCGGTTCATTCTGAAATCATTAAGAAATGATCTTTTTGGTCAAATATACAATATCGCCAGTCTTCTCCTTTAAAGTCTAAATTTAGTATTCCTTTAGTAATAGGTTTCTGCTGCTCTGCCATGCTTGCATCATCAGGTGAAGGGATTGATTATTAATGCACAGTACTGACAAGTGTATGATCGACAGGAACTAGTTCAAACGTTATCCGACCACGTCTGAAAGCAAAAGTGTTTATAGCTGTTCTGAAATGACCGGAGCTGTCAGAGAGAGGCGAGGTACACTCATATGGGGATAATGGTGCACACTCTCAGACTCTGTCTCACCTTAAAGGCATTCAAAGTGTTGAACAGAGTAGTTAAGTAAAGACTGAAAGCAGAGAGAAGCTCAAATCCTGACGATAAAGCCTGCATTTGAAGATTATATTCATTAACGATTATTCTGATAAAACAATTTAAATTTATCACAAAGATCCAAAACTGTTGAGGTCAGAAGAAGACGGCAATGAAAACATAAATAAAGGTCCAAACACTGTAGCTATCTTAATTGCAATTTATTAGCACATTAACAAGTGACGTTTCAAGCTAACGCTCTCCTTCAGACTTCATTAATGATTAATCTGCCAATTATTTTCTTAATTGACTAATCAATATGGCTATAAAAAGTCAGACAATAGTGAAAGAATGAACCCCAAAATGGTTTTTAATACATTAACAACTAACCAAAATCCAAAGCCATCTATCTTTTATCATGTTATTTTGACAAAAAATGAATTATCACAGTAGCGAATTTATTTTAAAATACTTTTATCGACTAATCATTTCAACTCGACTACCCTTTTCTCAACTCTCAACCTGTCCAATCACTGAGTGAGCGGACATTCCCATGTGTTGTCCGTTTTAATAAAGTTACAAACATTGTTATTCCACGAATGGACAGCAAGACGTGTACATTTCATTTCTGCTTGTTACGGAAATACAGTCTTTTCAAAATAAAGTGTTGTCTTCACAGAAAAGAACTTGGATAGGTTTAGGCAACAAAATACTCTGTGAGGTTGAAGAAAAGATCTTGGTTTGGGTTAAAATAACTACGGAAGTTGTGGTACTTGGGTATGACAAATAACTTTCTGGTTTCTGGTTTCACACGGTAGACGAACAGCGGTCTCCTGGGTGAAAGTCCAGTGTTTTTCCCATCCAGTCTGACTTCCTCCCCTGTATTTTTTGCTTTTCTAACTTACTGATTACTGATTATGTACAAATTGCTTTTATGGGATATATATGCGTTACTTTTTGTAGGTATAGCAGTGTATGAGACTGCAATTCACTGTTCAACAACCTGAAAAGCAATTTGTTTAAACATACTGACCCCTGGCCTATGGCATACCTAACTATGACATATCTAGGTAGGTTTGAAGCTCACGGAGTAACCACTTTGGCAAGATAAGGTAGTCAAGCGAACACAGATGTACAGAAAGCAGACATCTATAAGAATGTATCATCCACTCAAATCTTTCCAAGGGATTTTTTCCCCCACCGCTGTAGGATCCTTACACCAAAGCCCAAGGACATAAGATGACCTCTTTCTGAGATGTTCATGAAGTTGATTTAGCTCATTGTCCATCATGTTTCATTTCGGATCCATACTGTAATGATATATTATCATGACGCTCCTATAAGGCTCATTCTGTGATCTATCCGGATTGACTTGGTAGCACCCGTGGGCTCTGCTTACTGCGCAGTTGTGAAGGCATGCGGCTGAGTGAGGAAATGTGTGAGAGGACTGTTGTGACATTAGCCTGGAGGCCTCAGTCTTATGAGGAGCAATCTGTCTGACACACACACACAAACACACAAACACACACACCAACACGGGTCCAGACTGGGAGCACAGATAGCATCACTGCAGCTCTTTCATTGGATGAGCCATCGGGGACAAAAAAACAAGCCTGACAGAAAGAGAGAGACAGACAGGGCGAAACAAAGACTGGCAAAGGGAGGAAAGAGAGAAACAACAGATACAGACGTAAAAATACTGAGATATAAGAGAAGATTTAGGAAGAAGGAGAGGGAGACCAAGAGAAAAACGAGAGAAAAACGAGTACAGTTTTTCATCCATTCACACACTGATGACATGTGTGGCAAGCCTTCAGGAGCAACTTGGGGTTAGTGTCTTGCCCAAGGACACATCGAGTAAGTTTTTGGTTAGGAGCGCGAGGAATCCATCATCCACGCTTTAAGTGCAGAGCGTCTAAAGGCCGGAGTCTGTCATTACACTGACAGAATGAACAGCTATGATTCAGACTCCCAGGAGCCTCCGAGGAGCACGGGGTCACCTCGCGAGTCCTATTCCATCACCCCTAAATGGACAGGCTGAGTGGAAATGGGGCATGACAATAAATGGCATCAGCGGATCTCTCCGGCAGCAGGGTCATTGCAAAGGTCAAGCCTGCCACAGGAAGGGTGTAACTGGGGGGGTGAAAGGTCACAGGGATAGACGACGGTCTCCCCATTCGGGCTCCGTGCAGCATATGGATGAGTCCGTCATCGTCTCTAAATAGTCTGGATATAAAACAGGACATTTCTATCGTCACCTGCCACAGTTTTGTTGCCTTAGGTGGTTGATTTAAGCTGAGTAATGTGACCTTGTTGGTATCTCTGTGCTGAATACAAAAAGAGGCTTTTACACTTTGCATGACATACGCTAATGAGGTGAATCCAGGTAGAAGCTATTATCTCTCACTGATCTTTATTTAAATCTATTTAGGTCTCAAAGCAGGAGGCGTTAATACATGCAACTTTCAGAGGCACAGTTTCCACTTGTAAACAAAATGGTAGTGGGCGCAGGATTAGCATTTCAGTCAGCACAGTCACATCAAGGTTGTAGCCGTTTGTTGCAACAATAATGAGTTTGGTGGCGTGGCTGTGCTCAGGTGACGCTCCAGAACAACTGTGAGCAGGCTCGACAAAGACCGGACCAGAGCTCACAAACCAGAGACACACAACATAAATATGAACGCATACGGAGAGAAACGTTTTAGATTCTCATAGACATAAATGCTAACATGTTGGGTGGAGGTGGAAGAGGTGAATTTTGTACATGCACAAACAAATCTTTAACGCCAAATCCATGGGTTGGATTTGCACGGACAGGTGAAAAACTTTGAACCATTGAAACCCTGTGAAGGGGTCGCGACCCTCGGAGATGGGACAAGCATAAATCACAGTTTAGACTGTCAGTTGCTATGACAGTCTAAACAGTCTAAAAATGGTGTGATATGTCGCTAAGGGAAGGTGGGAGGGTTTCTCGAATGGGTCAAACAAACACAGGACTTTCACCCAGGAAACTAACGTGAAACACAATCTTTCCTTACCCTAACTAAGTCTTTTTTTCCCCCATAAACCTAACTTCCTGTGAAGACAGAAGTTTTTTTAAATGCCGTCCTTGACATGTCCAAACTGACACTAGATGGGTACCAAGAGTGTCATAGTGTGAAGCTTAGGGCCACAGACGAAGCTGCAATATTTAACGAGTTGGGAGCTAGAATTTGCGTATAATGTGGACAAAAGTATTAGTTTTGTGTTAGGTTTGTGAATCAATGATTAGTATCATTCAGCATCAAAAAATCACAATATCGCAAACACATTTCCCCCAGGTTTCATAGTTTATTGCACTTGAAGGACAGCAGAGTTTTGTGTCTATGCTTCTGTGTCCTAGCAAGTAAGTAATCAGCAAACCCAGAGTAGAATGACATTATACTTGTGCTTACCCCGTGGCAGCTTCAAACACATAACTGGAGTGGAATTGATTTTCTTTCGGAGGAAATGTTTCTGCAGAGCACAGTAATACTCAGAAGGACTACAATGGCATACAGAGTGCGACCGGATGCATCCCTGATATAGTGAGCGTATTAAGACGATGTGTATCCCATTTCAGAGGGAAAACAATGATGTCATACCTGTCACAGAGGAGCTGCAGACATCTTTCTTAATTCATGATTAAACCCTTTTCATGTTTAAAGAGTTCACCGTCGGTAGACAACACTCTCTGCAGGCTGGGGAGGGGGTTTTGTGGAGAAACAGTCCTTTAACTGAAGCATCACAAATCTGATCCCTGCAGCTGCAAGAACGCAGCTCTAAGGCGAGACACTGATGATTTCACTGTTCAATCGTCGGTAGAGAATAAGCTCAGAGCTGTTTAATATAATTTGAAGGATGCCCACGCTGAAATATGAAGGGCGTGCAGCACAGTGCTGAATTTAAAAACATAGAAAACGACATTTACCTCAGTGGCTGTGCCAGTATTTCCCCTAGAATTGGTTGGAAATGTTAATCTCACTGCGAATAAAGCTTTAGTCAAATACTCTCATGTGCAAATAGTGGACTCATTATGGCTTATTGAGAGTTGACCAGGTTTTTTTGGGGGGGGAATTCTCCAGTGCACAGCTAAATGACTTGGACTTTTCAAAGTCACGATTTCTAAAGGGCGGTGCAGGGAGTGGAGATGTGGTGATTGAAATCATTAGAATAGAGTTTCAGAGGAGGGGGGGGGCATGGGCTGAATAGGTGTGATTGAGGCTAAATTGATGGGATTTTTATAACCGCATGGAGGGAGCTGGACCTGAGGGTGAAAAGTCTTCAGAGCGGATCGCCGTTAGATGTCTCGGTGCAGGCTGACATAGTAAATGCTATAAAGGCAGTCGATTTTGTGATAACACATATATAACAGGTGTCTATCTCTCTGCTATTTCCTGACTGTAGTTTAATTTAGCAGCTCCGTCTCTCTCTCTCTCTCTCTCTCTCTCTCTCTCTCTTTTCTTTCGTCCTTCCTCTGGCTCAGTCACACGAATGGCAACACACAGGAGGACTGCGACTGCATTGCGGTCAGCGAAATGAATAACATACGGGCTCCATGAATTTGTTCCACTGTCCCACCCCTCCCACTGCTTTTGTTTGGTGGGAAACCGGGCAAACAATGGGAATGATTGGAGGGACCCGGGGGGCGTACGGAGGAGGACACAGGAAAGAGAGAGACAGGAAACCGTGTCCTCAAGGAGAGAGAGAAAAGACGTGGACATGCAGAGACTGAGAGGAGACTGTGGTTGAGTTGTAGAAAACTGTGGGATGAAGACTTGGAAGCCCACCATTGCAGCTGAAGGTTGAGGTGAAACTACAAATACTTGCTGCTGGAACTGGAAGACTTTCAACAATAACCACTCCAAAAACAGAGACACACACACTCACACGGCATGACCTCTCCTTCCGACCCAGTTGGTAATCGCGTTTAGGAATGGACACTTGCCAACATAACAGTGCTTTCTACTGGCTCTGGATCAATACTCTTCTCTTTGTGACTGTAGTTAATGTGATGGCTGAATGATTAGTCTGGCCCCGTAATACACATCTCCACCTCAGTGACCCCTCCTCTCCCATGAACGCTCTCGGGTTTGTTTTTTTTCATTACCCGCCGCCACAGCAGCTCAGCTCTACCCCTCAGCTCCGTCTCATTAGCATTCACAGAGCTGTGATGGCTATGCGGGCTAATCGATGCCGCGCTCTCCTCGGCTGTCATCCTCGATCGCACCATATGCACGGCCACTCAACCTTAAAAGGCGGCCAGTTGTCCGGGCCCTTATGTCGCTGCATGGCCCCCGTGTCACAATATTGAGTCAAACCCGTGCCAAAATCTGTCCCACAGTCTGTGTACATCTACTTTAGATCTAGTCTTGCGTGCACTTTCACTCTGTTCCCCCTTTTTCCACTGTTTTGGAGGGGATTCATCTGGGGTTTCCTGCCAAATTGGGACTTATTTACTTTTGGTGGTTTTATATGAAAAACAATACTTAACATGGAATCAGATGTTTGCATGCAGGATGAATCACGGATTTCCAGCTAAATGTCACATAAAAACCAAGAAGACAAGTTCGTTTGTAGAATAAATGAACCAACATCTTCGTGTTTGGTTCGAGTCGGACTGACCGGCCTGCAGGGACAAATGAAACCATGTCAGAGTGGCAGATTGGGAATGATCGGTTTAACAGAGAACCCCCTTGCCTCCTGGGTCATCATCCATATGTTTAGCTTAGACTGACTGGCAACATACGGACACACTTTTTTATAGATTGGACAGCCATTACGACATAAACACAGCAATCATCTGCTTTACAAGGTTTCCCAATCTGCAGCGGAAAAGCAGGGATTCAGAGACAATTACATGTATACTTCCTCTCAGCACGCATAAAACCATCGTCTGACATGGATCCCAAAAATCAAGCCCACATGTTAATACTCACAGGAGAGTGTATTGCTCATGGCAGCTTTACAACAGAGCCAACCTGAGTTAAGCAGAGTGACATCTAAGAAGAATGCTGTTGTTTTTTTTTGTGTTTTCTTTGGCTCTCACAGGATGAGAGTTCGGCCGAGCATTTATGATGCAAACCCGGCCCCAGAAAAAAAGGGAGGCTGTTTTTTTCTCGTTCAGAGCACATGGGCTCATGTTGCATATCTGTTTGTGGAAGCCATACTAAAACCGGGTTGTTTATATCCACCGCAGGTTCTGCGAGGGAATTTCAGCAGCAGGAAGGATATTGCTGTTATTGGCTTAAATATTATTCATGGTTAAATATATATCCTCGTCAGCTGTTGAGACGCTGGGAAGAGAAAAATGAAATGAAGGAGCTCGCTGAGGTCATAGGAACATGTGGTATTAATGGCAAATCAGTCCAGTTCTTCTGTTACATCACTCGGACCACACAAGGGGAATCTGCCTGATTTTTAAACGGAGGTTTACTGAGGTTTTTGGTAAATATGTGGTTGTTCGTACCGATTTTAAAGCAATGTCCGAACTACTTAAATGAGACCCCATTTACACTTAACCACTTCCTGTATCTCAAGCGGATCAGATTGCTTTTTTGTGGTACAATAACCAAGAAGCTTTCTAGCTAGATGCTAAAGTATAAACCATGAAAGCGCTCTGTGGAAATAAATACTCATGGCAGCTGATTTCTACACACCAGGATCATCCAGAAGGCGCACTGAGCTTTTGTGGCGTCAATCTGATCCCCGATCAGCGAATGATCTGCGGGTGAAGGAGCGGCATGAGTGACATCTTTGTCTCACTGTCTTCATAAATAGGATTTATCGTGTTTTTATTCATGGATTCTTCAAGGAAAAACGTGGCCTAATTTTGCACTCCATAGATTTACGCATTTGGGATGTGTGTTCCTGATACGCAATAATCCATGAGATGGTGTATTGATCCAACAAGTGACAGAATTTACAGCTGCAAATTTAATGAGAGTGCGCACACGGCGTGTTTGTATGCGAGTGTATGTGTGCGTCTTTGTTTGCACGCCTGTGTGCGTAGATGAGCGCGTGCGTGTAACTGTGTGTGCCTTTTCCTACAAGCAGGCTCATTATAAAACCAATTAAACCCGCCTTACTCTCATTAGAGAGCTGTGGGGCTTATGGAGAGATTGAGGACCTGTTGTACTCCCAGAGGGCTTCTGCCTGGTCAGCCCTGTTTTAAATGATAAGAAAACACTTTTAAAATCCGCTGAAATCAAACACCACGGATCAGTCACGACGGGTCAGCGTCTGTCTGAGCTCATCCTGGTCCTCAGTCACCCTTGTCATCCTCAACTCAAAGCACACATGGCTCGGTATCTTTGCTTTTCTAGACTAATGTTTTTTACTGTTGTCTTTTTTAACGCTTACATGCTCTGGTTTCTATCTATGCTATTTATGAAATGAGAAAACAATAATGTAAACTGGCTCCATTAGTGCGTGGGATAGTGGTGTAAGGGAGAGGGGGATGAGGATGAGGTGGAAGTGTAGGAGTAAGAGAAGAGAGGGCAAGAGAAAAAAAAAAACCAGACCATGAGCGAGAGAAAGGAGATAAATGTGTCTATGAAATAACTGTTCAAAGGGAAGGATTGAGCGCGTTGTCGAGGTAATAACCGGTGAGACACACACGGTATCCTCTTGTGATCTGGAATCAACAGACGATATCGTGTCACTATTGTGCTCATTACTTTGGTGTTTTTGTATGCAGAGGATGACGCCCCACCCTCCCAGTAACCCCCCTTTCCCCGCCAGTATCTACCCTTCCTCCCACGTAAACTAACACACACACACACACAAACAGGGGATTGCACATATTTTCTCCTTTTTTCATTCTTGGCTGGCGGAGCTGACGGTTGGAGAGGCACAGCTGCCTGGAAGGTGGAGGCGTGATTGATTGATGAAGTTTTTGGTTCCCAGGGGATCCAATCATGTAATCAGTTCGTATTGATTGACTGTCCCCATTGAGAGACTGCCGGGGCTCTGCCACCATGTGCGCGAAGCTGGAGCTGGCACGCGTTCAAAAATCTTGTGCAGTCAAATCTGATTTGGGTGGCGAGGTCGCCTGAGTCCACGTGTCGAGAGACCGCCAAAGACAGGCATAATGGCGCTGCAGACGTTTCGCAACACAACCACAATTCTCCGCTCCAATTCCTCATTATCTTGCGTTTATTTCAATTATTAGGATTGAGAAATTAATTCAGGTTTACTGTAATTGCATCACATGGTTAATGATCCAATCTCCCCGGAATTTAAATAGGGCTTCAACCTGGGTTTGAATAGCTAATGAGGATTTTTTTATTTTTTTTACCCCTCGCTTTTCCTACTTTTTTCTCTCATTTCACATTTCTGACTTATATTTCAAGTGTCAAGTCACCGTTACTGTGTGATGCAATTCACATCATTCCTGCACCAATGGTGAAAGATGGGATTTATGAGCGCAAATTAAGGTTTTTTCTCTGTGAAATAAAACATTTAAGGAGCTCTGGTTTGTCTCTTTGTGGTGCAAAAACATTTGGCGATGGTTATGCAATTTAAACCAGACAAACAAGGAGGTTTGTATTTGTAGTAGGCAGATGAAAATTATAAACCCTTTCCGTATGTAGTGACTAACTGGTAGTTTTCTTTAATCAGCAGTAATAAAGGGGTTTCCAGCTTACTCACCACTTCACATCTTTACAAACAGTTTCACAGCCTCACACAGCTGCCTTTGGACAGCTCCAACATCAGCGAGCCACTTATGACAAAGACAGCTCTGCTTATTTTGTTTGCTTCACTGCAACGGCACTTCTCGTTTGTAGGCAGAGGTGGGAGAAAAGAATCGAAAAAAAAACCTTCACCAGTGGGCATCTGTTCTTTATGCTTGTATTTAATAAGCCCCAAAAGATTTCTGCCTCAAAGTCATTCCAAAGTCAAATTAAGGCTGAGCTCAGTGAGCATGTTTAGAAAACTCTCACTGCGTCATGGCTGTAACCTCGGGGGTGGACAACTGAATGAGCAGCAGCAGATGTTTTCTGTGTACTCTTCTCAGTCTAAACTTTACAATGCACTCTCCATGTCCAGGTGACATGAATGAATAATGAACAGACTGCACTATAGCGCTCACTATCAGTCTGTGAAGTGTTGCTTTCAGGAAGAATTTGCACATTTTCGGTGATTTACTTAAAAGCACTTCTCTTCTCTTCTCCATTTCACATAAACAGCTCCTCTGTAAATGAGCTAATGTTCTAACTGATTGCAAGAGCAGAGTTTACAACTGATTGAGAAACGTCTATTTGTTAGAGAACAAACATGTTGTGACTCCATAGAAAAGGATTGATTCATGTTAATAGACATTTTTGAAATGTTAGGCATTGCAACAATCCCCCAAAGTGAAGAAAGGCTTGGTTCTTATAAGTTTTATAACCATTTTGAAGCAAAAAGACGAACCAAACAACATAAGGTAAAACTGAAATTGGCTTTTTAACTAATTTCTTTTAAAGCTGATGATTAAAGAAAATGTTCTCACATATGCAACTCACTCTACAAAGGTACAGTTACCATCGAATCACTGTGTCCAACAGCTAAGCATTAACTGTCTCCTCTCTGTATCTGTCTGTGTCCCTGCAGATCAGAGTGGACGGTCCTCTGGAGGGAGGAGTGCTGTACGAGACAGTGACCGTGATGAAGGATAGCAGGCCCATCCTCCGAGACATGGCCTTCTCCCTGGACAGGAACTCTCTCTATGTCATGTCAGACAATCAGGTGAGGAAACGCCCTCATTTTGCTGCTGCTACTACTGCTGTCACAGGGGGAAAACGCTCAGCGGCGCAGGGTGATGCAGCGAGTAGCGAGACCGTCCTTCAGCTGGAAGCCCGCGAGATCGTGGCCTCTGTGACAGCGACCGTTCGCCATGCTGACACGTCCTTGAGCGAGAAAATGCAGCTTTAGTAGTTTTCCTTCAAATGAAAAAGAGCTTTTTTTTTGCCATTTGCGGGTGAAAATTGTACAAAAAAACAACAATATAGTATTAAACAGGTTTTTTTAGCCAGAAAACTCCTGTTTTATGAGTTGATTGGATTCAGTTTAATTGCAAAAAGAAACGTTTGGCTTTTTATCTGCACTGATACCAGCATTTCAGTTCAGCCTTATTATTCTGTGCAGCTGGGGAAATAGCAGTAAAACAGTGTTAAATCAAAAAACATTAATTCATGTTAAATGATAAATGAATGCTATTTATTTGGAATCCTACCAGATGATTAACCCCCCCCCAAAAAAAAAAAAAAAAAAAAAAAAATCCAATGTGGCAACTTCCAAACACTCGCAAGCTGAGGGGATTGTTAAACGTGCAGCCTGTGTGTTAAAGAGGACGGGCCGCTGCTCTAATTACTTATCCATGCGAATCGCCTTACAGTGCATGCATCTTTTGTACATGACACACACACACACATCCTATAAAAAACCATTAGCGGCTTTATTTTTTATTTTTTTCTGTGTGGCTGTATACTCCCCTCCACCTCCAACCCCCTTCTGGTCTGCTCCTCACTTGGCCCGGCATCACAGAGGCGAGCAGTTGTTGTTGTTGTTGTTGGACGATATTCTCTGCAGTCACTGCAGATAAGAGTGAACAGTGGTAATCACTTTCAACTCCCATCAAGTGATTATTCTGGCGCAGCTGCATGGCACTGTGAAATGGGATTAGGTGTCAGTGCGGCCCAAAAAAAAAAAAAAAAAAAAAAAAGCCCCTATCACTGCTCTGAGTTGTCTTCTGACTGCTGGAATGTATCGAGCCGGAGTCACAGGACAGACGGGCAAAGGGCATCTGGGAGATTGCGGTTGTGACAGTTTTATTTTTTCCAAAGTGGCACCAAAACTCTTTTCTGGGATCTTAAAAAACACTCTGAAAAAAACTACAAAAGCATTCAAGTTAAAGAAAACAAGCGGGAGAGAGTAGAGACAGTATTGTGTTGGGGTTGCCGTCTTCTAAAACAAATCATGGCAGCTCCTCCTTCTGTGTGATAGACTGGAAGAGACAGAGCATCACTTATAGATGAGCTCAGGTCTTTCAAGGAGAGACACATGCTTCCTTCAAGGAGATAGCCTACTCTCTTCACTCTGCCTGCAGTTGACACATAATAACTGAGCAACTACCAGTTTTCTCTCAATATTAGAACATCTTTGGCTTTGTAGCCCCTCCAGAGCGAGGCCATCCTCTCTCTGTCTCCCTCTCCATCTTTGCTTCGGGTGAGGAATCCCCCAGAGGGAGGGCTTCACGCACAGATTTCCCACATTCCTAGTAGATCCCAGGGATGAGAGATTTCCTGATTCCTGGGAGCCAAACAATACAGGAATGATGTGGAATGAGGGAGCGAGGCACAGACAGATTTGGCTGAGATCAGCCGACCCTCGTGGAATAACAATGAGCCTCTCTGTCTCCTGCCGAGTGAAACACGCAGGGTTAGCATGATGATGAAGAGTGAGGAGAGAAAATAGGGAATCAGTGTGTGCATATGTGTGTGTGTGTGTGTGGATGTATGCGCGTCCGCAAAAGCATCATTTGGGATCCATTATTGATATGAAAGAAAGAAAATAACTCTTCACAGCAGTTAATCTTTCTTCCTCAGCGCGTGCCTTTAGTTTGATCATTTCTAAGAATAGAAATGCTCGGTATCCAAACACACAAACTCCTCACTGAATGTCATTCTGTCTGTCTGTGAAATGACGGTGAAGGCTTTAAACCTTTGAGGAGAGGGGAAACCGCTGCAGGGTTTTTCCAGGGCAATCTCCCAAAGTGCCACTCTGTAAAACGTTAAAATGAATGCACCCCTCCACTTCTTTGTTTCCCTCCACCTGTGTCTGTCTGTCTGTCTGTCTGTCTGTCTGTCTGTCTGTCTGTCTGTCTGTCTGTCTGTCTGTCTGTCTGTCTGTCTGTCTGTCTGTCTGCCTGTCTGTCTTCTCTCTCACCTGAATGTGAGTGTACTCTACAGCAGTAGTTCCTAACCTTTCTTTTTTTTTCTGACATACCCCCATAGCTCAGATCAGACAAGCTCACCATCTACCAACTCCATCCGTGTTCCAAAAATTCCAGATTTTTAACTTGATGTTATATGATTAATTTGGTTCAGTTAAGTTTACAATATACAGTGAAAATATTTTATAGTGATCATGTCTGTCCAGATAAAATTGATTACTATAAGAGGCTGATTGTTATAATGGATTCTTCGTACATTATTTCTCATGCAGATTATGATCTAATTGACATTTGTGTATGTATGTATTACATGAATATGAAGTAATGAAACGGATTTACTTAATTTGATTGACTATCTCAAAATATAAAACAGCTTTAACAACAGGTGCTTTCCCAATGCACATTTGTTTTTATGTCCCCATCACTGGCAGCCATGACAAGGTAGCCTGGCACCAAGTTTCACTGCTGCATCTCGTTTTTTGGCAGTTTGTCATAAACTTCAGGAGACAATGTTTTTCATTGAGAAAAAATCACTCTGGTCCAGAAGCAGACAGGTTACCAAGAGGCAAAGTATCATAGTAGTTGAGAAGAATAACTGTAGTTTTAAATATGTTTTCCATGTGTCACTATTTCAACTTATCAATTCAACTGCTTACTAGTTTTGATGAACTCCCAGCAGATGTTGTTCAGGTGTTATTTGATTCTGATAGTTTAATGGTTATTAAAAATAGATAAAATAGATAAAAACAGCTTCACACAAATTTGTGTCTGCTGTACAGTCTTGGAGAAAGTTAAATGTGGTCTGTAATGAAGTGAAGTTACTGTCGCTTTACCAATGATGAAAAAACAAAACTTTTCTTTCCGTTTTCTGAAAAACACGTAATCCTGTATATGCCATCCAACCCCCTGACCATAAGTATCAAGTGATGGTTGTGGATTTTTCAGAGCCAGATGGAGGATATAGGATGACAGTAGTGCAGAGGTCTAAAAGCCTGCATGCTCATCTGACAGGGTTCGTAAAGTTCCTGTAAATCCGGATGAAAATGTTAAAGCGATAGCGAGCTGATAAGATGATGAGATCGAGCATTAGTGTGAGGGCATCCCAGATGTTGTGAAAATATGAGAATTTCGTAATTCCCAGAACTGGAAAAGTAGACGTGATCATCTGACCCTCAGGATACAATGCCGACAAACATTCAAAAGGGCAGAAGGGTTTCCAATGGTTTTCTTTGTTTGCTTTATATAATCAGTTTCTCAGAGTAGACAAGACAAATAAAACTTGATGAGAAATACTACTGATCATGAATGATGTATGAGGAATCTACAGTACATTGAACATAAACTGAGAATGAAGGCTTAATTCAGTAATCCACTATTGTAAAAAGATGATAAAAGCACATTGTATATTGATCACACTAAGAAAGGGAAACTCTTCTCCACAATATGAACTTTCAATGAAAAAACTGTGTCTTTAAATGTAGGTACAACCAGAAAAGTCAACCTGAAATATGTAGATCAACTCTTACGTATCATTACATTTATAACATTTATTATATGGTGACTGTCAATGAGCTGGACATACTAAAAGGAAAACCTGCACTAACTTTTAAATTGAATAAAGAGCCCGAGTCCTGACGTCACCTCCACGCTAGCTGCTGTTGTTTCTGTAGCTTAGTGCAGTCTCTAATTCAACATTTGTTCTTTGTTCTCTCTGAAAAAAAGTCTTATTCTTAGATAAATGAGCATCCACTAGAACAATTGATATTTTAAGTTGAACCATTAGAGATCCAAACAAAGTTAAACAATGATTAACTTGAAGATTTACCAGATTAACTATTAGTTTCTCCTTTGTCCAAATATATCCATCAACGCTCTATTCTAATGTAATTATTAAAAAAGGTCCAGAGCTTTTGTAAAATGGTTTTCATTAACGGCTGCTTAAAGGCTGTAATTTTAGTAGTTTGCATTAATACAAATGTAAATGTGATTTTGGTCAGAGAGGATATAATTCAACCTTTATTTTTCAGGCCATAGTTTGTCATGTTTAGTGTTTAATTACAAATTAAAAGTTCGAATTTTAGAGTGCCAATTAGTTAGAAAACGTGCTTCCCTCAACAAAAAGACAATGGGATTTTTCCAATAATTTTTTACATAAAATAAGCTCTGTGTGCAAGATCATCTTCACAAATTAACCCCAATTTTATGATTTTTTAACCATGCATGCTTTGCTTTTTAGACTTTGTGAACATAAAACCTAAGGTCATGTCTTTTGATCTTATTTGGATTCAACACAGTGCGTTCCTGCTCGGGTCAGTTCCACTAAACATCAACTCTCATGTGCAGCGAGGGCTTCACATTTGATTCTTAGCGGGGCAGCGGAAAGCAGAAGATCCATAGCTCTCCCCTTGTAAAGGTCACGCTGACTAACGGCAACAGACCAACTTTGTTAGTTTTGACGAGCTCGAGTCCACAACAATTCATGGATTATTCCCACTGCGTCACGTATGGATTTAGAACCTCAGCCCCTCCCGTGCTGCAAAATCATTTTGCTAATGGAATGCACCGAATAGGTTCTAGACTGCGTGAAAAAAAGAGAAAGTTATTTCATAGGGAGCAGCAGATAATCCATTTTGCCAACACAGACCTGAGAGAGCACCCACTTATGCTATCAGGAGCACCGGAGACACTCTAATCCATAATCCACTCTTCATTTGTGATTACTTACATCAGGAAATTGCTTGCACCATACGTCCAGACCTTGAATATTAACAAAGTATAATCCAAGCGGGCACAAGCTGCAGATGAGTGCAGGGCTGGTGCTGGTGCTGGACGTCATGGAGAGCTCATGCTCTGCCATACATCCACACATTGAGGTCCGTCTGACTACGTCTTTTTGCTTGTTTGTTCACCTGTGTGTGAAAAATAGCAGCATGAATTTATAATGTGGACTGGGACTGGATTTCATATAACAATAATTATATATATATATCACAATATCGCATTTTTTTCTGGAAGTTTAATAAATAAATATGAATTTATTATATGAAATAACTGCATGGTAAAGATAATTTTTGTTAACTCTTGTGTGACTTAGTTATTTTTCAAATTTGGTCATTTCATTTAGAGCTTTAGTGCAAAATGAACATAAAATAAGTGAAATTATAGAGAAAAAATAAATAGATATTTCCAGGTAAACACAGACTATGTTTGCAGTTTGATTCAACTGAGTTTGATCATATTTCCAGTGAAATTTGAATTAGTATGTCCTAGTTTTTGTCATATAAGACCTAATTGTGTCTTATAATACTTCTGTTTATGATTTCATCACGTTACGATTCCATTGAAAGAAATTAAAATGATCATGTTGAACCAGTATTTACTATAGCAGAGGTCCACAAACTGTCGTGCTTTAGTGGTGCAAGAGCATCCTTTATGGAACGGTTCAAAGAAAAGTTAAATAAGAATGCTTCTAAAATAGCTGTGGTGTCATTTCATGTGCTTTCTGAAATCTGAAGAACAAAATATCTGTTGGCAAAAACCACAATGCTGCATGTTGCAATTTTTTTTGTCAGCAGGAAGAAGTATAAAAAAAGTTGTTTTCCTCTGAGAAACATTCTACAGTGTGAGCAGTGATGAGGCTTCCATATGTTGCAAAATGGACAACATGATGAAATGGGCTCTGGTCTCTCCTCATCACAACTGCTTATTATTTCATCAGAGTGTTGTCTTTGCATGCCTTCGTTGACCTTGTTTCCATTCCATGGCGCCTGTTTTATTTTGTTGCCTTTTGTCACACAAGGACTTTACACACCATCTTCTTTTCGTCAGATTAATCTGCAAGTCAATATATCTTTTTTAAACTGTAGATTTTGTCATGAGTACTTTACAACCGAATGTGAATCTCATATCTTTATTTTCCTGGTACGAATTTTGATTTTTCTGAGCTTTTGGGCATCAACCAATCCCGTTGTGTGGAACGACTGAGTTGCTCCTCTATTTACAAAAGGTTATAAAACAACAACAAGGAGGCTCTGTAGTCCAAAACCAAGACGACAAACTCTGTTACTCCTTTCAACCTTGATAAAGACAAAGCCTGCTATTGTAACCTTTCACAATAAAAGCCCTAAACCTATGATATTCGGATGCGAGTATTTCGCATTTATGTGTCACTAAGAGTTGACTAGCTTACAGCCACCGCTTAAAATATGACGATTACAGATTATAATGCCTTATGGACCACCAGCATCGTTGCTGAAGAGTAGCACCTAAGCATATGTTTCCCCCTCAGGTCGACACTGTTAGCTCTGTCAGCACTGTTGCCCTTGTTAGCTCCGTTAGCTGCAAGCCACTGGCTCAGACATTGCCATGTTGAGGGCCGTGTGGAGGCACTAGAACTGCCCAAGTGTTTCCCCTAGCGTTGCCTTGGGAGGCAAGCCCACCTCCTGTGTGTTTAGCTCTCTATACTTTTGTAGCTTCTAACTGAATCTCTGTGGTTTGAGGTTTAGTTTCTCTCCTGCAGCCCTTGTGTTATGATTTGTACTTCCAGATATCTGCTTTATTCTAAGGTTTCATATTCGCCTTCAGCTGTAAAGGAGTCGTGTTACACCTCCACTGTCGACTATACAATGAAGGTGAAAATGCAAAAAAGCTGATATGATTTGGATCAATGTACACAAACAAAATAACCACAGTTGGGTTTCATTTTTTGTGTGTGCAGTAAATTCAATTTGGTTGCCACTGGAATCTTGACCATACAATTACGGATGCCTAAACACTTGGTTGAAATGTGCAATTTCTTATACTTTTTTTCTGTCTGTTTTAAATACCCTGTCATTCTTCTGAAATGTGCAATTTTTTATACTTTTTTTCTGTCTGTTTTAAATACCCTGTCATTCTTCAGAAATGTGCAAATTTTCATACTTTTTTTCTGTCTGTTTTAAATACCCTGTCATTCTTCTGGTTTAGGTGGCTCAGGTTCCCGTGGAGGCCTGTGAGCAGTACGGTACATGTGCCGAGTGTCTGAGCTCTGGTGACCCCCACTGTGGCTGGTGTGTCCTGTACAACATGTGAGTCTGTCTCCTCCATCTTCTCCCATGATGCTCACATACAGTATACACAACACAGCCGAGGGATTAAAACCACAACATTAATTTTTACCAAACAGCTTGTAGAAAGCTATAAATAAGTGTAAGCACGTGGTCATGTGATTTGTGCAGTTTAATATAACAGAGATATTATGCTCCCTGGAGTTCACCGTTCTTCAACAGCTGGCGGGACAAACGGTAAACCAGGAAGCGGTTGTTGGACAGTTGATCCCACTAAAATAGAGCTATTCAGGACAGCAGAAACTGCAGCTTTGATTGTGTGTCGGGGCTGGAGGACGGCTGGTGTTAATGGCGGAGGGAGGGATTAGCCTGTCAGTCTCAGCGGGTGTACAAACTGCACCTCTACACACCCGGGGAACATTTTGGAAGTGACGGAGCAAGCTTATCCCTTCCATCTTAATTATCTGACCCCCAGGTTAGCTTGCATAATACCTCGATATGGAGCAAAGGGGATTCGGGAGATTAAAACGCTGTGTTTCTAAAACAGCGGCGGTCTTCGGCGCTGACCTCAGCCGGGGATTTACCCCCGTCTCATCACATGACGTCTGCATTTCAGCGGGCAGTATCTTGATGATGATCAGCAATATTTAAATTGCGGCTCTGAGTGTTATCAAATTGCCGTTGAAGTGAGAGGAAAAGAAATTGTGTTTTGTCTTAATCCAAATTACCTCATTAAACAGTAGTTTTTCCTTTTCACCCCCGGAGTGCTGACTTTGTCTGCAAGTCCCATTACGCTGTTTATTTGAATTAATGCCTTACACTTATCAGTGAATAGATAGGCTGCTGTTCCCTCAAGTAACCCAAAGTGAATCATGATCCCTCACATTGCGGAATGAGGCTACTTTATTTTTTCTGTCCAACAAATCCTTATTGGGGTCTTTTTACAGCCTCTGAATGACTCTCACAGAGCTTCATGTAGACCTCTTTCAGGATCTCACTTTCCCACCCTTGGCAGGGTGCACCAGAGCACCCATCTGACAGAGTGTGTTTGTTGGGGGGAGGGCGTAGCTGAACAGGCGCACAGTCTGACGGAAAAAGGGAACAAATGGCTCCATCAGACAAAACGCTGCGAATAAAGGAGGCAAAATAAAAGGCAATGAAAGACAGTCTGAGATGAAAGGTGTCCATTTTTTTTTTTTGGAGGCACTTCAGTTGATGAGCGGTCAGAAGGTGACCGTCTATACTCCTGTGGCTCCGGTCCGCCTGAAGGAGCCGAGCCGGCAACAGCTGTCACCGCGTTTCCATTCCGCCTTTATATTGTGTTGTAATTACAGCCGAGGCCTCGGCGCTCTTTGAGCTCTCTCAGGAGGAGCCACCCCCTCAGCGGCATCTGAGAGTGCATTAAGTACTATCTCCCCTCGCTGTGCGCGTTACACAGTTAAAAGAAAGAGATGATGGTGTTCAGCCAAAATACTCTCTGAGCTTTCCATTGCGATTTAACTCTACGGCTGAGAGATTCTTGTTCTTTTTAATGCCTGTTACTATCCGGGCCTGCAGAGACCTAACTCCGACAATGCCTCTTTCAAAGAAATCAGCATCAATACAACCACATTAAAAACTTTCTCAACAACAAATCCCTGTTTCTAAAACTGGACAAATTAATCAAAGTTTTAGAAATCCCTTCTATCCCTTGCTGTAACTTTAAATGTAGCCTGCTACTTCTCTCTTACAAGATTATTCTAAGGTCGCACCATGGTGCCAACCCTTTCACTTCTTACTTTTAATTGCCTGTTGGGATTTAGGAGCTGAAGCTTATTCAACTGTTGCACTCGGTATAATGTGCTCTGCAGAAAGGCACAGTAAAAATGTAAAGGGAATGATCTGACCAAGCATCTGATCTGAATACCAGTCGTTTGGAGGAAATGATCAATCATCAAAAACTATATTGTGGTCAAGTGCATGCTAACAAGCTGATGCTTCAAGCTTCTATGAGGAACTTTAATGCCAGCCCCTGTGGATAAAAGCCTACATGTTTGCAAGAACCAGAATCCCTTTGGAAAACTTCAAATTTTACTCCAGCAGGGGTCTGACAGTCTGCGCAGTGCAGTTCTGGTTCTCTCATGCCTCCCGTCCCTCCAGCAGGCCCAGCAATACTGCCTGGTAGTGAGTCGTAGCTCTGCTCCTGGGCCGGAGGAGGAGGTGCTTGGGTTTCCAATGTGGGTCGAAGGCTCCAGTAAAGCCGGATCTTGTTCGGTCTACCGTGGGCCGGTCGACCCCTTTAAACCCAGCTAGAGTCTGATCATGAAGAGTTACTGGTGAACCTGCATGAGGTTGTCTGAATTTGTGGGGAATCTGACTTGTTGAAACCGATACAAATCTTTAAGAATAACTATATAGAAATAGACAATCTTCTATATGAAGGTCTTGTTTACTTATTAGGTCATATCGGGCACCAGTAAACATTAAGATGGTTTCATAACTGTGATGGAAATCTTAGAGCTAGTTCCTTCGAGACAGAAGAAGTTTCGGCAGACCCGGATGTCTTAAGCAGTGACATTGATTGTTTCTCGATCGAAGAGAATAGGGAAACACCACGTGTGAATCTCAGCGTACTGCTACCCAATTCTGAAGATGGTGCACAGTATTTAACTTTCACCAGACCAGCTAAGTTCCGCTATATCCAAATAGGGTTAGTTGCTGTGCTAGCAACAACATAGCCTCTGTACAGTCTCTCTATCCAGCGTCTCCAACCAGGTGCCAGCCTGTTGAGTCTAAACCGAATACACAAGGTTTCTAGCTAACCTTGGCCCTATCAGGCACATAGAGTGAGACTGGCTAAGAGACACAGACAGTTGACCTGACCTACAGACAGTTACCTTTAACCTACAAGAGGGAAGTTTAACATACAATAAGGGCAATTCCTTCACAATAATCAGTTAAAAAGTAAAAGTTCCACACAGTAACTATAACTGTGTAGAGTTTACCATGTTTACCATCTTAGTTTAGCATCAGCGTGCTAACATCTGCTAATTAGCACAAATTACAGCTGAGGCTGATGGGAATTAGAGTGGAAAATATTTTTATTTGGAATTGATGATGGTACTGGATGAAAAGTCACTAAATTATTAAAATGTACCCAGAGACTGAACCCAATTTCATGAAAAATAATCCAATAGTTGTTGAGACATTTATTAAAAGCCAGAAATGTGAAACTTTCTTGGCAATACATCCGGTAGTCGTCGACATAGTGGTGGACTGCCGGACCAATTCAATATAGAGCCAGCATGGCCAAAAATCGGAGCCTTTGCTGGCCATAATTGGTCTCTAAACTGGCTGCACTGTATTTATACATATTTAATAATGAGTCCCTCTTTCTCCACAGGTGCTCGAGGAGGGATCGGTGTCTGAGGGCGGATGAGGCCTTCCGTTTCGCCACCGACATTGACCGCTGCGTGAAGGTTATCGCTCACCCGGACAGCATTGCTGTATCAGCACATAGTGTCCCTGTGAGTCCGCTTATCATTCCACGAATCACCGCTCTGTCACTCCACTCACAATGTTTATGAGCAATCACTGAGAGTAGCCTTGTACAGCAGCCACATGTACAGTAAGTATAAGCCTGGTGGAGAAGATTAGATTTGTGAGAGGCAAAGAGAGAGAGAACGAGAGAGAATGGTGGTTCTCCCTCTAGGATGGCTAATATATTTATTTTGGTTTAAATACATGTACTGTTGGAAGAGAGACAAATGCTGGGGGAGGAGGTGAGAGTTGTTTACGATGTCATCTGCCAAAAGGTTGATTGCATTACCCAAAAGCTTAATTCGACTGTTTTTGGACAGTAGCCAAGAGCACAGAGGAGTGAAGTACAGTAAGAGCTGAGGATTATTTTAAGGGAATAGTTTGACATTTTTGGAAGTACACTTATTTGCTTTCTTGCCGAGAATTAGGTGATTAATACCACTCTCGTATCAGTGTGTTATATATGCTGCTGGAGCCAACAGCCAATTAGGCCAGCTACCCTGGCTCCGTCCAAACACAACAAACCCTGCCTTTTAGCACCTCTTAACCTCACTAATCAACATCTTATAGCGTTGTTTTTTTTTCAGTTCGCACAGAAACAGAAGTGTAAAGCAATGGATTATGGTTGTATGCTTGACTTTTTCTTGGCCAGTAGCAGTAACTTTCGTCAATTTAGTCGTTTTTTCAGTTCATCCCTTGTTCAAATATATAGACCAAGATTTAAGGTGTTAATTAGTGAGTCTAAGAAGTGCAGATTTTGTTATCTTTGGACAGAGCCAGAGGAAACAAAATTCTGTTTACCCCGGGCTGGTGGCATTTTGTAACACTTTGCAAATGTATTGTGAGAATTATAATACATAGTGGACTCAAAATTTGTGCAATTATTCCACTTAAGCCTCTGGTCTACGTAGCGCACAAGTTTCCTGCCAATTATTCCTACTAGCCACCCTATTATTACAGGCTGAAACCAGCCCTGTTAGCACTCTCACAGGCATGTTCGAATTCACCGGGCCAGTCTCAAGTGCCGTCCATTAAAATCTTTGCCCTCTTGTATTCTTTTAAGCTTCTGCTGGAGGTGAATAATGTTCCGGACCTTTCTGCTGGAATCACCTGTTCATTCGGACAGCAGGCCCAAGCAGACGGTCACGTCAATGGAAACAGGGTTATGTGTCTGTCGCCGGCCGGGAAGGAAGTCCCTCAGATACCAGAAGGACAAGGTGAGCTCAGACACCTCTTGTGTCAAAAAAACAAAAAAAAACTGATTAATGGTGACGCCAATGTCAGGTGAAGAAAAATTAAAATATCAATATTCCACACAACACACACACACACACACACACACACACACACACACACACACACACACACACACACACACACACAAAAAACAGCTTTCTTTTCAGATGGACCACCTTGCTTTTTCTGTTTATCCAAGGAGCTTCATAAGTACCAAGGAGCAGTAGGATTTCCTCAGAGCATATACAGTAATCCTTCAATTGAAGTTTATGACTGAAGGTTTTCTCACGACAACAGCAATATGCCCTCGCGGAGACGCAGTCACCAGGTGGCTCTTTACAGAAGTGTGATAAAAGTATTAACGTTTCTTTTTTCATTTTGACCTCCTCTTTTCGCTCATTGTTTTCGTTCTTTCACCACCCTTCCCTTTCGTCTCTCTCTCTCTCTCTCTCTCTCTCTCTGCCTCTCTTGCATCATTTTAATTCCCCTGTCTCCATCCTTTCACTCATTATGTTCTCTACTCTTTCTCTCTCTCTCTCTCTCAGACTGGGCCGGTGTAGAACTCCGGCTGAACTCGAAGGAGACGGGTCAGATGGTTGCCAGCACGGAGGTGAAGTTCTACAACTGCAGCACCCATCAGACGTGAGTCCAGCTGCCACCCCTCCACCCCCTCCCTCCATCTTTGATTTGTTCAATAGATGGAGAAGCACTACTTGATTTAGGGCAATGATGTGCTGATGCTCACCGCTCTACTTAAGATTGGGCTGTTAGATTACCTCGGAGTTCAATTTATCTGTCAGGTTCCATTCAAATCAACATGATGCATTTGCCTTGGTCTGTTTTCTTGCTTTGCTTAAACTGGCAGTTTGTGTGGCTTATTGCTTACAGCTTTAAATACAAATAACTACAGTTTTTCCGACAGTTGCTCTTAAAAGAAAACAGACAGAAGTCCCAGAGGACCCTGAGTAGATAAGCAGCCGACCCAAACACCCCTTACCGACCTGACTTTGTCCCGAGTGGCCCAACCAGAGAATTGTTCGTGTTTGAGACATTTTAGATATGATAGACTTGCTCTGATGCCTTGAGGATGGATGAAGTAATGTAAATTAAAGACGACTTCATTTAAATACTCATCTGTTTTGTCTTGCCAATAAAAAAATCTCAACTTGTGCAGGGAGGCTGCTTTGACTTTGGGCCATTATGCTAATGTAAGCCGTATAGCTGAATAACAATTACAAGCACTGCTACAAAAGGTGGATCTTATTAGGATGAACACCAATTAGCAGCATTTGTCAGCTTTTAAAGGTGTCTGCAAATCAGCAACTTTACGTGTTTCCACAGCTTAACAAACCTTCGGAAAGGCCAAATGTTGAATTAGTTAGCTCAAAAAACCTTCATCATGATTATTTCATTACGTTTTTGTCCACATTCTTGGACAGGGGTAGTTGAGATGGAAAGTAATAATTCCTTTATTTTTTTGAGGCCTCTCATGAACACTTCACTAACCTTAGAGTAGGTCGTGAATTATGCTCAACCACGAGCGCACAAAAGCTGTATACGGGGATATACAATAAGTTCACTCCGGGAGGGAACACATGATTGATGGTGTACTCATGAAATTAGCCCACAGTGGACACACCCGCCACCTAGCCAAAATGCTCTTTGACTTCGACATGAACGCCTTGATACAACCGTATTAAGCCATTAGAGAGAAACAGTCGGAGGCTCATCACATCCCCACCACGCCAATACGGCCTCCATTAGCTGCAGCGTGACCCTGTGAACTCCTGTGATTAATATTTCAAACCAAACACACTCTTCACCCAGCACCTCTTCCTCCACCTCCCCCTGCTACCACCACCACCTCAGCATCGCATCAACCTCCATAATTAATTATCCAGTGTTTGCAGCTCCCTGCCAGTCCAGTTCTATTAATACCCAACCCCCAAATTTCTTTCTCACACGCACGCACGCACGCACGCACGCACGCACACACACACACACACACACACACACACACACACACACACACACACACACACACAGTTTTATGTCCATACTGGCCTTGGGCAGCTAATTAATATCAAAATTTAATGGTGCTGCACTACATTTATTGGCATTTGTAGCTTGCTATGAGCCGCAGTATCGGAGTGCTGCTAGCTGTTTTATAGTTTCTCCATGGTTTCATCTTATTGCATGACCAATTTCAGGAGAACAAGACTTTGATAGTGCACAGATCTGTTTTCTGCACAGTGGCACACCTCTATTATACACAGCAAAAGCATGTGTTACCCCCCACAGGAAAAAAGGACATGTTCAATTTTCAGCTCTCCAATTGCTCTGTTTGGTATATCAAAAGCTGTGCACCACCCATCTCTGTTCTCGCATCACCTCCTCCTCTCAGTCCTCCACACAAAGTTGTATCACAATCGGCCCCCCCGGTTTGCTGAATGAAATGTGATTAAATCCAGTCGGACAGGGTTCAGCACAACTTTAATCCACAACTGACCGCTGGCTGCCGCTCACCGGATCCGAGCCAAAGACGTGGCACGATTGTACCCATCAAATATTCAGTTGTCACTTTTCATTCCAGATTTTCTGTACAACCCAGAGTTGGACGGGTGAAATGTTCTGTTTTTCATTGCAGTCATAAAATTGAAATATAAAGCAAGGGTCTGAAAAAAAAAATCCCTCAATGATTAATGAAATGAATAACTCAGTACAAGGACACTCCTGGCCCTATACAACTTTTCGTACAACACTTTTTAACTTTAAATTGCTTAAGAGTGCTTTAAGTGACTCTCCTGCCAAGACTTCATACCTAAGGTCATTTATTGTCATCCCTGACAAAAAGACCACCATTCGTTGCTGTCTGCATGCAAAATAGGGACATCTGATCTTTCAGTGAGACACACTGACATGATTAATTGCGCTGGAAGCTGGAGTCCTTCATCAGTCTCCTCTTTTCAATCCTCTTCACCCAGGAGATGAAGATGTTGGTGATGAGTAAGGAATAAAAAGGGATTTATCTTTTTTGTATTTATGTAAATGCAGAGCAACTCTATATACAGGCTTTATTAAAACCCTGCATGTCCTGTAGTAATGCCTTACTTTGGTCCTGCAGGTGTCTGTCCTGTGTAAACAGCACTTTTCGCTGCCACTGGTGTAAATACCGCAACCTGTGCACCCACGACCCCAGCAGCTGTTCTTTCCAGGAGGGCAGAGTCAACGCCTCAGAGGTACTGTACAATACCACTAACATAAAGAGAGGCACAGTTTCATTTACTGATTAATGTCTAGCTTTTAAGATCACCATTTTTCTGTGCCTTTGTGACACTTTTACCTTAAAAGCACAATCCGTGATCTAAATTTAAAAAAATGTAAGTCCATTAAAGAATCAAGAAGACCAACAGTCTACAGCCACGATGGCAGCTGTTTTTAAAGCACAATGGTGCTTTGAGCTAAATGCTAACATGCTGACAACAACAACCACAATAAACTTACATTTTGACCAGATGATGGCGCTAGAAAAGTCAGGGCAATAAAGTTATTACAAGTTTTCCCGAGAGGAATGTCTAAACCAAATTGTATGGCAATGTGTCAGACAGTTGCAACATTTTATTAAAAACTAGAATTCAACCTTATTGTGGCGCTAGAGGAAAAGTGCGGGGCTCACCAAAAACATTGGGATTCATCGTCTAGGAACTATGATAATGTTTGTAAATGCCTATCCAACCTGTAGATTTTGAGATATTTTTACTCGACAAGTGAAAACTTTGACCTGCTGTTGGTTCGGGATGAAAGGTCAGCAGATGACCAAAGTCGTTAGGATTCATCCTCTGGGAACCATTAATATTAATACCAAATGTCATGGCAATCCATTCTTTAGTTGCTGAGATATTTAAGTCTGGACCAAATTGGAAGACTGACTGACTGATATTGTATCCCCAGAGCCTTACTGCTGGACTGGCTAAACATTACTGAATGGGCTAATAGGGAAAATAGCATCATTATTACTAAAGATAAATAAATATCTATTTTTTTTATTTTTTTTTACCATAGTAGAAAGATCATGTTACATGTAGCGTAGGAATGCAAATTATATTCGGATTAGCGATTTGTTTGCCCCATTAATCCCTGCAGTCCTTCATGTTCATGTAATACATTCACATGTATAAATACAGATTACATGCATTAAGAGGAAGATACACTAAAAATAGATACTCAGATACTGTGGAAGGATAACTCGTATAATCTCAGAAGTAGAAACAAGTTATTAAAATACTATTTATGTTTTATTCATAGCTAATAATAAGGCCTAACAGCAGGGATAACATGAAAGAATGCATTTTCTCTTTCTGTGAACATCCCCATAATGTGCGTTTGTATGCTGTTTTTCACAGGACTGCCCTCAGCTCCTTCACTCTGGGGAAATTCTCCTCCCGGCCGGCGAGGTTCGACCCATCACGCTGAGGGCCCGAAACCTCCCCCAGCCGCAGTCGGGCCAGCGGGGCTACGAGTGCGTGGTGCACGTGCAGGGTGTCATCCACCGTGTCACGGCGCTGCGCTTCAACAGCACCAGCGTGCAGTGCCAGAACAGCTCGGTATGACCTCAAACACTCCCAGTGGGAGACTCGCAGCTGTCAAATGAGGCAGACAGCTTGGATGCTGTGTAGGCAAGGTACACGGGGAACATCAGTGCAAACCGCCTGATGAGTTGAGCATACTGAGGAGAAAGCAGCGGAGAGGGAAAGTGAGAGTGATGACGAAAGGTGTTTTGAGAGAAAGGAGACTGACAGTGAAGGAAAGGTTGAAACAAATTGTAAGGCTAAAGTGAAAAAGATGAAAAACCCTGAATTCAATAAGACCTTGTCTCGTAAACTGCACATTACATTGTCTGACACAAGGTCACAGCTTTGGGATGAATGCGGGAGATTTTTGTTGCACAATGCAAATCACGGGCTAAATTTCGATGCAAAGCGTACCTTTGCCGCTCTGTGACAGTGAATGAAAAGGCCATATTCCTTCTGATGTGGATGATTGGCCACCCCAGCCAGGGTTTGCGTCCCGACATGTCAAAGAGGAGAGAGAAGCAGACAACCATGGCAGAAATGACAGATGGTTAAAAGCCTCGTCCCTCTTCTGCCCTTTCATTCTCTCATTTTCCTCCACTCTGACTTTGTTTCTTTTTTCACTCCATCCTCTGTCTCCCTCTCTCCCTCTCTCCCTCTCTCTCTCTGGATCCACTTACGGAACACTCCCTCACTCTCTGTCTCTGCTTTTCAGTACTTGTACGAGGGTGTGAAGATCAGTGACCTGGCAGTGGACCTCTCCATCGTATGGAACGGCAATTTCATCATCGACAATCCCGAGAAGATTAAAGGTGCCTCTGCCATCCATCACTGCCAGGCCAGAGAAGTGTAAAGCACTCAATCCACGGGGGATAGATGGGTCATAGAGACCACTTCAAGGCACCCAAGGGGCCTTGAGAGAAAGTTCACAATAGCGGGGAGCCTTATCAGAAAGCACCCAATCACTTGCGTGCCCGGAGGGGTGAAGGGTGAATCTTCATATTTGCTCAGTTTGGCTCTCGCCCCCGCTCCTGGTCTCCTCTCCATCATCATACGAGAAAATGTGTTTGTCAGTTTTCATTGTGAGTTGCGCATTAAATGCATCCCCATCGCCAAGGATAGACACACAGTGATGGCCATGAATTTTAACAGGCCTTGTCATTACGCAGGCAAGTTATTTTATATGGGCATAAATACAGGCTACTTACAGGAGAGAGGATGTAGGCGTCAGACTTCAAAGTAAAGGTTTATTGGATTACCTCACCATCGTTTTTCCTTAATACTTGGAAGAAGGAATTTAAACAAACATGCTTTTTATGAATTTAATTGAATTCTCAAGTTCACTCTCCGTGGTTATATTTAGAGTTGACTGTAAATACCTGCTGTTTAAGAATGTGTGAATCAGTTTGACTAAATCGAATTGACACAAGACTCCCTGCTGGCGCTTTTACAGCATATTCTATGGCTGACATTTGGTTTGTAAACAATTTATAGCAGCGATATTCTTCAAAAAACATCAATATTGACACGCAAAATTACTTGTTATTGAACTAACCAGATATCTTTCTGCGTTGTCCCACAGTGCACCTCTACAAATGCAGCGCCCAGCGGGACAGCTGTGGCATGTGTCTGCGGGCGGAGAGGAAGTTCCAGTGTGGGTGGTGCAGCGGTGAAGGCCGATGCACCATGAAGCAGCACTGTCCTCCCATCTCCCCCTACGCTAGCCGCTGGCTGGACCTTTCTGCCAGGAATGTCAAGTGCACCAACCCACGCATCACTGAGGTCAGTTGTTTGTTTGTTTGTTTGGGCTGTTGCCCAGTCAGTCAATCCAGTCAAGCAACCGGGCTTAAATGTATTGTGTAATTGAATGGTGAGATGTGGGTTCCTTCGGCCAATTAATTAACTAGAATAATTAGTTTCTGTGGTTGGAAGCGTTTTACACATTTCTCAGTCTTATGCTATGGGGCGGCTTTGGCCACTACTGCATGCTGGAGTGTCCCTGAGAAGATACTGAACCCTACATTTTCTCTGCGTGTTCTTTACAGAAGCTTACTGCTCCTAATGTTTAGGATGGTTTGAATGCAGAGGCCAACATTCAGGAATGTACCTCTATGTTTACGACAATTAACATATTTTTTTCACCTTTAAGAAAAAGAAAAGCAAAATGTTGAAGCCTGGCTAGCAACGTTGTTGTCGAGTTGCCGTTGAAGTGTTGCTCAGGCACTCGTTGATGTAATAGGAACTGGCTAATTGCATTTTTTTTAGAATGACAACAAATGATTGGTTAATGCTCATTGGAGAGCTGAAAAAAAGTTAAGACTAGCTCTACACAGATTGACACTCTTTGCGATCACGCAGAGAAGAGCGCCAATTAAAACAACAGAGCTGCAATACAATGCTTCAGAAAATGTTCATCTTGAACTTGGCAAATCAGTCGAAAGCAATCATAAAATCGTTGTTATTTCTTCAGCAACTTTTTATGTTAAAGATGCGAGGAAGGCAAAAGATTGTTTCGGATTGTTTTGTTAGCACTAAAAACATCCAAAGTCATTGACTGAGGCGCGAGGTGTGTCTGAAGGAGAAACTGAGATGAGGTAGTTTGTTACGGTAGCTGAAACTACTGTAGCACTGCTATTATGTAAGATGTTCAATAAGTGTCACCATGGTACCGTCACCGTGCAACAACAGACCTCAGTTTAGGATTGTTAGACAAATTGGTGCTTCTCCAAAAATGTCGGAGTAAACTCTCCGCAGGATAACATACCATAGTTTTTGTCCCTATGCATATATAATGTAAGCATAACGTCATTTCCTGTGGAGATAATTAATAGTTTTTAACTTCCAGAAACCGCAATTTGTATTCTGCCGTTCCTTACTGGAAGAGTTTGGTGGGTGAAAGCTTCGAACAAAGGCCCGCTGCCCATAAATGTCCCGGGGGCCTGTTTTTTCAACCACGATCCGTCTATCTGTATATCTTAGTATCTTGTTGGATATTCCTGTGTAAATACCAACAACCAAGACCCATTTTATCTGTGGCCACCTTCCAATTTTCCCATCCAAGTGCCTGTTTACCTGAGACTATCTCACATTTTTATCCCACGCCGGCTGAATACCTTAAGTGCTTGACAGCTAAACGAATTCAGTCTGCTTAGAGAGCCGGTGATGGATCTTTTATGTCACAAACTCCTGTTCATTCTCCTGAATGAGGCACAGTGGGTCAGACACGGAGATGCAGGGCTCCTCCACTTCAAAGAGCCGCGAGCCTTTGATGTCCTCCTCACATTATTAGTGTTTCTGAAGGAGCTGCAGCGGAGAGCCGCTCAGGAGTGAAGCGAGTGTCGCTCCTGTTCTGCTCCGCGGGTCCAAAGGTTTCCCGCTGGGACACTGTCAATAGGTTTCTCAGGGTTTTTGTTATTCACTGCATTATTCAGTAAAGTTTGTTTTGAATTATGGTGGATTTCTAGGCTTTTTTGGAAGAAAAAAAAAAAAACCTGTCAGTATGAGACTTAAGGTAAATCTACTTAATGTTTACATAGAGATTACACAGTGGGAAGTGTGTCTGTGGAGATTCTCAGTCATTCAGGTCACGTAGTACTTTAGATTCTTATACGAATCTTAAGGATAGGGAATCTAAAAAGAAGCCCAGTTATATTTGACTTAGCATTTTTGGATTGTGTTGGTTTATGTGAAGGTTTAAGGTGTCCTTTAACAAATATACATTTTTAAGTCCAGTATTTTTGTTCTAATGTAGCTAACAGTTGATACTTTGAGAAAATACACCAAATCTTCTGACCAGGACTATTACAAAACTGGAAAATCACCATAATTATATTCCTCTGGAATATATTTTAACCATGTGACTCTCAACTAAAACTGTGACTAATTACATTTAATTATTTTGAAATTAAACTCTCTCTATGGCACATTATTCTGCAATATGGGAAAATCCGGAATATAAATATATATATAGATATGTGTATCTGAGGAGGTATTTGAAAACTGAAGCCATTGCAGTCTCAATCTTGCATTCTTTCTAAATCTAAGTTGTTCATTTCAAGTCTTCTTCAATACAGCATGATGTTCATTTAGTAAATGATGGTCCCATTTAGAGTTAAATAAACAGTGAAGCAGGGTATGCTTTAGGGCGGGGCTACCTTGTGATTGACAGGTTGCTACCACGACGCTGTCTGCCTTTTCATCAACAGTGGGTTTTCAATTCATTAAAGTTAATTGTAAAAAATGTTGGTCCCTTAAAAATGTCTTATTCTGCGTTCGGTTGTACTTAGCTCCATCCTCATGTTTCAATTCTGGTTGCAAAAAACCAAGATGCCGACCGCCAAAACCAAGATGGCGCGGGCCAAAATGCATATTTGAGGCTTCAAAACGGCACCTTCACAAACCAATGATGTCATTGTGACTAAGTCCACTTCTTAAATACAGTCTATGCTCCTTCCTATGTAGGTGAGTCCAGTGGCGGGACCTCTGGAGGGGGGCACACTGGTCACCATCCAGGGCCTGAACCTGGGTCTGTCCTTCTCCGAGCTGGAGGGCAACGTGGAGGTGGCGGGTGTGCAGTGCACCCCACAGGAGGAAGGATACATCACTGCAGAACAGTAAGACTCCTCCCATCTCCTGCCCAGACACGTATGGATTCATACTGTACTGTACATACACATACAGTAAAAAAACCACAATCTCTTTTTCCTCTCTCACACCACGATTTCCTCACATTCACTAGCAGAATCTGTGAATAAGCTGGAGCCCAGTGATGCCTCATCAGGTTGTAGGATTGTGTGTGTAGGGGGGGGGCTTTGCATTGCTCTGGTGCAGTCAGAGCCAAAGGAAGAGACAGTCTTTGTGTCGCTGTCGTTATGAGGCTGTCGGCACAGCTGTAATTGAAATGCGCTGCATGTCGCTGACTGCAGGGACAATCTGTTAGCCATGTGTTTCTCTCACAGCCATGTAATGCGATTGGGCTCAGGCTGCAGGGACTTTATTTATATCCTTGTAAAAAAAAAAAAATAGAAAAAAATAGAAAGAAAAAGAAAAAGAACGTGCCAGCAGAAAATTGGAAAACTCCCGTGATGTATGAATAGAAGGGATGGCCAAGGACGATTCATTGGCCATATGAATCTTTACTCTTATTGTAAAGGGGGACGCATGGTTTCATTCAGCACGGCCATTCATACGAGCACACACGGCTCTTTAAAACATGGCATTACAACTGTTACAACCATTAATTTCAGCATGGGGTCAGTTGCTATAATGACTTATTCATGGCGCACTTTATCTTATTGACCCGACAGGCAATACTGATTTATTGAAGAAACCCCCACGTTGTCATGGCAACCGGAGGTAATGGTGGGTGGCAATCGTTGCCGAAGATGGGGAGGGATGTAGTTTATCATTTGAGTTATACTGCTGTTATAGCTTTCCCATTAAGAAGAAAGATGACCCTCTGTATTGTCCCACAACTTCTATGAAAGTCTGCCTCAATCACAGCGGCCAGCAGAGGCCACCTCCTCCCCACGCAATTCGTAACAAATGTGATACGGTGCATTGATTCTGCCGTGTGTGTGTGTGTGTGTGTGTTTGCCTGGCTTGTGTTATTACTTGTATGCACCATGATCTGTTGCATGACTTTGTGTGTTTTGTCTCGACAGGATTGTGTGCGAGATGTCTGCGGCTCCTACAGGAAGTGCTCCAGGTCCCGTTAAGCTGTGTGTTGGCGAATGCAGACCAGAACTACGGGCGCAGTCCTCCCAGCTCTACTCATTTGTGGTAATTCTGGCACTCAAACACATTTACTTTGTCCATTTGTTCTGGAGCAAACATCAAGTGCTTGCAGTGAATTAGGAGGAACATGTGATTGAAGGTGAAAGCCCCCCCCTCCCCAAAAAAAACAATTTGATCTGTGAAAGCCTCCGCAGTCATTAACTGGAGAGGAAGATGGAATACGATTTTTTGGTAGAACATCAAGAGACGATGCATAAGGGAGCTCATCATCATTATGAAGTTGTTTCTAATGGTTTGTTCCCTGCGTGCATTCTTTTAATTTTATGCCTACAGAAAAGGGTTTGTTGCACTGAATATTAACACTGTGTTATTAGTATTTTTTCTTAATCTTTTTCAATAGGGGTCATTCTTCATTAAAACATTTTTTTTCCCCAAAGAAGCTCTTTTGTCGATCTTTTTTTTAAAGAGTTTTGATTTTAACTTTTTACCTCCACAGAGGTTTATTCAGCCAAGGCTGGTGCACGATTAATAAGAAGCCCTGCAATCGGTGTTTAATCTATGTCGAATGAATCATTAATGAATTTCGGTTCTCCGCAGACCCCTTCCATGCTGGCGCTGACCCCAGGCAGAGGACCCGAATCTGGGGGCACCAAGGTCACCATCGTCGGGGAGAACCTGGGCGCCGGCAGCACCGTTAACGTGTTCTTTGGTAATCAGACCTGCGAGCTGTACGGGTGAGTAATGAGAACGCAACTTCCCCGATGTTACATTACGCCTTACATTCCTTTGGACTCCAGATTAACTGACGCTAAAGTGAGACTCACTCCACACAATATCAAAGACTTCACCTTCTCTAATCTCTAAGAAACACAGTAAGAGATCACTCTATTTAAAGAAGCTCACTTTAGATACGATTAGGTGTTCGTGCGTTGCATGAAAAGTCTTGATGATTTGTGAGGAGGTGATGAAACCCACAGCGGTAGGTTTTGTTCTCTGTGTATTTATAGAGATCTATTTAAAAGTTCAGAAGGCCTCACATGGTAGGAGTCAGGAGGTTGAGTCGAGGAAGCCATTAGCTAGAGCACCTTCTAATTACAATGTTCCGTCCCTAATGTGTCTGTAACGAGGAATGACGGGACCGACTATAATGAATCCTCTCCTCTAGAGGTAATGTGCATGGCTCATAACGGCGTGAAGTCGGGGATTTGCCAACGCAGTAACGAGTGGGCAGAGTCACAATCAAAAAGGCATGAGGGGTAATCGCTCCTTTGTTGCTCCTCCACCAGGAGGACCATGTCGGAGATCGTGTGCTTCTCAGCGCCGTCCGTGACGAAAGCCGGACCGGTGCACGTCAGTTTGAGCGTGGACCGGGCCAAAGTTCCTGGGAGTCTGGCCTTTGAGTACATAGACGACCCCACAGTGCAGCGCATAGAACCCCTGTGGAGCATCACCAGGTAACGCACATACACAGATACTTCTGGAGGACGTACCTTTCTTTGTGGAGTTTGCAACTCTTCCAGATGTTCATGTTTTATTTATTGTGATTGTGTTGTCTCACAAAGTCCACAGGCATGCAAACTTTACAGCCCATCTCACAAAAGCAATTTATGAGTACCGCTTACTAGCAACCAGCACTGGGATAAATTTGTCAACCCTCCCATGCTCATGGGTTGCAAATATGGTGTTACTTTTGATTAGAGAAAGGTGCAATAAGTAATGCGAGAGGAAGCGATCATGTTTTGCAAATTGCTGCAACCCGGCCCCTTGCTGAGTATATATAAGTAGGTGTGAATGGGAGCTTGAGCTGCTCTTCACATTTCATTTGCATTTAAATGATATCGAATGCATACCGCATTCACAATAGTTTTCTGTTTCCACTGTATTCCTAATCGTTACAGTCCCATCCACTGTGCACAAGTTGCAGATCTATCTCTAGGAAGTATAACGCACTGTGTGGCAAACAAAGAAGGGTGACGCACATAAAGGAAAGTAAATGTTAGTTAAGCAACTCAGACAAAGCCAAAGAAACTTTCTGTCTTATCTTATCTTCTTTCCTGACATCGTATATATTATATTGTAGTATAGTATCATCATATAGTAGTTTTTCAACTAGAAATTAAATGTTATAAAAAAAACTTGACTAAATGTGTTGCCCTGCCCAGTACAGATTATAGAAGTGCCAGGCAATCTGTGAGTTTGTCAGTTAGTCAAGTTTACAAAGAGAGTGATGCAAAGAACTGAGGTGTTGTTTTTGTCAGTTATATCAAGGTTGTTGCTTGGCAGGGTTGACTTATCCAAACAAACGGAAATCTTTGTGGAAAACAGTACTTTTAGATATGCTTCATTTCACTGAAATATTAATGAGAATGAGTGCGACGCTGCGAATATCAGAATGAGTCAATTTGCTGCATAAACATTTCTATCGCAGCCGAAAAGGTGCGTCACCTGTATTCCCGCTAAATAAAAGATTGGTTGCGTGGTGGGATTACCCGACACTACGTCCCTGCAGATTAGACTTCAGAGAGACACCCTGGCCCTCAGCCTAGTGACAGGAGGAGCTTTGTGGAGCTGCAACCAAGAGCCCTCGTCGTGAATGTGCAGTCCCCACTATGTGGCCCTACAAGCTTAGGTACCCTTTGAAGTGCGAGAAGAGAAGGATTGGCACTCCGTCAGACTGACGAGTCTGGCCAGTTTTTTTTTTTTTTATGACATTTTTTCATCACTTCTCTCTTGTATATCTCCCCCCCACCCCCACCCTCCCCCACACTCTTTGTCTCTCCTTCTCTACTTTCCAGCTTCCATACTTGTGGGTGTTTGTGAGCTCACACTGCAGCACAGGTTTCACAGAGATGAGAGTGTTGTTTATTTTAATCACATCTAGAGCAGATATGTAAACAAGCAGCGCCCGTATTCATGCCATGCCAGCCCCACAGTCATGGATGAATATAAAATAGCAGCCAGCTGGTTTGCCGTTTGATCTGGCTCTCCTGCCCAATAACAAAGAGCGAGCTACCGCGCCTGCTACACCTACTCGAAACCTGCATTAATGCAGTCGCTCTGGAAAACGTGAGGTTTTTCCAAGTTAAAAATATTGCCCTCTCTGCGGCCGTCACACTCATTAAATCATTGAGAATCACAACT
Organism: Anoplopoma fimbria; assembly: GCF_027596085.1. Taxonomy (NCBI): domain Eukaryota; kingdom Metazoa; phylum Chordata; class Actinopteri; order Perciformes; family Anoplopomatidae; genus Anoplopoma; species Anoplopoma fimbria. The sequence goes on along the minus strand of NC_072465.1, from coordinate 23,744,782 downwards.
CACATTCATATATGGGCTACCTGGAGCTGAGGTGGAGTGCTTGTATGTGCATGCGTACATGTGTGTTTGACCAATAGTTCTCGTTACTAATGAAAAAAAAAACTTTTCCTTTCCCTGCCAAACCAGTGGACACACCACACTGACGGTGACTGGAACCAACCTGGATGTGGTTCAGGAGCCGCGCGTCAGAGTCAAATACGGCGGCCATGAATCCGTCAATGTGAGTGTGACAACCGCTAACACACTGCACTAAAACTTTTATCGGCGTTGCTTACTCGAGCTGATGGAAATGTCACAGTAAAGTTGTTCTTTATTGACAGTTGGCTACAATGGTAAACAGGTAGATTTAGGGCCGTGGGTTTTGTTTTTACAGACTGATCTGTGGTGACATCTCTGTAAAGCGTTTATACAGTTTTAGATTTTGTTTTACACATTTTAGAACGACAGTGGTTTAGTTTTTAGTATGATATATCATTTACCCACAGAACTACTAAAGTATGAGTCAGATTCATCCAAAAAAAAAAATGTCTCTGAACCAAAAAAAGCCTGCAGGATCGAGAGCGAAATACTACGGCACAATCTAATAGGCGGTAGTTGGTAAAATGTCAGCATTGCTGTGGATGTCAAAATGAAGCCATACATAGACAAAGGGGTTAGAGAGAGGTTGCATTTAGAGAGGTTCACTCCAAAATGAGATTTTTAAAAAGACTGACACAACTTTTTGGAGGTGATTTATGGTGCTGATTCTGCTCTTCTGAGCTCCTCAGGCCGGGTCGCTTCAAAGTGATTGATTGTTCCAAAGTGTTGTGGCCCCGGTGGCATCAGTCCAGTCACCTTTAGCCCTTTAATTTTCACCTCTAGACCAGTCAGGGAATTGCCTGAGGATTTGAGACTGCACACCGGCTGAAGGAGGGTCAAAACTTCTAGCGGGGGAAGTTTTGGCTCGACCTTGAGATAGATCCATATATTCTTAAAAATCGAATCTAAACGAGTAACATGTGAAGAGATGCCGCATAGGGAATGATGAGCGTGTTTGCTTCTAGCAGCATAAGGTGGATATAATAAAGACATAGTTTATTGATGGCAAAATAAAGATAGAAGACAAGGTAAATATGATATAATGGCGGTAATGGCTTTGTCTAGGCCAATAAATATGTTTATTTATATATAAAGTTAGCTTGGATTAAACTCCTGTCCTGGAAAATTAGAAAAAGATCTATATTGTTGCCAAAGCTGTGGGATTAAACACTATATCTAACGTCAATAAAGCTCCGGGGGAAGCATGTGAAGAAAAACCAAGATAAAGCCCCTGAAAGTGTTGATGACAATGTTGTGTGTGAGCGCTTTGCCCTGAGCTAATTAAATGGCGCGTTAATGATGCCAGCCCCGAATTTGAGCCAGTCAATTAAAACCGCATGTTTTACAGTGTCACTGGCAGCACTGAGATCTGAAGGGATTAAAGCTGAACTCTGACCCGCCGGAGCTGCTAAAAGAGGGTCATTGGGGAATTTAATGAGGGCAGTCTCTTTAATCGCACATATCTAGAAAACATCACTGGAGTTGCTTAAAAAATATTTTGAATCACAAAAGCAGTTAATTGACTTGAGGCAACTTTCTGTGAAACCTTAGATACGAACTTAAAACATAAAAAAAAACAGCCTGAGGCCGAGGGAATTCAACGAATCTGCGTCATTTAGGATTTTTAAGAATTGCTGGGTGAAACAGAAAGCACATTCCAATTCCAGAGAATACCAACAACTAACAACAGTGGAAGGAATTTGATATTAACCTCACCAAGGGAGCGAGTGACTGGCTTTAAATGAAATAGATAGTTTCTGGAAGATATGCAGGAGAAATGGATTTAAAAATAAATAACAGATAAAACATTTGACCCTGGTCTCTGGGATGCCTTCAGTGTCAGCACTACAGAGTGCTGAAGGAACGAGTCCTAAAACTCAGGAAGGAGTCAGCATTTTTGCACTTTCGGTTCCCACGTCTCGAAGTTAATGGGTTTTTGGTTTGATGCCTGAAATAAGGTCTATAGTTACCTCAAGCTTTAGGGATTTTAACGTTTTGTTCTACGAAATTTAATACATTAGTAAATACCCCTCTTTGGCATTTTTAAGCTTTTACCTTTCTTGAAAAAGGGGGTTGATAACAAGTTGCTAAATGAGACAACAAAAGGTCATTACAGCGATCACTAGTCTACCATCACAGCCATATTATCATTCATTTAAAGCCAAATGTTGGCTTTTAACTTCTACCAATTGCATTCTCGCTTCAAAAATCGTAAAAGCCGTGTTAATTTGTGAAGATTATTTTACTGAACAAAACGTGTAATTATCATTAACTTGTGTCTGCCACAGAGCTTATTTTGTGATATAATCCAAAATAGGGAAAATAATCCCATTGTTTATTTGTGGAGGGAACAAGTGCAATGATAAGTTCAAGGGTCGGCCTACAAAAATACAAAATCCCTGCAGCACCTCTACCGCGTGTCAAAGCAAATGTCTTACATTCACAGACAGAAGGTCAGAGGGATACTTATACAGGGAGTACTGTAACAGATATTCAATAACATTTCTCCTTAATCTCAGGTTATGTAGGTTAACACCACAGAGCTCGTCAGTATATTTATGTTAATACAAAAGTGAATATAATTAAAAGGCTCCATAAGATTCATAACATCTGGATGTGAAGAAATGACTGAGAATAGTAATTCCGCCGCATATGGGCATGAAATGAGCCATCTGTTCGGATCTATTAAGCAAATGTGGTTTCTAGATTTATAAAAAGGATAATGTATATATTGCCTTATTATAAAACCATTCACATGAAGTGAAGTGATCAATTACTAGAGGGTTTAAAACGGTTTAAACTTAGGATATTTGCAATCAAAAGACATTAGTGTATGATACGGAGTCATAGATTTTTCTAAATGAACATATCCTATAATTAACCTGTGAGCAGATTCATTATTTATGTCTTTCACTAATGTATGCAATTATTAATCATGCATCAGACAACAGTGGGAGCCTTTACACTTTCAAATATGTCCACAATGATATATGTTCAGTTTGGTTTCTGTATGTGTAACATTGACTGTATCGATTTCTTCTCCAGGTGTGCAAAGTTCTCAACACGACCACCATCAGCTGCTTCGCCCCCTCTCTGAAGGCGGAGTACACCTCAGACCAGGAGACGATCAAACACGCGGACGAGTTTGGCTTCGTCTTCAACAACGTCCAAGCTCTGCTCATTTACAACAACACCAGCTTCGTCTACTACCCCAACCCTTACCTGGAGCCCCTCAGTCTAACGGGGGTTCTGGAGCAGAAACCCGGCGCTCCAATCATACTCAAAGTACGTCAGAGGTTTATTTTATTTTATTTTCCCTGCAATAGACTGAGAGGACATGTTCAAGTCTACAACTATCTGGTGCTGACAGTGAAATGTGAGAAGGTGTTTTCACATATAGTCCTTACAAAAAATAGACCAACAAAAAAGTGACTTTTTGTGTTCGCATCATCAGATCATTTTTTAAGTGGACTCTGTTCTCCTTCTGGTCCACTTTAGCACTGATGGGGCCTCAGTCCTGTTTGTGTTCACACCATATCTACTGTCATTGTTCTGCTAGCCAACGCTTAACCCCTTCGATTACCTTTTTAAGGTTTGGCATGGGTGCATTTTATCTCGCGTGGTAAAGTACTTTGGATTTTTTTAATACTTTGATGCGGCACTTTTCACTTTGACCCGGTACTGCAGTGCGATCCCGATGAAGGCCCCAGCATAACTGAGAATTGGAGGAAAACATATGTGGAAAAGTTCAGTAGTGACTTTCTCTGACCAATCTACTCTTCATCAGCTTGTTATGCTAGCTTTACGGGCGGCAATTGTTCCGCCAATTTATTTTTACGAGCGTGCAATTGCTTAAAATCTGTCAACGAAAAGCCTAGAGGACTAAAATACAATGGCAAGGGGCAAAGCGAAACCACGACGCAGACTTGGAGTGTTTGTTCCTTTTGGAGAGCTGGAAAGCACCAAGTGTGAAAACACCTTTAGCCCAACGCCATCCATACCCGCCCTCACTGCTGTCCCTTCAACCCTAAATAAATATGATCACATAATGGGCTAAACATAATATTTCTAAACATAAATTCATGAAATGTATTTAAATGCTTTACAACACACGCTGTAAACAAAATAATAGTGGACTTTATCACACATTACATTACATTTTCCATGATTTCCCTCCTTTGCTTGTTTTTTTTTTCCATCTGCCTTTCTCTGCAGATTGCTTTGCGTCTATCTTTGTTAGGTAAAATAATTTTGCTGAACTGAAAAACTGCTGGTTCTCTCCAAGGTGGTTGATTACAGTAATTATACTAATGTCCCAATATTGCATGGTAATAATCGCTGGAGTTTAAATTTAAATACACAAAATCAGCAAGAAATTATGCTACAAAACAGAAACTTTGTAAAACAACAGAGAGACCTTAGCCCAGATACCAATGAATTACTGTTTTATATATTGTTATGTTTTCTACAATTTTGCTTATTGCTTCTCTAACTGTGTTGCAGGGACGTAACCTCGTGCCGTCCGCCTCCGGTGGAGCCCGGCTGAACTACACGGTGCTGATCGGAGAGACGCCCTGTTCTCTCACCGTGTCCGACACTCAGCTGCTCTGTGAGCCCCCAAACCTCACCGGGCAGCACAAAGTCCTGGTCAGTCTAAAAGTGTTTCCGTCCATATCCGTCGGTTTTCTTTTCTCAATCTGATTGCCTTCTCTGTGTGGATGTGGGTCACTGTGTGTAGGTCAGAGCTTGTCCGTACGTCACTGTGTGTTTGTGGGTCACCGACAAGCTTTCAGTTCCTTGCTGGCTTTCTGTCATTGTCTGTCACTCATGGTCCGGTGGGTTCCCAATTGCACCACATTGCTTTCCAGAATTATTGACAGGCAAACAATGAAGCAAAGAGCTGTGAAAAGAAAGCTGGTGTGGCTGGAACTTTTCTTCAAAGGCGATTGTTAAGGAAAATAGTCCATATCTCTATTGTATTTGCCAATTTAATACTTCAGCAACAATGTTTTGAATTCAGGACAGCTTTTTAGTAGGGATTATCTTTGTTATTTGAGCATTTTCAAGACTTGTTTTGAAATATTCAGCCTGTATTATTATTATTCTTCTTCTTCAGGTCCAAGTAGGAGGACTCCACATCTCTCCAGGAGAAGTTCACATCCGGTCGGACAGCCTGCTCACCCTCCCTGCTATCTTCAGCATCACGGCTGGAGGAGGGCTGCTCCTCGTCATCGTCGTCATCGTCCTGCTGGCCTACAGACGGAAGTCACACGAGAACGACCTCACTCTGAAGCGCCTGCAGATGCAGATGGACAATCTGGAGTCCCGAGTGGCTCTGGAGTGCAAGGAAGGTGAGTGAGACTCATTTGAGGGATTAAAAGTCACGCTGCCCAAGAGAACGTGTAATTTGTAGTTGCGTTATGTAGCTCCATCTGTTCAGAACTGATGTTTTGACTGATGTTCGTCGGGGCTTTGTTTGACAAAATGGTTTATCTGAAGGAAGTTTTACTAACTTATATACATGTGTATTGGCTCGGGTATGATTGAATGGTCATTACCAGCCGAGGCAACCAGCCGAGGCAACGACGCTGGTATTGTTTTCACCTTGTGTGTGAGTCATCATGGGAGAATGTGGTCCTGGAGACATAAACTGAACTACTAGAGGCGGACAGATTTACATGATACAGTCATAACTTTGCAAAGGTGCAGTCATGAAACTTTACAGGTGTGCAGATGAGATCCGTTAGAAGATGGGTGTCGTCCAGTGTGGTACAATTACTACGGAGACATTTGGATCCAAAAATGTCCTCAAAATACTGCTTTCAATTTTATTAACTCCAAACGTAACACAACAACTATTTGTCATGATTTTAGTGTTTTACAACTGTTAGACCATTACAATCAGAAGCAGTTGAGAAAGAAAAATACTTTCTTAGGTTCAAATGAATTATGCTACAAAATGTTTAACGCGCACCTCCGTCACATGCAGCCTTTGCAGAGCTGCAGACGGACATCAACGAGTTAACGAGCGATCTGGACCGAGCTGGCATCCCCTACCTCGACTATCGCACTTACGCCATGAGGGTTCTCTTCCCCGGCATCGATGATCACCCTGTGCTCAGAGAGCTGGAGGTAAGTAACCTCTGGAGCAGGGCTGCAGTACTTCAATGCAGTTTGTGCCATTTTTTTTCTGACATCTTGACCTTAAGGCTCTAGTATACTCCAAACTGGATTGATTTTGGCTCGTTGGCAAGGGCTGTCAAACTGCTGTCGAAACAGAGCAGAGTGAGCAAATGTCAGTCTACTCACTGTGGTTTGAGGTCTGTTTGTTTAATGGTGTCCACAACAGCTGGAAGAGCTTTTGTGGCAGAATTTATGTGGAGTTCGCTGCCTCACTTAGTACCTAGTTATGTAGTTATTGACTTCGGACTCCTAACGTTTTGCATTCAAAACGAATTATTTATCTACATCTGATGTTACAAGGATTGTTTTTGTCATCAGAAACTCCAGGATAGTACAAAGTGGTTCAGAGGTCATGCAAATAAATCTAAACTTCACTTACAATCAAGAAATTCCCCAAGCACTATTCTCACATTTCTGCTGTAGTGTTCATTGGGTGCTTTGTGCCGGTCTTGGATATTAGCATTAGTTTTGTTCATACTTTTCTAAATTTAAATGGACCCGGTGTTAAAGTGTTTTTCGACGCGGCCTAGATTGTTCTTATTACTGTCTTGATATCGAGGGTTTCATTACGAAACACTCTACAACAAAATTTAAAAAAAAACTCTGAATATGAAGCATTTGTCATGTCATTATTTGTAGAACAACTTCTCAGGTACTTCAGGTCATAATTAGGCCGGTTTTGTTATTATGGTTGGATTAATCAAGCTCTTATTATGGTCACGATAATTTCAGCAGATCTCTTTTCTAAAGAGCCTCTCTGATTGCAGTTTAAACATTCTGACTTTTTCATCAAAATAACAAGGCACTTCACTTGTTGCGGAGAAATCAAAGCATAGTTTATTATTTTTTCTTGATGACCTTCTTGATGAATTTAGAACATATGAATCAAAGGTTTCTCGTTTCGAGACGGATGTGCCGCACCAGTCGTTTCCAGTGTTTACTGCCTTGAGATGGTTTATGAGAATATCTGTGTACAGTTCACTCTCTCTTCACGCTCCTCCGTCCTTGTTATGACTTTTCTCATCCTTGACTGAGCATTATCTAATGAGCATGTGCGTCTTTGTGTGTGTGCAAAAATGCATGATGCGTGTAGGTGCCGGGGAGCGGACAGGCGAATGTGGAGAAAGCCTTGAAGCAGTTTGCTCAGCTGGTGAATAACAAGGTCTTCCTGCTGACATTCATCCGAACGCTGGAGCTGCAGCGCTCCTTCTCCATGCGTGACCGCGGCTACGTCGCCTCGCTCATCATGACGGCTCTGCAGGGGCGGCTGGAGTACGCCACGGACATCCTCAAACACCTGCTCTCTGATCTTATAGAACGGAACCTGGAGAGCAAGAACCACCCCAAACTACTCCTCCGCAGGTAAAACAGGAGTTTCACGCTGTTGCTTCAAGTTGCATAACAAAAAGCTGTTTATACAGTTCAAAAAATGATTTGTGTTATATTCAGTAACAAAGGAGTTTAAGTTATATCACTCAGGTTGCTCAGGTTTAGGGAACATAGAAACAGTTGCTGAGAAAATGGAGATATCACTGTTTTTAAAAAGCCACCTGCTACAAAGAAATAGAGGTCAGCTTTTCATCTCTACTACTGGCTCCATAATCTAAATTTACTGATTTTGTCATCAGTTATTTAACAAGGCCAACTACTAGATAGCATCACGGCAAGAACTAGCAAAATTCAACCAAACTGCTTAAACTTTAATGATGCTATCTTATTATCTTCAAGCCTGGCGTCGGGCTATAATCAACGTTAGCTGTATTCTGTATTTATGCCAGAAATCTGTGACTGTTCTGTCCGTGTACGCTTTTATAAGTTTGTGTATTGGATTTGATCCAAAGTGGCAGCAGTGAGGAAAAAAAAGACCTCCATTTTCATCTCACCTCCCCGTGGCTAGGATAATTTTTTTCTGCCGGGAGGAGAGCGGTCGGCATTCTGCAGCTCCGGGACACCAACAGCGGTCGTAGCAACTTGAAATAAGCCAGCACAAAATCAAATGTGAGGAGTCACAGCGGGCTGGCAGAGCACTGGGTCTAACCTCTGTAACGGCAGCATCAGATAGTTGGCTGAACTGGGGAGGAGTCCCCCCAGGATCAGACCTCTGGCGTTGGGTTTTACACCAGCTGAATTAAAGCTAATTGCTGACTCGGGATAGCTTCGTCTCCCAGAACCGCTGCACGCTCTATTCTCGGCAGAGCAGCACCCCTGTGGCGGTTAGGAAGGGGTGAGGGTTCTCTTGTATCTGCCACTTTGAATTTATTCCAATAAACAATCTATCAAAACACACACAGGCCAGAGATGAATTATTGACAACCTCTCTGGGCAGCTCTACTTCTTCGTCCTCTGGACTGAAGGCAGGTCGGATGCCACAGTGACTCAGTATCGCCTGTTGATGAACACGATGCTGCTGGCTGGCAGTAGATATCTCTGCAGCACTAAACACGGATGTATTTGGCATGAAGTCAAAATTGTAACTTCGCTACATTCTTTTTACATTAGTTTTTTTTTACATTTTCCCTAAAATTCTGGCCTGATCTTAGACGTTGCACCTTTTAAATACACCCACTTGAGGGTTACGAACATAATTGGTAGGAAGTTTGACAAGTCATGCATGTAGAAACATTCATTGTAAATTTCAGAAACCAAAATTCACCCTAACTTTGTTCTTTCCACATTTTCCACTGTGGTCATAGTGCGATTTAAATTACAGGCCTTTCCTGTCACAAACCTGACCAGTCCTCATCAGCGCTGCTCATCATTTGGCATCGATAACTCCTTTGTGCATTGTTCTTCTCCAGCCCCAGTTAGGGCTCTGCTGACGGATGAGTAGCTAGGCAAGCGAAGGAAAAGCCCACCTCTGTTCAGCTTTGTTTTGTGCAGCGGCGTGAAACAGCCACCACGAGTCTGAGAAACAGGGTTCCTGAGCAGACAGGTGAAGGACGGGAGGAGGTAAACGTGATAGAGAGGGGGAGGAACCGGCAGAGGAAGAGAACCGTAATGGGGAAGAGTTGAGTGCAGCGGCGGCAGAGTCGTTGTCAGTCTGACTTATCTTCTGTGTGCCACTCATGAAACATTCAGCTGTAGCTCACGTTCCTCCCCCCTCCGTCACCTCTCCCGTCCTCCCTTCTCTCGCCTCTCTCCCTCCTTCCTCCACCTCTGGTTATCTGCCGATTGTTTTCCCAGCGCTGAGACTGGCCTACTGAATGTTTCATGAGTTTTCTTTTTTTTTTTGTTTCCATTTTTTGGAAAAAGAAGTGCTCTCTCTCTCTCAATCTGAAGCACACTCGTTAAATATAAGGATGAGTTCGCATTGGGAACTTGTTAGCCCAAACATGCTGCTCTAGCGGAAGCACTCTGCAATTTAATGGGACGGCGTCAACAGCCGAGTCAATACAGGTTAGGGTTGAAATGCAGGTAAGGACCGAAAGAGGAGTGACAGAGAGACAGCAGGTTAGAGAGGGAGAGAGGCTGGTGGGTATGAAACTGCTGGCTTTGGATCAGATTCAGATTAGAAAGAGTTTATAATCCATTTTAAGGGCAGCGCTACATGATTTAAAGGATTTTACGGCGGTGAATCATGAAATCTTTTCCCGTCTGGAGTCATACTAAGTGCAGACAGGAAGGAACAAAGTGAAAGGACTTGAAGTGGACAATCCAAGTTGCATCTGCACAATTATGTCATGACCCACATATGTTCTGCACAAGCAGCACTTTACTTCCAGTATATATCAGAGTGAGTGTCCTTTGAGACCGAGCGGAGGAGTAAGGATTGGTATTTCTCCGTAAACTGTCATGTTTTTCTTTTGGTCGCAACAATGTCGGGCTCTTCTTCGCCTTGAATTATAAAAGAATAAATCAGAGCACTCGGGCTCTCCGTGGGAAACCTCTCGCTAACAAATGAGCGCGCTTTCTTCTTCTCTTGCAGAACAGAGTCGGTGGCGGAGAAGATGCTGACAAATTGGTTTGCCTTCTTGCTACACAAATTTCTCAAGGTAAAAAATGGAAATCTCTCTCGCGCCTTACCGCTACAGGTGTCAAATGTGATAAACTGTGAGAACGCAGCGTCAAATTATTAGCATTGATTTTGACATTGAATGCCGTGTATGTTTTTTGTTGTAGCTGTCATTTTAACAGTGTGTTATTGATTAACGGATACCTGTGGGGTCAAATGTATGTCAAGCTTTTGCAATTCAAAAAGGAGATAAAGCTCCGTTTTTTATTAAGTTTGATGTTTCACGCTCTATTTACTGAGTCTCATCGTCTGTGCTGATGTCTCTTTCCCTTTGCCGTCACTTCTTTCCAATATCTTATTTTCCTTTCTCCAACCTTTCACTCTAATCCCCGGGTTCCCTTTCCAAAACAAAGGAGTGCGCCGGCGAGCCTCTCTTCATGCTGTTCTGTGCCATCAAACAGCAAATGGAGAAGGGACCCATAGACTCCATCACCGGAGAGGCGCGCTATTCCCTCAGCGAGGACAAGCTCATCCGACAGCAGATCGAGTACAAGACGCTGGTGAGTCATAAACACATCAATAAAAATAAAATAAAAAGTCACATTTTGTTTGTATCCATTTCTGCACAGCTCTTGGCAAAGAGGCTTGACAGATCCACGGCAATGTGGCATGTACCGTGGCAGTGATTTTATGAATGCTCTGAATATTTGGATTGTTTCAATAACATGACAGCAGTGGGGGGAAAAGAAATTCACGCATAGTCAGATGTCCATCTCGTCAAGCTCAGATATAGACAAAGTTTCTTCAAAACAAATTGAGAAAAATAAGACCTTAGAACGTTGACACAGCCATTCAAGTAGCAGTGAGTTTAACCCCAACTTAATTTATTATCTGCATTAAAAATCACCTAAAATACTTAAGTCCACATTCACTGCAGTCCTCACAACTAACTCTCCCTGTTGGTATGTGAAGGGAGTAGACAGCTATGTTTCTTCTCCAAGCTTAAAGAAAAACTACACCCACAAAATGACCATTTGTATATCAATTACTCAACAAGTAATATAACATTTACAAAAAAATACGAGAATCAAAAAAACTAACTAAGAGCCCAGGTCTGATTTATCCAGTCGTATGAACACTACTTCCTAAAAACTTGCAACCCCTTACTATTTAAAATACTAGTAGTACGCCTGCGTAAGCGTGTTTTACATAGTAAGATTTTATTTAAGATGCGTGTGTAAGTAGTAGGAAGTAGTGAGCATACAACTGGATGAATGAGACTTCACAAGGTATGTGAGAGTTTGTAAACGGATGTATTGATATAGTTTTGCTGGTGTTAAAAGCAGTACCCATTTACTTAAATTCCTCAAGACTTTTCTTAGTTTCTTAAATTCTTCGTTCACCATGAGTAATTGACATACAAATGGTCATTGTGTGGCTAAAATACTACTTTAACTTGCCTCGAGATCTTACCCCTGTACCAAGCAGAGAAAATGATTTGATCCCTCACTGGCTTCCCATTACAATACTCGCTACAATACTTTTTCCAAAGCATTTTTTTTTCAACACACACACACACACACACACACACACACACACACACACACACACACACACACACACACACACACACACACACACACACACACACACACACGCAAGCAATATGGGAGTTTATTTCTAACAAACGTTTGTGCTTAAGGCCTAATAAAATTGACAATACAAGTCTGGTTCCTGAAATTGGTGGCGAAATTATGACACTTAATGAAGATACATCATTTTTACTGATGAAATTAATTAAGAAGTTCTGACTGGTGTAAATAGTCATGTATCAGGGCCACCTGTGTACACAACAAGCCTCGTACTTTTACCTTTCCAATAAAATCAAGCTGGCTGGGTTCCTCCATCGGCCCGTCAGAATAAAAGTTCCCCCTCAGGCTTTATCTCAGAAGCAGAGCCAGCCGGCAACAGGATGACACCTTCTCTGATATCCATGTCGGGAGAGTCTGAGAGGCTGTGTCTCATTACTTGTTTAATGCCCCTGCTGGAGCCGCACAGCCACATCCTGGAGGTGTGAAATTACATTTCTGGCCAAGATCCTCTCCACCAGGACAGTTTGGGTGAAGAGCACGTAATGAAAGGACTTTCCTTGCAAGCAACACCTTTCTCTCTGCCTCTTTCTCTTTCCTCCCCCTCCCCCTCTCTCGCTTTCTATCCTGGATCCCCAGACGCTGAGCTGCGTGAACCCAGACAATGAGAACAGCCCAGAAATCCCTGTCAAGGTGCTCAACTGTGACACCATTACCCAGGTAAAGGAGAAGATCCTGGACGCTGTGTACAAGAACATGCCGTACTCGCAGCGACCACGGGCTGCAGACATGGATCTCGGTGAGGCTGCTTTGAGTGCGATACTACTGTGAAAGACCATTTCCATCATGCTATTTGTCTTATATATAGACTGGAAAATGTCCATGGCACATGATATGTTGCAATAATGAAAGAGGGGGAAGAATACGGCTTAGAGAGATAGTGTCAGGGGAGTAATCGCAGATGTTCCACGGGAGATGTAGGACCTCAAAATCAGTTTCTGGAAGACAACGTCCTCCCAAGAACCTGTTTACAGCCCAGAGCCACTGACGTTAAACCTCACTGACAGCTCACCTACACTTAAGCTTACGCCCACAACGTGTCATCCGATACTGAATGACTGGGCACAAATCCAGTCGACACACACCTTCAAAGGGAGTCAATAAGATACCTTGTAGGTAGTGGCTGATACTGCTGTGGAGTTTGTCGTTATGGATGTAAGGGATTTGGAGAGGATCCGTTTTTTTGCCTTGGTTGCTTTGGGTAGCTTAAATCTCTGTGATGACTCTGTGTCAGTCTTGTTTTGTTTTTCAGTATCGCAATCGTTATGATTGTCAGGGGGGGGAGATGTACAGGAAGTTGTCTTGGTTGACATTTCACCTTTTTTTTTTTAGAACTCACACAGTACACAAGGATAACAGACCCCTCACCTGCAGTGCAAAGGGACAGCGCAAGACAAATGACAGACGTTAGACAATATGTAACTGTCAGGCACTTTGGGATACAAACATCCCCCGATAAAATGACATACGGCGCACGTTCACTACTGATTGCTTTCTCCCTTCAGAGTGGCGGCAGGGCAGGACGGCTCGCGTGGTCCTGCAGGACGAGGACATAACCACCAAGATAGAGAGCGACTGGAAGAGACTCAACACACTCATGCACTACCAGGTCTGTTAATAAGATGAAAGCTAGAACTGCATCTAAAGATTATGTTTATTATCAATAAAAGTGTCTCCTTGATTAATACATAAAAAAATTTGCCCACAACATGTCAGAAAAGAGTCAAAAATGAAAACTGAAATTTCTCCGGTCCAGAATCCAAAGATATTCAACAAAACATAAAGCATAAAATACTCCCATTTATTAAATTGGTTTAAATGCTAGGCATCTTAGTTTGAGAAGAGCTACTGAAGATGAATAAATTATTAAATTGCAGATTATTCATTTCAGCTCAAATACTTATCTCGCAGAGCTGTTTTACTCGTACAAACCTTGAATCATTTTAACCTCTTTTTTTTCTCCAGTTGCTCAAGGGTGTCAGTGTGGATATTGTTGATGAAGGACAGAGCATTACTCATTCATATTCACAACTCTCACCTCACCCCTGCCAACAGTTTTCTCAACCCCCAGGGTCACAACCACGCTTAGTCAACCGAACATGCACTTGGGCCGCCTGTGTCTTTAACAACATCTTTTTTCTCCAGCTCATAAATACGACTACACAGGTCACCAACCTCAGATGAGTCATCCTGTTCCATTTCCGTCAAATGTTTGTCTTGACTATCAGCTTCGGGGCCAACTGTACCGCTCTCACGCAGCCAACATTTCAGTGCAGCAGACTTTTTTTGTTTGAACAAATGAGAGAAATAAAAAGACAAAAGGAAATCTGCATTTTCTGTGCTAAAAGCGTGTTTCGACAATGGCCGCGTGTTCTCCCCTCTTATCATGTCGAGAAGACGAACAATTCCGCTCTTTCATTCTAAATCCCCTCAGCCAGGTGTGGAAATGTTTGTTCTGTTGCTAAGCTGGATTTGTATTAGCCACATTTCAGAGCTCATGCAGAACAGCGGCGTGGCGTTCGTTCACGCTGCGGACGACCTCGCCGTGTCTGCCAAGCACATCTGCAGTATACAGTATTTACCTGGAACCACTGCGAGGAGGAAAATGTCGATGAAGACCGACTCTAACACCGAGCCTCTTCTTAGCCATTCTGACTTAAAAACAGTCCGCTATTCAAGAAAAACACATACGTACATTTCACATTGCATTTAGTTAGCTACGCTAGATAGAGATTGACACACAACAAATATTCATAAATAATTTTGTGCTTTAGTCTTTGTTGTATTTTAATTCCTTCAACCTTGACTGTGTTTGACCTTCACCCAAGCGGATAATATTGCTGCAAGGAGGATTCATTTATTTAATTTTTTTTACTGATGAAATCTTCTTTTTTGTTCCAGTTTTTATTCAAGTTTGAAGGTTGACGTTTAGTACTTGGAGTTTGAGCAAGTCCTTCGATATGAAGTAGATATGGATCGGTTTGCTCTTAAAGTTGAAGCTGTCCTGATCAAAGCTCTGCCATATTTATTCCTGCCCAGCTGACTATAAATGAAGATGTCTACAACTTTCGATTTCTGCAGAATGTTTTACTTTATTTTGTCCTTGATTTGAAATCACAAACAACTTTACGAATTCCTGCCATGATTACGTCTTGACTAACAGCTGCAAACCACCAACCCATAAAAAGAATAATAGACAGGCTTTACCTTTGTCTTCTAGGTGTCTGAGCGCTGTGTGGTGGCCTTGGTGCCCAAACAGATGTCCTCTTTCAATATTCCCTCCTCATCCAGCTTCCCACGCAGCATCAGCAGATACGGTCAGTACTGTTTAAAAAAAACAAAAAACACAAATACTTAATATTCTTCCAGCTCACTGCAGAGTTGCACCATCTGTTGCTGTCACTCATCAGTCTGTTGCAAAGCACAATTAGCAGATACTGTTAAGCGGCACATTAAACAAAACGATGCAATCTGAGTTTGGAAAATATTCATCCGGTCTTATCACTTCAGAATTATGTTTACTACTGAATGAAAAACGTGATTTAAATCACAGCTCTTCAAATACAGATCACACTGGTCTTTTTATTATTAGGTTTCAAGTGATTTAAATTTTAAAAAAAAATAAACAGCAAACAGACAGAAAGAGCAGAAAACACAGAGCGCCAGAAAGTGAGGACCGGAGCAAAGACAGAAAACATGCCTTTAGTGAGTGCATGTCTGTATCATTACTATGACAACCGATGAAATAATGTCAGCAAATGATTATACAGTCTGAACACACACACACACAACCTGCTCACTTGCAGATTACAAAGAGACAGTCTGCCTGAAATTCAGATCTGAGAGACAAACGCGACTTTCCCTCCGTTGTCTGAACAAACTGGCCCTCAGATGAGAAGTGTTCCATTTACAAACTGCATATATATACACTTTATATATATGATATTTGGCCATCTAGGTGTGGATGTTCCCTTCCGCTCCACGCCCACCAGTCCGGACAGCCCTCACTCCCGTGTGCCCATGCTGACCCCTGACCTGGAGAGCGGGGTCAAAGTTTGGCACTTAGTCAAAAACCACGACCACGGGGACCAGAAGGAGGGCGAGCGCGGCAGCAAGATGGTGTCTGAGATCTACCTGACGAGGCTCCTAGCAACAAAGGTGCAATATATGACACATTTATGTAGCAAATAGATGGTATTTACTCATTCAAAGTTTATTTTTAACAACATGACTGATCCCTAATAGCAAAAGATAATAAGTGACGCAGAATTTAAGAATTATTTTTGACATTTAGTGCAAATTTTTGCTCTATAAAGTTACAGTTTTCATGCAGACGAACTCTTAACACTTTAGATTTAGAGTCAAAGTGCTGCAAGTCTCAACTTTATGCATTGTTTTCTTTAGGGCACACTGCAGAAGTTTGTGGACGACCTGTTTGAGACCCTGTTCAGCACTGTGTGTCGGGGCACCGCCCTGCCTCTAGCAATCAAATACATGTTTGACTTCCTGGATGAGCAGGCTGACAGGCACGGCATCCACGACATGGACGTTCGTCACACCTGGAAGAGCAACTGGTGAGAGAGAGAGAGAGAGAGAGAGGAGGGAGGGAGAGAGCCTGACTTGCTATCTCTACCGTGACTGTAGAGACGTCTCACTTTCTCCAGAACTTTTTACTCATTACTACACTTTGAAGAACTTCCTAATTATCATCCTCTTGCACAATCTGTAACTCCAGTGTTTAAAGCTCTTAATTACATGGTCTTCTAAACTCCATATTCATCTTGTTCTCATAACAAAAGTCAATTTAAGAAGTCATTACAGGAACGGTCAGAAGTAAAAATGGAAAAAGAAAGGAACACCGTGTACAGGTATTTAAATCTCTTTGTCTCTGCTTTTTTTCATCTGCAGTCTCCCCCTGCGCTTCTGGGTAAATGTGATCAAGAACCCCCAGTTTGTGTTTGACATCCATAAAAACAGCATCACGGACGCCTGTCTGTCTGTGGTGGCCCAAACTTTCATGGACTCCTGCTCGACTTCTGAACACCGTCTGGGCAAAGACTCCCCCTCCACCAAACTGCTCTATGCCAAGGACATACCGCATTACAAGAGCTGGGTGGAAAGGTGTGTGTGTGTGTGTGTGTGTGTGTGTGTGTGTGTGTGTGTGTGTGTGTGTGTGTGTGTGTGTGTGTGTGTGTTTGTGTTTGTGTGTGTCTTTGGTTGCCACTTCTTCACAAGGTCGGTTACGAATCAGGGCCTACGTTTTAGACGAAAAGTTATAATTGCCATTAGTTTTATTCTAAATAAGATTAGGTTTACGTAGGATTAGGTTTGTTATATTATTGTAAGTGTTGGCTTTAGGCTTTGTTTTTAAGAAAGCCTTGTAATTATTGGATAAAGATTAAGAGCTGCCAAATTATGAATACAATGAGAACCATTATTTTCTCACTCAGAATTGTTAGTTATGATGATGCACTCTATATAACGTGATCCGCCGTATCTTATCTAGTGGTAATAACTATTTGTGATGTTACTGTTCAGAAGCTACGTCAGAACATTGGTTGCCATTTATGTACTAGGGTTTGTTAGAAGGGACAGATGAATTTATTTACTTTAGTTTGCTAACATCAGAGAGGTTTTTTCTCAATTACAATTATTTTTGTTGTAATTCGGCTATATTTGCATCTATTACCTTTTTATCATTTTTCGGTATCCCTCAGACATTTATAGTCTCGTCCCTTCTTACTGCAGGGACGAATTAAGAGCGCTTGGTTTGGTGCAACGGCTCTCCCTGCTATGCATTTATGGCAGAATCCTCATGTATAAAAAGGGATTGCATAGAGTTGTGAATGCAAATTGTGGTAAAATTAATCATGCAGCTCTAAGCAACAGAATGAGTGTGTAATCAGGTGAAAATTTTCACAAGTACATTCATTTGTTTATAAAAAAAACATGTGCTGGTGTGGTCTGAAGTCACGTGACTAAAAGACTGAACAAATGAGTCACGTTTTCTTTATTTCACTGCCATAATGCCTCTGATTTACTGGCTCCTTTTACAATGGATGTTCTCTGACTTTTTCACAACAACAGACTGAATCCAGGTGAAGAGGAAAACTCTGGTATGCATGACTGTGTCCTTGACTCTGACAGTGTGTGTGTGTGTGTGTGTCCTCTCAGGTACTACGCTGACATCAACCGCCTGCCTGCCATCAGTGATCAGGAT
The DNA here is from genome assembly GCF_027596085.1 of Anoplopoma fimbria. Taxonomy (NCBI): domain Eukaryota; kingdom Metazoa; phylum Chordata; class Actinopteri; order Perciformes; family Anoplopomatidae; genus Anoplopoma; species Anoplopoma fimbria. Next base: position 23,726,700 of record NC_072465.1, on the reverse strand, counting down.
ATGAATGCCTATCTGGCTGAACAGGCCCGCCTTCACTCCAGTGAGTTCAACATGCTCAGTGCCCTCCATGAGATCTACGCCTACGTCAGCAAGTACAGCCAAGAGGTGAGACCAAGTCAAAACACTGCAACATAGAAAATGTGATGTAGAGGTCCTGCTGGTGTGGTTAGCCATCTGAAGCTATTTTTTTTTATATATTAAAGCAGCTGTTTTTATAGTAACAAAGGATAAAATGACTGCGTGTAATGCAAAGAAATGTTGTTCATAGTGGTGAATCCACAGAGAACTAGAAAGGTACAATCAGCTCAAAGGATATTTCATATAATCTTGCCAAAAAATGAAATTAAACACAAAAAGCTGTCTGGTGTTGAGGTAGGTACTCACTCACTCTCTTGACCGATCACATGATCCACCTGGGGGAGCTTACCTTAAAAGCTTTGATAAACCCTCTGAACGCTGCACCATACAGCAGACACACATAGTAAGCGACTAGCTGGTGACCAACAGTGGAGCATTTCGCCAGTAAAGGACTAGATAATGCCTCCAGGAGTTGTAGGAGGCAGAGCCAAATGGAGAGCAAATATTGGACTTAAATCAATTATGTGGACACAGACAGAACTCTTCATGAATGACAATGTTGCTCTGCGTCTGTTGGGTGTGTAGATATGCAATAGTTTGCTAATGAGTCCACTTTAACAATTGTATGTGGTTACCATGTGTCAATGTTGTGCTGCCCCCAAGTGGCCAAAAATATAAATGAATTCATGTTAAAGAAATCATAAATCATCACCAGCATGACCTCGGCATCACTGCTGAGTGAGGTTGGGTGTGGTAAGAAGAGTGCTCGATAATTTCAGCCTATTGTCGATGAAAATGTTGATTTATTTTCAACAAATCAATGAATGGTTTTGGCCTATTAAATGTCAGAAAACTGACCAGAGCAGACTGGGGTGGCTTAAAGACACAGGCACTAAAACGGAGCGTTTCAGATGGAGGGTGACTACAGATATATTCAGACAGACAGTATGACAAAAATGAAATGTGTTTTGAACATTAAAGCATGTTAACATGTTCTAGAAGAAAGCCCAAATACAACTATGAACCTGAAAAAATGAGCATGATATGTGCCCTTTAATTAAAAAAGTAAATGCTATTAAACGTACAGTATATTTAATCATCAAAATAGAATTACAAGTAGAAGCTGTTTGTGCTGTAGATCTGTATGCGAATATTTGTATGAATCCTTAGCTGACCAACAATAAGCCACATGTCCTCGGTTTCACAGTTTGTGCCCTTTTGTGTGTTTCTGTGTGTGTGTGTGTGTCTCTGTGTGTGTGTGTGTGTGTGTGTGTGTGTGTGTGTGTGTGTGTGTGTGTGTGTGTGTGTGTGTGTGTGTGTGTGTGTGTGTGTGTGTGTGTGTTTTTTAGATCATTGAGGCACTGGAGCAGGATGAACAGGCCCAGAAGCAGAAGTTGGCGTATAAACTGGAGCAGATCCTCTCAGCCATGTCTATGGAGAGCTGAGGCGCACACATATATATATATACACACACACACACACACACACACACACACATACTACATACATACATAAACAAACATTACACACACACACTGTAACATACACACACACACTGTAACATACAATAGCAGATGAGTTATAAACCCATCGGCAACTCGTGTGGCACCCAGATGTCCACGTGAACACACATATTATGTATGCACACACACACACACACACACACACACACACACACACACACACACACACACACACACACACACACACACACACACACACACACACACACACACAGAGAGACACTGCAGACTTAATGGACCTACTGTATAAACAAACTGACAATACATACACAAAGAGATTCACACACATGCATAAACACACGCATACTAATGTACATACACAAACAACAGCACACGGATCGTCCCAAAGCACGACTTTTGAATCCAATGTCATCGGTTTTTTTTTGGTTATTTTTCAGAAGTAACTCCAACAGGCAAACACCCAACTTCTTAAAAAAACGCTCCTATAGAGAGAGACACACAAAGAGGATTTTGGTCTCATCACGGTTGCTGAATTTGCAGCCAATTCCTTTTTTTTTTTTTCTCCTGCCGGGTAACGGTTTGTCTTTGTAGTTGGTGCTTATACTAAATGTGTGCATCTGTGTGTGGCATGGCCGGAGCTTTGAGGAGAACGGCTCTTAATAAAGAATGACTCAACATGAGGAAGTCACTGGAGGAGCTCGACAAAGACAGGAGCCAATTTAATGGGACGGCACATTGTGGTGAGACGAGACTCAGAGTACTTTTTATATGTGAAAGATGAAGGACACTTACTCGCACTACATATCACGGGCTCGGAGTGACCGCCATTCGGAGCAGACACATGGAACTTTTGTCTTGTTAAGCCTTTTCCTATTGCCTTTTAAAGGCTTAAAAAAAGAGAACAATTAAAGACTCTGGCATCATTACTTTTCGTTCCCTCACTTGAAGTTACTCTGTCCAAAGTTATTTTTTGTTTAATGAAGATTTTCTGAACTACAACTGTGCCAGGGATTGAACAGTATACACAAAATTTGGCTTTTGAGGGTCCAGCTCCTTAATGACACAAAACTGCAAAGGCATCACCTTCACATTTAGAACCAGATATTTCCAGACCCCAATCCCTGGCTTTTTTTTTTTGTGCCAAATATAATACCACTCATGTTTCATTCATGTTAAATGCTCCTGTAGAGGCTATTAATAATACATGTCATTGTACGGAAAAAAAGATCCCATTTAAGATAGGACATTTTTGTACAGTGATGATCTATAGACCGCCCAATTCAGCCATTCAAAGATAAGTGGAGGCCAAATTGAACTGTAGCAGAAAAGCGTGATTAATGAAGCTATAAGCCTGATCACGGATCAGATTAGCCAAACCCACGGCCGACAGCTCCCCCCCCACCACCACCACCACCACCACCACCCTTCCTCCCCGTCCTCATCAGTCATTGTTTACATTTTGCGTGATACTTGAAATGCACCGAGTGAACGAGATATCAGGAACACCTGCTGCTCCTGTGAGGATTGAGTTAGATGAAGGCTTTGATGCCTTATTGATTTTCCCCCCACTTTCAAAGTAACCTGGAAATTAAAGGTAGGAAACAAGCTGGGAGGATTCCTCAGCCTGGAGACGTTTGAGCTGTGGGCGCTGCAGTTTGGAGTCTGATTTGTCTCTCAGAATAAAGTAGGTGTTCCTGGTATTTTTGTCCACGGAGTGGATATATATGATTAATGATACATGTATTTGGATCAGCACCTGGTCTTTGTAAAGTTAACTCATTAACAGCTGTTTGTTGCTTCACAGCGCTATCGCCGCTTTGCATCCTGACTGTTTCCATCTTTCAGCATCACTTCAATGGTTTTTCAATTTTGCGTTCAAATGTACATTTTTACCTGACTGCTTGTTGTCTCCTTGCTGCTGTATTTAAAGAGTGCCATATCTTAACTTTCAAATATTTATCATGATGAAGAATTCAGTCTGAGGCATCGCGTTGATTCAGGGTTTTTAGTTTTGATGGTTTGTGTTTCAACCATTGCAATGCTGAAAGGCGAGCTTCTTTCTGTGCTTGAGGCGGTTTCATTGCTCCATATTAAAGTCACATCGACTGTCTATCAGTGTCACTCTGGAGCCAAGCTCCTCTTTCCATTCCAGTATCAGTGGGGTTAGTGTACTTCCCACAGGACCTTTATTCATGCTAAGCTAGAAGAGCAAGACGATATAAATAATAAATACATTTCCTGTTAAGTGTTGAAATATGACAGAGAACTCATCTGTTTCAATGTGTGGTTTGATGATAATTTATAAATGTGTTGTGCAATAAACTGTCGGACATTTAAACTGTAATGTTTTTTAAACTATATATTATTGTATAAATACTGTACATAAAAAACACTCCTATTTTGCAAGCAAAAGATTCACTTTGTACTGTTGTTATACATTAAATGCGCAGCTGATGAAAATGATATCCGTATTGTTTGTTTTGTGGTAATGACAAATTCTGAAGAAAATCAAGCTGAACATAATTTTTCTATATGATAAAAACTAAAATGGAGCCCTGTCCGATAAAAATAGTGTTGCCAAAAATGCTTCATTCATATTGAAAGTAGATTTCTGTTTCAGACTGTACAGCTCTTACGTATAATACTGCATAACATAAAACAATATAAAAAACAGCTGATTGTCCAAAGAATGATTATATAAGTCAACAATAATACACTATGATTCAAGTGAATGACCAGCAATGATGACATATTATTATACTTGACCCTAAAAGTCATTTTAAAATTATTTATAATGTGTTGCTATTAAAACATTGTTATAAAGCAAAAATGTATATGTCTTATTAGAACACATCATAAGTATGTTTATAATGCATTGTTGTCATGGCCGTGATAGGAAGAGTTTTTCAGACAAAACGTCCGCTGCTGTTTGAGATTACGTCATTTCCAAGCTAATCTTAAACTCCGCCATGCATAACTGGATTATCTATCCTTATTGTGTTAGTGGACCACTAGCATGCTAATTTGACGGTTAATCTTTTATTGGGTTTTCATTAAAGGGCTCTTAAGGCAAATAGATGATGTCAGAGATCAATTGAAATCTTAGGGAAACATCTATCTCTCAGCTTCCTACTGTTAGACACATGCACAAATGGCACACTGACATCTCCACAAACAAGATGTGTTCCATCTGTATCAATGAGAAATTCATCATCCAACTAATTAGAAACCCTGTATACTAAAAACATAGCTAATACTACTACTTCATCAGGAAACATTTTGATATCATAAGGCTTAAACACAAGCTCATTGTTAATCCGTATTTAAGTTACAGTTGTTAATGAGTAACTTCAAGCATTATCTTTTTATTTTTCAAAATTGTTGAAAAGGTCTAAACACAATTTTTGGGACATAATAGAATATACTTATTAGTGCTGTAACGAATAAAGATCTGTTTTGAGAAAATACACACAATTTACATTTGGCAGAAATGTATCAATGTGCTAGTGGGTGTTACCTTGCGATGTATTTTTGCGATGTCAGGTGATTATGCAAGAATCGAAGGATCACATAAGTATGAAAATCCATCTCGTCAGGCTTCACGAGCACGGCCCAATCAGCGTCCTGTGAGGAGCCGCTAGAGGGGCGGTTAGGTGTGAGTGAAGCAACACTAAAAGGGCGACTGCTGAAGATGTTAGCCTACCTGCTGCAATAACATCATATTATCAGAAATGGAGAGAATTACTTCATTGAAAGAAGAGCGGAAAAAATGGCACTGAAGGCTTTTCTCATTGGTAAAGATGTTTTTGCTGAGTGTTTTCTGAAAGTGCCTGCCCTTTTCCAAACAGTATCCGATGACGGCTTCTCAGATGGTCGGGTTGACCAGGTTGGGTTTACGTGTCTGTTTGTTGGATTGCATTACACAACCGCACAGGAAGAGGGCGTTGTTTTTCAAGAACTAACACCTAAAGCTTTTTTTTCAGTCAGCAAAAGAGGCACTGATGGACCCATTAGTTCCAGCTTCTTTATCTACCTCAATGTGTTTGTATAGCAACTCACATATTCAGTTATGTAGTTATTTAATGGTAGAAATGTAGTAGTTTACTATGGATTGTCATTATTAATACATTAAAAAGTCTTGCTTTTGTGTCTGTATATAATCAGAGATGTCTTCAACTCAAACGTTTCAGTCATTGTCAGGAATGATCTATTTAATCTCTTTTTTCCAGCATCCCAAATATTTAAGAAAAAACAAATCTATCATCATTTTGGGTATTTCCTTTTTGATTTATAGGGACACAAGCAACATGTTTTATACTTCTTCTGAATATCATCGATTTAGTTTTATTTCCGTATTTCTACTGTGTATCCTGTATACTCGTTAACATCTTTTTTTACCTGACACCAAGTCACAATACATCCTTTCGGTAAATTCCATCACCGTCATCACAATCTTGGCCATATTAACGCGCCTTCGGTCGACTGACTTGCCCCAACATTATAAGTAAAAACAAAAAACGACCTTTTGTTTTCTCTTGATAACCAGACAATTATCTGATTTGTTTTCTCGAGTAAACCACATAATCAGCTTGTGATCTTGAGACAACAGTATTAAAAAAATACTTTTAATCATGTCTGTTTGGGTCTTCCATACATCACAGGGGTTGTGGGAAATATGTTTTTTAAGTTGTAAAAGAAAGCCAATAATTTTAACTACGATGATGACTGTTTATTGCAAACATACTAAAAAGGATATTTGATGTTTAAAAGTGCAGCAAACACACCTTGTCTGGTGAGAGAAGCACATTTGATATCAAAGCGGAGTTGAGCTTGTAAAAACAACAAAGAAATATCCTGAAGGAAATTAGTTTTCATTTGAATTTTCATAAGAAACAGCATGTGATGAACGTCCTCTCGGAAGGAAGAACAGTTCACACTGTGACAGTATTTGGTATGGCATGTATGCCGCCTATAGGGGCTCCTAAGCACTTGCCATGAGGAGCTTTCATCAGGATTCATTATTCATGTTTAACCCTCCAGGCTCTGGGCAAGCGAAGCAGAGGGGGGGAGGAGAGGGAGGGCTTCTGGAGCACCCGGGCCTCCCGACCTATACCTGTCAGATCCAGGTGGGGGTGTCATCAGCATATCGAAGAGTCTTCTGTACACCTGCCAGGCTATAACCCCTCGTCTTTCCTCTCTTCTCTCTTTGCTTGTCAGAGTAGCTGCACTCAGCAGCCAGCAATTCCACCCTCACTTACTTCACACACACACACACACACACACACACACACACACACACACACACACACACACACACACACACACACACACACACACACACACACACACACACACACACACACACACACACACACACACACACAGGAGGAGGATCATTACGACTCAAACCTCCTCTACTGACAGCTGAGCGAGCCGCAGGATATCTCCTTGATAGACTATGTGGTTGGATGGTACCAAACAGGTTTATAGAGCTACTACAGTCATTAGAAAACCCCGTTATTCTTCTATAAACCGCTAGAAGTTGTCATAGTATCTCAATCAAGCTTTGGCACGTGGTTGATGACACTGCATTGTGACGGCCAGTAGAATAACAGCTCAACACTTCATTTCTGTGAAGTAGAACAGAATCCTCAGCTTCTTCTGCTGCCCAGAATAATTGATTCAGGGGGAAATGGACCTTACACACACACAGACTGCAGATCTTGGAGAATAATTCAAACTGCGCCTCTAACTGTGGAGTGAATGCTGAATGGACCTATGTTCCCTCAGAGTGGTGAGTTGTTGAATGAATCTGTGTACATGGAAACAGGGGTGGACACAATAACAGGAACACTTGCAATGCAATGCTGCTGAAACAAGTAGTCAATTAAATTGTTGATGGAAAATGAAGACAATTATGCGTTTACGATTATATTATTTCCAATTTTATGATTGTAAATGGAATATGTTTGGATTTTAGACAAAACAGAACCCCCTTGTAAGAAATGTTACATTTCAATTGGTTTATTCTGGATAAATAGAGGTAAAATAAAGTATTATATGAAAATAAACAAAACAATTAATCTAAGACATCACCGATTAAACAAACTCGTCTTTTTTTAAAGAAGAAATGTCAAATAATCACTGGTTTCATCATCTCACATGTGATGTTTCATGCTTTCCCTTGTCATGTATTCATAAATTGAAAAGATAAATAAATCCGAATACAACAATCGATAGAAAAAAGAGAATCATTCCATCATGGATAATGAAAATGATCCATAGTTGCAGCCCTTAAATACAACCAAATAGCCCTACATTCTATATAACCTAACTAATGATACATTTTTGCAGAAACTCTACCAGAGGCTGTACACTGTGTTATTGTGCAGGAATGATGCATCGTTATATATTCAGTATAAATGCCTTTCCTTATAGTAGTGGTTCCTTTCAGCTGGGAAGAAAAACCAGCAGCCACTATCAGTGGATACAGACACAAAATGTGTCATATTTGTTTCCCCCTTCCATAAGGTTCACTCCCACTACTGCACAATCAAGTCTCGAATTCCCCGAAGCACCGCTGGAACGCAGCCTCTAGGCTGTTGAGGTCTGCGAGCCTCAGTGTCCCGCTGCTTTAATTAAATGCAGACTGCATTATCAGAGTGCACACAATCAAACAGGCACTGATATGTTTGTTATTGCCAAGGACAAAAGACAGCTGAACAGAATAAATCGCACATGACCACAGCTCAGCGCTCCACCAGTTACAACTTGTTTCAGGATTTATTGCATGAGCTAATCCATGATGGCATTTTATTCCCGCAATTTGCTTTAGTAATCTGTATTTCGTCCACCAGAAATGTCACTTGCGGACTCTGGTTATAACGGCCCTCATTACTCACAGTGGCTGTATTCTTTTAAATACATGAAAGGCGTTCAGGTTCACAAAAATATTAAGTGTGCAGAAATTAATAAAGGGTTTAATGGTGTACTGGTGAATATAATGTCCATTGCAAATTTCCCCGCTGCGGGACTAATAAAGGATTATCTTATTAGGTCGATCTGGACAGCACTCCAGTCTAGTAGTGCCATCTTCTGGATAAAGATATCATCACATGCATGACTTGGAAACAACACAGAATGAGCATTTTTCAATCACTCACTGTTTGAGCATAAACTGGGATGAAAGAGAGAAAGAGATCTTGGGAGAAACTGTGAAAATGTGATGCAGGAAGAGGGCAAAGGGTATGAGTCGGAGACAAAAAGTGTCTGTTTCAGCGCTGCCGCCTGAGGGTGTGTGTGTGTGTGTGTGTGTGTGTGTGTGTGTGTGTGTGTGTGTGTGTGTGTGTGTGTGTGTGGTGGGTATGGGACATCTGCAGAGCCATGCGGTTGTCCTGTAGGTCATGACACGAAACATACTGAGACTACAGACTTTACCCTGAGACTGTGAGGAGAACCTACACCTGGGACGTCCTCGACGTCCTCTCTTTTTTGGGAAGAGGTGACTTCATCCTCTCTTTTTCTACTTTCTTTTGTCTGCTTCCCGCTCACTTGCTGCTCAGCCCAGAGAGGTAACAGTCAACGTTTGCTGCAGTTTGAAATTAAATCCCCTCCCACTACTCCTCCTCCTCCTCCTCCTCCTCCTCCTCCCAATCCCTCCCTTCACTTTCCCTCCTTCTCAGCTTCCCTCTCCTGCACTCACAAAATCACTTCAAAACAGGCTCCCTTTGTGGGATTTATGGGGCCCATTTTCAAAGCGCCACAAAATGCGTATTACAACTCGTCTGTGCTTTCTGTGATTGTATACGTCTGCAAATGCTTCTACAAATGAAGTTAAGAAGACCCTTTAAAAACAGTCCTCACTATTAATTCAGCAAAGCATGCCAATTGACCATTCGCCTATTCCCGCCCAGCCAACCTCGACCAGGGGCCAACTATTATCCGTCTGTGCTCCATAGACTCTGTTTACTTTCAGATACTTTCTTCATTTTCAGGTTGGTTTAGAGGATTTCGAGCTAGTCCTGGTTAAATAGTTGGCAGGAGAGTTACAGGACTGTAGCAGAGTACGTTAGATCATCATTAGCAAGCGTTTGGCATTCCTATGCTATGCTGTGCTAGCTTCTGAAGGTGACTGTGTACACATGCTGCTTTTGGTATTAAATGATTGCAACAGTGAATGAAGACATAAAGACATACCCAGCTTTTACGACAACAGTGTTTCTCCTTAATTTCATTGTCTTATGTCTCGAGCTCCAGGTGATCTGTCGGTTTTAACCTTCTATCTTTATCTTTTCAACATGTCTTCGCTGCTGAATCAGTTTGACATCCTGTATACATCCACCAATCCTAAACAACTAGAACCTTATGTCTTTTTCTCTCTGAAATGTCTTTTTTTTTGTTTTAACAAAAGGTAGATAATATTTATTAAGTTAGTGTGGGCCAAAAGGAGGCGGGGTTTAGCGAAGGGGTCAAATGCTTTTTGTGTTTTCCTTAAGTCAAAACAGGACCGTGAATCTCTGAGGTTAAATTGTTAACTAAGGAATTGTCTTCCCACAAAAGATTGTCACATTAGATTCGCTGTTTTACAACTTCCTGTTCAAAGCTCTGCCTGGGGCTCTCCCATTACTGGTGAACTCTTGCTCTTAATCAGAAATAAACAGCTACACTGGTGACGTTTTGAAGAGAGAGAAACAAACAAAAAGTCACTGTCTCTCATAAGATACTGAACATTTATCCATACCTCTTTAAGTTCTGTGAAACTAAAAAAGAAAGAAACACAGAAGTCTTCTGAGAATATAATCCATGACATGTTCAGCTAATTAGCTCTCCAGTTAGTGAGGCGGATCTGCCATTTAAAGAAGCCAGATGATTCGTCAGCCAAGTCTCACTGATCCTAGGGGTGTCCAATTAGCAGCTGAAACTTCCATTACCACAAAATAAGACTTCTGGGCTAAAACACCAGTGACCTTTTGCCTAAAACACATCCAAGAAGTGATGATTTATTACAGTCAAATTGAAGCCAGGCTGTTGGATGTACTTTCATCTGCACCATTTGACTAGTTTTAACCTAGAAAGTAATCAGAAATGCCGTTCATTATTTTTTTAAATTGTGTGTTCTTAAAAACCCAGTGAAACACTTGTTAGAGCGTCTTTTACTTCTGAACTGTATTCTCCAGTGAAATGGAATATTTGAGCGCTGTACGGTAACAAGAAGGACTTCCTGTATATCAAATCCTCCAGACTTTGGCTCCACAAACACCTCCCTTGTCACTATTAATTGCTGGATGGATATCATGATATTATTGGTTTAAATTGATTGGTTCTACCTTATGTAAGCGAACATCATGTTTTGTTTCCCCAGGAAGAAAATATGATTACAAGGAAATTGATCTTTTTGCATGCATATATTGTTAAATAGGCGCAGAATATGACCTTGGATGTGATCTACAAGGGTTAAAAAGGCTTTTTTAATTTCATCTCAACCTTAAAGCAAGGTAGGCCATCCAGTAATTTAATTTACAAACCTGATTTTTTTCTCTTCTTTTTGTCTGAGCATTTTTTTGATTGCTGTCTGGATGTTATGATAATTTTGACAAATATAACAAAACATGTTTGAAGAAATACATTCCCAACCCTGTCTATCTTCCTCATTGCACTTCTTGTGCATCACCACAAGCTGCTAGCTTTCCAGTTATGAGTATAACAACAGCTTGTTCACTGTTTATGTTCATAATGATAATTATGGGGGAGAGGCTTTGAAGGCCTGAAGAGAGGAAGACAGTTTTGCAGACTTGCCAACTTTCCTGCTGGATTTATCAAGACTTTTGGAGCTAGTGCTGCTAGCAACATGTAAAAGAGGGCTATGTTTTTTGTTATTCTGAGGGATATTTAATTTTTTAAACTAGTGCATTGTTGCTTGTTTCTCCAATGTAACCGCCTCCAGCTTTAAGAACCCAATCAACTAAATTATCAGCCCACAGGCTGGAGTCTAAGCCCTGGATGAACCGGTTGTAGTATTTTATAAATCTGAAATCTTGTTTTTTTGTTTTCATAAACAGGTGTGCATGTGTGAATTCATACTCTTTGACTGGACAAAAGAAAAGTAAAAAAATAAATTGCATGTTCACAAAATGTTTGGCAACAGCCCAGGATTTTTGTGGTCTTTAAAGTATAGGGTAAATCCAAAGGGGGGACTCTTCGTGAGAAAGTACAAAAGCACAACAATCCTCTTTTGATATTGAATCCGGTTGCCTATATTCTCCTGAGACACTCCATCATACATTTCAGAATGCATTTAACACTCAGCCCTCAAATCTGGTTAAAACGTGCTCGCATGCTCAACCAACGATACGATACGCACTGCTGTCAGAATTCATCTACAACACCGGCAGATATATGATGATTGCGATGTACTGTTACAGAAGAAACAGCACAGCAGCTAAAAGGAAAATGGAGGCTATGTTTTTAAACTCCATAAGCTGCAACAGATGTGCAGAACAGTCAACATACTGTAAACAAATAAAGCCATATGAGGCCTGGCCTATAGGCTTTAAATCCCAGGATGCCAGTGTTAGAAATGTTTTCCAGATTTGCCTTTTGTAAGGTCGTAGGAGGAATGCACTTGCTGCCTGTGTCGGTTTCCTGATCTGTGACCATGACGAGCTACTCTGTGACACCGAACGCTGTCACAAAGGAAGACAGACTTCCTTACTTCTGTCTATCTTTGTTTGGCGTCTAACAATGGAGAGTAAGGAAAATCGGACTGTACTTGCACGCAAAGATTTATTATCAACTTCAATTTACGATGAAATTATATAGAATTTAAAACAAAATGCTAAAATGAGAGCACATGGCTCCTTGTAAGAGTGAAAAAAATTTGAGGTACAAGGAAAGACAAAGAAATGTCCAGTGTTTGTCCTGCTGTTGAGGGTAAAAGGTATTTTCTGTCCTTTACTGCCATCTGACAGAACGCCGTGATTCACGAGGACTCAAGTAGCAGAAACCCTTAACTAGCTCACAGTCTAATTAATGTTTTACTGGGGTGACATGGCCGCTGCCGTCCAGCTGTGGCTGCTGTAATGGGCACACCACTGATTATTCAGTTTTTTTCCAGCAAAGCTCATCTTGAGTCACAGCGAGAGGCCGATTACCCACCTCAACGCCCTGCTGCTTAAGCTGAATGTTTGATAGGAGTCTGGCAAGAAGGAAAGGGGGGGGGGGGGTAAGAGAGAGGAAATGGGGTGATGGGGGTGACGGGGGGGGGGGGGGCACTGGGGACAGGGGGACTGTGGGCACTCGGACTGGTATCAAATTACAAGAGCATTTTCTCAAGCATGTAGCAGTTTACTTCTCTCAACTCACTGTTAATGCCACTTTTTTCTTTGTCTTGGAGGGTGGGGCTTAATGTCATTCTTTTCTCCTTTTTTTTTTTTTATTATAACAAGTCATTTAGCATACCTTCGCCAGTGGTTCCAGATGTGTGATTTACAGAGAGCATGAGAACAGCTGGCAAAAGGAGCTAACAAAAGTAAAGCAAAGATCCCCAAATTGCAGGGGATGGGGGTGGTGGTGGACGGGGGTACGAGGGGGCTGGGTGGTGCTTTCAGGACTCCGTAGAAGTGTGAAAGGTATTCAGCGGACCCTGTGGTGTCTTCACTACTGAGGACGGCTGTTGTTGATTGATGGCCGTGCTGAGTGGCGGGGGCTTCGGAGCCACCGACATGGATTAATACCATTAGCATAACAGTGGGTCGCACTTTTGTTTGGGCTATGATGTTCTGCTCCGGGGTCTATCTCCATAAGCCTATTAAGGAACGGAGTGTCACCCTATTGTGGGCTATCACCTTTCATTGTGCAGTGGATTTACTGCTCCCAGCCAGACCCGGGTCCACAGCTAGAGCGGACACTGCGACCAAAAGGGGATGAAGTAATGAGCATTGATCAACCAAACATACATCACTCACGCTGCAGCCTTATCATGGTGGATTCAAGCACCCGGACTGTCGATTTAATTGATATATTGATTGGTATTTCAAGAATGCTGCAACTTTTTTTTTTAAATACACAACATTCCAACAAGACCCCCAATCTTCTCCTTTCCCTCCTTCTGCATTGCTTCTTATAGAGGGGTTGGGGCACAAAGGGGAAGGGTTAAAGTAAGACGGGGTGTAGGGCTGGGCCTCAGTGAGGGAGGAGGAGGAGGAGGATGAGGAGGGGGGGGCTATATAAAAACTGACAGAACACAAGTGGTGCTTTATCCACCCTGTCCCGCTCTGGGTAAGAGGAAACCCTTAACTGCTCTAGCTCGACCAGCTTCACCGTTTTTTTCCCTTCCCTCTGCATTTTGACTCCCACCCCAGCCGGACAATGTGCGTGCTCAGGACGAGAATGGCAGCATCATCTGCACAGAGATCAAACGGGCCCTGCCAAACGATGGCTTTGGCGTTAATTATCATGGCCTCGCTCTTAAACGGTGAGTAGTAAAAACAGAAAGAAATGCAAAGAGGGTCAACTTCTCGGGAGATGTTGTGGTCATCCACCGGGGGGGAGAGGGCGGGAGGGAGGGCCAGGAGGGGTGGGGTTGGGGTGGAGGAGTGTTTGTTTGAATGGCCTTTGAGTTAAATCCAGGTTTTAACCCTACAACCTTTTTACGCTCTGGAATGCAAACATAGTGACTCAGTACTGAAAAGAAATCGATAAAATGTGAGGCTTTATTGGGTTTGAAACGGGTTTCATAAATATGGTTTTCCTCACAGACTGAAAACATTACTTTGGAGTACCTTGGCAAACAAAGGGATCATTTTAGAGAGAAGGGTTTCAATTATATGGAGGCACAGGGAAGTCTGAAATTATGAATTGAAGTTAAGATCTCTATTCTGAACTGTGTACTGCATGTATGCTGCCAAAAGAGTATTCCCATCTTGCTTTTTACAGTTCTGTTTACAAACTATTTGTGAGCCTTCCTCCGGCGCTATGCTCGCTATTTCACTGACCCGATTCCCACGATCTTCAAGGACTTTGAGAAATGTGTGTATTTATATTTAGCTTTGTAATGCGAGGCCGGTTGAAGCGTGTCTGAGAGGAGGGTGTGGAGTTTGGTTGTTGATGTGCGTTTCAAAATGTGGTTGTGGAGCTTTATTGAGGCATCAGGCGGAGCTGATGCTGTTAAACTATGAGTGAGGACAGCATGTGGCTCACATGGCTGAGCTCTGTGTGTGCAGTAAGAACCAATGCAAGAAGTGTTTATTTTTGGAATGGAACAACTTTATCTATCGTCTGTATTTAAACTATCAACATATAATCAATTAGTAGGTTGCGGCAATTTCAAATTAAGGCCTTGCTTCTAATATCGCCAACATTTTTGCACAATGAACTCTGTTTTAACTTGAAAAAAAACTGCAACTTCTTTTCAACTTTTTAAATAATCCCCAATTTTTTTTATTGATTACACTTTAGTTCAAGCAAAGAACAATTCAAAACTGATATCAAAAGGAAATCAAGACCTTTTTCTTTTTTTCCAACTGTAAAAATACTGCTTGAGTACTTGCTAAAGCATTTAGATGAAGATCAATCTGACTCCACTTTAACTACATTAATTGGCAGCAGTTAGAGGCTGAACATTAAGAGACGTGTCATGTGGTGAA
Source organism: Anoplopoma fimbria (assembly GCF_027596085.1). NCBI lineage: Eukaryota > Metazoa > Chordata > Actinopteri > Perciformes > Anoplopomatidae > Anoplopoma > Anoplopoma fimbria. The sequence continues at coordinate 23,711,495 of NC_072465.1, read as the reverse complement.
AATAAATAAATATCTGTGAAACTTTTTTAGACAGAGGAGCCGTTTCATCCGTCAGTGGTGGTCGAGCCAAATCAAATAAAAGTAAACACAAAGTTGGACCAAGATGCCAAAAAAATGGGGCTGAGAAATGAACTCAAGCTATGGAGATCAACTGCAGTGTTCTCTGTTCTGGCTGGACGTGAACCACACACTCAAATTGCTTAATTCAAACCTCCTGTCTTGTTCATGGGACGTACTGTAGCTTATGGGAATGAGATCATCAGCAATGAGAGGCAGCTGCATGTGCTTTGGAAAATGAAACTGCCTTGACATGATTCCAACCTATAGATTCTGAACCAGAGGCAGCAAAAAAAAAATGTATACTCCGCTTTTGAGGAAGAAAAAAATGCAATGTTTATCTTTGTAAATTACAAAGCAATTCAAAACATGTGACATAACGCAAAAAAAGAAAAGAGTAAGAATAGAAATGGAGCAGATATGAGATGGAATACAGATGGGAAACAGAGCAAAGACAAAGAAGACCTCTTAAGGTTGAACAATATTTCACCTGCAGGATAAACCACCTGTCTCCTGAGTCTTGTCAACGTCAACCCAGGAGATGGGAGCAAGGCAGAGTTATGCAAGTGGAGGAAAGACGGGCTTACTGTACAAGTCTACTATGATGAGGTCAGAGCGGATTCACAGATGTCAGGGAGCGTAACGGTTACCTAGACAACCTGGAGGGGGGGTCGCGGTAGCAGCAACTAAACAGGAGATTTGGGGGAAACCCCTGTTGGGAATGTTAAGCAGACTTCTTTTGGAAAAGATGGTGAGATGGAGTGATGCACAGGGAGTGAAAGATGCTTAGATTTACTTTGTTGCCAGTGACATGTTTGGAATGTCCCGTTACGGAAACATTTCTGAATACTGCGCGTATGAAACAATCTTCGTAATACGCTTTAAGCTCTACCTGTGCTGTGTAGTGGTTTTAGGAGACTCTCTAGTTAAGCAACTGCCCGATCTCAGCAGCCAACCCCGGGGCATGTAATTATGTAAATCATTGTTTGTGCAGTACCCATAGAAGTAACCGATGCAACCAAAGAGAATCACAGAAACATTGTCAACAACACAGCGGTCCGTCCTCTCGTGAAGAAAGTAGCACAGAGTGAGCCAAGTCAAATCGCAGCGTCAAGTGGTCCAGTGGCATGTAAACATCTGTGCACACACACATGCTCGCACTCATACACAAGATCCTCATTCACTTGGGATAGTGTTTTTCATCCGCTTCCAATAGGAGAAAGGCTGCTTTTTCAACCTGCCCTCACTTTTACACTTTGTATTCAAATACACGCGTCTGCATCTTACAGCCAAACAAGCTGCTTCATCAAACAGCCAGAAGGTCCCCTGATCTAGAAATGAAGATACACAAAAGGGATTTCAAAGCAACAGATGTCTAACACATACTTTAAAAACTCTAACTTTTAAAAGAAGACGACAGTTCTTTGGGACAAAGGTGCACTCTAGTCCAGTGTCTAAACGTCCTATGATGGATGTTTTTCACTACCACCCCTGGATGTGTGTGGAAGTAATTACTCTGGTAGATATTTTTTTATCTGGACAAAATCAATGTTGAGCCTCTGAGCCTTTGACGCCCAGATCTGCCTCACTCTGCAACAGGATCCCCCAACAGCCTACCTGCACACACTCAAACCAGACGGGCTCATACGAGGTAATGCACAGGGCAGTGAAACTGTAGCGGGCAATTGTGAGAATGTGTAAGGAGGAGGAAGAGGAAAGAGAGGAGGGGTGTGTGTGTGTGTGTGTGTGTGTGTGTGTGTGTGTGATATAATGCCCCCAATTGAAAGCAGATGTCATGTTTCCTGATTGTGGTCCCCAGAAACAGGGGCGTCATGCTCTGGATAAAGGGGGCTGCAGTGGCCTCTGGGCTGGGCCGGGGTGAATGCTGCAGCTGGGCAGCGTCGGGTGAAGTAAGTGCTGCTTCCAACGGGTTCCTGATTGAAACCATGAGATCCTGTTGCTTTTCTGCCAAGAGAGAAGAATGGACCGGCTTCTGCTATTAATCGCTGTGACAGGAACGACGGGGGAAGGGGGTGTGGGTGTGTGTGGGGGGGTCATGATAGCAGGGTCAGCAGTCTGTTGTTTCAAAGCGGGTAGAGTTGCAGGGCATGTCGGACCCTAAGGGACTGAGCTCTCCAATGTCACATTCCTCAGCACGCTCTTAACTCTCAAATTCAGTTGGTTTAAGATATGAGCTGGGATATTAAAACATGAAAACACTCCTTATTAGGAGAAACATGCAATGATTAATGCGTCCATTAACTGTCTAGAAAAAGCCAGAAAGAGGTAAACCACATATGGAGCTAAACAACACGAGAAAAAAAATGAATACTGCACAAACAATTTAAACTTCTGATTAACTTTTGGAGCTTCAACTGAAAGAAAGTGAACCTGCCCTCTTTTATAGTGCATTTTGATAACATCAAAAAAATGATGGTTAAAATCCTAGTATAATTATGGGAGGCCAAATTTTAAAAAGATGTTTCAAAAATGATTGCACTCATCGTTTACTCCCTCAGTTCTACTAAAAATCCATCTGGGGGGGGTGCTCTTGGATCAAATTTCTATCCAATGGTTGCCAAAGTGATGTCAAAGGAGCTCTAAAGAGGTAATTTGACGTTACAAATTTGAGGCAGGTCCCGAGGCAGCAGGGGAAGGAAAATTACACTTAATGGCAGTCCAATTAAGCATTTTTTGCAATTTTTGTTCAATATTACATTGCTCAGAAATGCAGAAGTAATAGCATGTAATGTGTTACACTGTATAGAGGGCATAAAATAACATTTATAGAACCTACACTTATACTACTCTGAAAACATAATGGTTTTCTAAATGAGTCATTTCAACCACCATTGAAGACCCAGAGTCTAAGCACTGTGCTGCCTTTTCCCACAGACCCCACTCAATCAATAATGTACAAGAAATATATACATACAGCATCGTCTAGACAGATACAGCATATGTAACCCGGAGAGAAAAGAGGAGGCCATATGTTTTGAATGTTTATAGAAGCTGTCTTGGCTGGACAGACTCACACACACTCAGTCAAAACAGTCAGGACATCTACATTCATCTTTGGGAGCAGAACATTGGTCTTGGCACTGGTCAAAGCTGCAGACTTGATTTATGGATAGAAAGATCTGAGATAAATGATATGGCTTCATTTAGAGTTGGATTATTATTCTTTGTCTTGTGGTAATTATCGCACGCCACACGCTGCAGCAAAGGTGCTAGTGGAACATCAGTCATTGTGATTTTGACACGGTGGTCCACTGTCGCGTGCAGACCATTATCACCTCACTATGACCCATTACACAGCACAGGATTTTCCCCCAACAGAAGCAGGGAGAGGCCGAGGGGCCCCGTGGGAGAGGCCAAATTTCTTGGGGTCTGTCCCTTGTGAACATGTAGCTCAGGAGTTCTCTGGAAACCAGGCTTGGACTGGAGGCCAAAGCCACAGGAGGGTCTACCAACTTTAAAACATCCAACAGCTGGTTCATTTAAAGGTGGCGTCTTTTTAGTGCGATTCATTTGCACGTCAATATGTTTTTTTCAACGGTATTTGTCATGAAAACGTTTACACAGAAGGTAAATGTTTAGCTGCAAAAAAGCAGTATTATTTTTTTTATCAGATCCATTCCTTCTGTTCTTACCTTTCACAATAAAAGCCCTAAGCATAAAGCATTTGAAGGTGACTATCTTGCATTTTCGTGGCCCTAGTGTGTAAAGGCCTTAAGACACACAATAGAGGGTGCACAGTGAAAGAATGTAAAGTACTCAAAATGTATTGGTGCATTGGTTAAAATTTTACATTTGAATCAATGAAACTTAACGTTAAAACAACTCTGTCCATTAGAGGAACTTCCAACTTCGAAGTATTGTACTTGTAGAGTTTTTATATGCTCAAAGTCATTATGAGGCATAAATGCAAAATTATGCAAAGAAGAAGATCTGGGCCTCCATGTGGAACTTGTGTTTAGACAGTACATACACCAAGAAAGGAAGCTTACCAGACTGAAAGCCGGCAGAGCTTCCTAGGCCCACGGAAGAGGAATTAGCTGTTGCCATATGGCTCTTGGCATGTTGCTTTACATTACACTATATGGGGCGTGGGCCGGAGCCTACATCTCACCTCGATAGATGCCTGGGATTAGCTGTGCGTGACTAGGAGAGGGCGAAGCAGACAGCGAGAGTTGGGAGGAAGGAGGGCGTTGGGCTGAAGGCTCGTCTTCTTCCAAAGCCGGCCACATTCCTCCATCCGGAGTCCCAGGAGATGGGGGGGGGGGGGGTGGAGCATTTCAAGACCGCAGCCGTCACTCAGGGCAATCTGGTGGGAAAATCTTCAAGAGTAAGAACCCCACAGCCGTACACCATATGGAGTCAGGGCTGATTAGGTCTGTCATTTTGTGACGCATGCCTGATGACTGATATTGTGGCTGATTTTTTTATGATTCTAAAAAGAAGGAATGAGTCTGTGTGAGTATGTGTGGTGATGAGAGGCAAAGGCCGCGTGAGCGTCTCTCATGTAAAGTACGTATTTGTGGAATGGTGTCGAAAAATCAGCAAAAAAAATCACCTTTAGCTTTGGCTCCTGTTGAGCGCGAGAGTGGAGTTTAGTGGGGTGGAGATGGGTTCAAAGGTCACACAGTCACAAACAGTCACAGTCACAGGGAGCAGCAAACACCAATGGGACACCACTGTATCAATTACAGCACAAAAATGAACAGGTCAAGGTTACGATTTCACACAAAAAAAAAGCAGCTAGTATAAGATAAGATACGATAAGATAAGATAAGATAATCCTTTATTAGTCCCGCAGCGGGGAAATTTGCAGGCTTACAACAGCGTAGAGTAAAGTGCACACAAGAGACATAGTAGAAGAAGACAAGCTAAAAAATAAAAAATAAAAAATGAAAAATAAAAATAAAATAAAACAAGTATTATAAATAAGCAATAAAAAAAACAGTAGAAAAAACAACAATAACTGAAATATTATATTTACAAATCTTACGTATCTGCAGTTCCTCTCGTCTTCATACACAGTAAAGGAATATTAGTAAAAAAGCAAGATTTCCTGGTTGTGAAACGAGTCTTGATTAAAAAACAAGTCATAATAGCCAAACTTTTTTAGTACTACAATGAAAACAAAACAATAAAAAGACGGCCACTCAGATCTTGCTGTTTGTGTTAGTCACAAGTGGCAACTACATGAGGTTTCATTCCATCTGGGCTCTGGTCTGTCAGGGAAGTTTGTTTGTGTGTAACGAGACTAGTTAGAGAGCTGGACAGAGTTTACTGGCAGCGTTCCATAAAAAAAAGAAGGAAAAAAAGGCCATGTGTTATTGTGTCTGAAGCTAAAAAAACATGTTTTGCTTTATGAAAATATGTTTTACAAGTGTACTTGAGGTGCCGTGGTTTGAAAATCCTCAAAACAGGGAAGTTGTTCCATTGTGGGCTTTTCTCCATTTCAAAAAAGGAAAAACAAATTGATTTCCAACCGCTCACCACAACACCTCCCTGATATCCCATCGGAATCTGCCCCAAAACCCCTAAACTGTAACTGAAAACTAAAAACCCTGTCAGCCGCAGCATCAATCTTCAGACTATTTTTTATTTCGTTTTACAAAAAACGCTGACAGAGTTTCACCCTGCAGTCGGCTACAAATCACCTGATGACAGAAAGTGATCACATAGCTGTACCAACACATTTCAGCCTCCTGCGCTCTCACACTCCCGTGTGTCACTGTTGTATGAGAGAAACCTGATTTATGCCCGACCGTCTCACCCATTTGGAACCTCATCCTTTTCCGGTAAAATAAACAGTCGGACCACACAGAGTCGGGGTGAGGGATGGCAGCTGTAGGCTACACAGGCTGCAGATAGACAGACTTAACAAGGTTAGGGAGTCCTTGACCCGACGCTGGTCCACACCCACGCTAATGCTCCTAATGGTAAACTAGAGACAGGAAGGATAGTGAGACGAGGCAACATTCTGTCTCCAGTGAAACATGAGCATGTCTACAACAGAGAAAGCTTTCTTGCTCTCTATTGCAATGTGGAAGGCGAGGGTAAGAACTGCTTAGAGGTCAGTGACTCCGGTGTGTTATCTCATTTATTTAAACCACTTACAAAGTGTTGACTTATTTCCCCGCCATAGACACAGTATGACAGACAGCTGCGATGGACAGTTGCTAGAATTTAGGATGCCAAAAGACCTCCTCGGAGATTACGGCCCCACCTGCCAGCGCAGCACATCCGGCGTTTACTCTGTATTTCTGGCACCTGTCTGTCACAATGATTTATCTAGGAAGTCGGTGGCCACGTGTCACAGTGCCACCCCTGTGTGAATATATACGTGACCAATGTGTGAAAGTGGTGACTACAGACGGCCGAGAGGAGGCAATAGGGAGCAGCAGAAGTAACAAACAGCTCATGTTGTACAATGAAGGCAAAAAGAGGAGAATAAACTGAATGAGAATTTTTTTTTTTATGCTGCAAAATGTTTAGAAATACTAACTAATGTAAACAAAAAGCAAATATTAATTTAAAAACACACACACACTATTTAATTTTCTTCTACATGTCAAACTATTCAATTAACTGTTTGAGTATACTGGCATTTTGCATCATATGGTAAATAATATTACAGTGTTCACTTATTTAACAACATATTTTAGAGCCACTATGGGCAGAAGCGGTAGTGCTTCCGAGCGCCAGAGTCCCTTCAGAAAACCCCTCATTTTACTGCAGAAGGGACCGATGGGCCCAGCAAAATATGACAAGGGACTACAGTAGTTTGTGTCGGCGGCGCAGTTAACTGGATGTGGGTCTGTCTGCGGTGGACTGGTCTCTGCTGGAGGTCTGAGCTAAAGGAGTTTCTGGTGAACATGGGGCCCGTAAATCATTATGTCTGATTTTGCAGGGAATCAGATCCAATGGCAGGCTTTAAAAAATAAATATATAAAGAAATAGCCAGTCTTATTGTTGACGGTCTGGTTTGCTTATCAAGGGAATATAGAAATTTCAATTTGGACGGTTTCATTACCAGTTAAAAGCTCCTTGTAGTAACTTTTTGTTAATGCTTTACAGTCAAATATATACAGTATATGCAAAGAGAAATCAATGCAATCAATTAAATTCAACCTTAATACAAACAAAGTACGAGTGGAAGAAAGATTCAGTTAAACAGGGAGCAGCAAACTTGAATTACAAACCTGGAATAAGTCACAAACTCGACCTGGCAACCAGTGAGGAATCACACAGTGAGGGAGTGAGATGTAATGAGATCTGCAGAGGTAAGGCATTATGGGAATGTTTTGAGAGTGAGGTAATGCTGTTGTTAGACAGAGACGGGGAAATCTGGGTAAAAGGAATGCATGCTGGGTATTCTGGTTTGACTCCTGAAACCTACCCTTGTAATTTGACCTGATCAAATTAGAGCAATAAAGGCCTCAGCTCATTAGCTCAGTGACTGCAGGGTGTGGTAGCTTTATTTTACTAATCTTCTCAGAGAATAAAAAAACGTGCCCTGAAAGTTATCCAGGTTAATAAAACTTTGCAGATGACATAATTTACAGCCGAAGGAACCTGACCAGAAATATCCTATCAAGACTTTGATTTACTGCTGCAATTTATCAAGGACTCCAAACCCCAAAGTCATACGGATGCCTGCAAAATGGAAAATGGTATAATGGCCTATTACATAATTCAAAAATTTGGAAAAAGTGATGTTTTTAATGGCATCATTACCTGGCACCTTCCAGCGGGGCATTTAATCAGAGCAGTCAATGGTTTAACGGGGTAGATGGAAAATCATTCCGCTCACATTGATATATTTCAGCAACTTATTTTGTATATCCCATTCTTGACTAACCTAAAATGAGTCACTGTGACCACAGGAATCCTTTGAAAAAGCTCAGAGAGAGGGAGATTGCATTTCAAAGTAAATGACTTCATGATCCCCAGATCTGAGCTCATCAGTTATCTACTGCAATAAGACCTTTTGGCTAATCTTCCATCACTGGAGAGTCTCTAGGGACACAAAGAAATCTCCCTGTGAGCTCTCACACACGGCATGAGCTCATGCATTTCGGATAATTGACGTTACAATAGCACACTGGTGAGCACTATACCAACCATCTGACCTATGAGCTACTACCCTCACCTTACAACTTTATCAAAACATGGCAGCAGAACTACAGTGCGTTGATGTGGGATAATACATCGGATTCCTCTGAATGGATGGACCTGAGTAGCTGGAATTACCAAACAGCAGCGAGTGAGGGATGCAGCCAGAGAAAGTAGAGCTTCAACATATCTGTGAAAATGTGATCACAGAAAGTCCCCTTTGATGCATGCGAGCTTGCTGTGTTCAAGTTACTAACATCATCATATAATAAGATTCATTTATATATTTCCACCTTTTTGAAAACCAGTGACGTGCAGATTGCCCTTTGCAGCTTTAAAAGCTAATCATTTCCAGTAAAGGCAACACGCTGTAAAAGCCCAACGTTATCAAATCGCATTTTCAGTTATTGCCACATATATTTTTTTAATGCATGCAGGGTTTTTGCACAGAAATAACACACCAGAGTTGCAGACAATCACAAAAGCGCATTTAAATCTTAATGTATTTGGTGTGAACTCCACCCTTCTGCTACACAGCATCATCTTTATGATAAGGAACATGTTTGAGTGTTTGGCACATGTCCATTGTATAGTTAACAGCATGCTTGCTGAGAAGCTCATAGAAATCATCCCAGAGGGAGTGAACAGGAGGTCAGATTTTTAGGACGTTGTACTGAGGGACGGTTTGTTTGGTCCGAATGAGGAGGTGAAGCATTCCACTGATGAGTTATTAATTGCAAAAAGTTTCTCATTGCTGAGATTTACAGATTTAAAAGTCCCACCCTGAGAGTTGGCGTAGAGATTTCATTATTATTATTATCATGTGCAGCACATCTGCAAGTTAACAACCCGATGAAGCCGATAAAGAGCTGATGAATGGGAGTAATGGGGACATTATCGCCTTGTAACAGAATCCTTTGACTTAGATCTTAAAATATATTTACAAGTATACTTGTTACTGAATTGACAATATGCCACTGCATCAATAATTAGACATTATCGCTGTGTTTTTCTTCAAACAAGGTGACATTAAGTCTTATTCTGATTTTACAGCAGGAGTCACAGCGCAGGAGGCCGTCACGGGGCAGGACGTTCTGCAAACTTTGCCGCCAGAGGCTTACGTACGAGGAGACAATATTCCAAAGACAACTGAAGCTCCTGGTAAGAAACACCGACTCACACTGCCATTCATTTATAGAAATATTTGTGTAAATGTACTCTATTGCACACTCTTATGCTCACATCTGAGGAAAGAAAATAATTCAATGTAAATATCAACTTGTTTTGTGTGCTTTTAAATTTTGAGAGTGAATTAATTACATCACAGAATGAATAAATTCAACCTCAGAGCCTTTCTCTGTAAACACAGCCAAGCCCAAACGTGTGTCCCTCCCAATAAACATAAGCTTACCAACATAGTTCATGCTTTAGTAATACCATCAAATTTAATACATTTTCATTTGAAAAATGTTATATTATACTGTAGAGACAAAAGAGAAAACAGGACTGAGCGACAGCAACATGATCTAAGAGAGGAAGAAATTATTCATAAAAAACAAAACTTCTGTCTTGAGGGCCAGAATATATTAGATTGATTTTATTTCGAACATGCAACAAAAAAAAAGACAATAATGTGATTACCAATCAAAAGAACACTTAACATATACAGCCAATTCTAAATTTAATAAATAAATATATGTTTTCGTAAAGGAGTAGGCAGAAGTTAACACTTATAAGGCCCTCCCCTTTTTGGAACTTAACAAAAAACTTTAATAATGAACTTAATGTTTATACAAATTATCATCTATATATTTGAATTAAAAAATAAAAGCATAGCGAAAAAAACAAACAACAACAAGCGTCACAGTCCAGAGATATTTCAACATTTAAAGTGTAATTAAGTCCCTGGGTTGCATGAGTTTTTGGTGATTATCACCTTAATGTAGCTGAATCAACCATATCTGTCACCCTTTGACCTGCTATGTGTATGAAAGCCCATGTGTACTGTTTTAATATCTAACAATTAAAGTTGAATTGCATTTTCAGATCCACAGATCGTGGTTTTCCCAACCATGGGCTCCCCTTCTGAAGCAACTGAACAGACTACAGCAGCAGCAGCAGCAACACCAACACCAACACCAACACCAACAGCTACAGAAGAGGCCGGTCACACTCAAAACCAGGCCGCCGGCGAGAGAACGGGGGTCACAGACGAGGTTCATGTTAACACATTCATAACCGTGGACACAGAGACCCCTGCACCTCTGCCTGAAAGAGGCGACAGCCCCAACAACATACCACGGGTAAGATAAAGAAGTCAACTGGTCTGTCATAAAGTCACGCAGATATGAGGTTTGTGGTTTTTAATAAGCAGTCTAGCTGTATCTGAAGGGTGACAGAAAGATGACTTCCGCTTTTAAGGCAGTTATTTATTAATAAAGAGCACGGAGTAAGAATCAAATATCATAATTGGCATGTTAGGGCGCCTTTTTAATGCATCAAATTTTCAAATCTTTCAAAAGACGCATGATGCTATTTGCAAATTGGTTCTTCTCCAAGCAGATAAGGAAGAGTGGTTGTAGCTTTTGCATAAGAAAATAATGTCATATTTTCAGAAGTGCTCCTCTGAGGGCCACATCTGTTTGGTCTCGTCTACAAATGTGCTTTCTGCTAAAACGGGATACAATTTTGTACCATAAGAATGATTGATTTCAGTCCTATAGCCAGTGGGACATTAGATTTTGTGTGTTTCTGACATGGTAAAACAATTTAGTTATATAGGTACAAATTTGGAATCAAAACATAACATTCCTCGTAGCACTTATTGCATTCGTATTAGTTGTTGCACGTATTGTATTCGTATCAGTTCGCTGCACTTATCCTATTCGTAGTAGTCTGTAGCACCTATTGTATTCGTATTAGTCTGTTGCAATTATTGTTTTCGTAGTATTTTGCCTCTGCACTATACTTTTGCTCTGGTTTATGCTTTTAGATGCTTGTTTAAGAAAGGAGATGCAGTTATGACTTCTGGTGACTAGTAGTTCTCTTGAAAACCTATGTTGAGTACACTTCCTGTAAGTCGCTTTGGATAAAAGCGTCTGCTAAATGCCTGTAATGTAATGTTATGTAATGTAATAACAGAAAATAATATGCTTATAATAGAGAGAGTAAAGCAGAAGCATTCAGTCCACCATCGTGTGTACTGTAACATGTTAAACATGTTAAAGGCATTAGCCACGGTGACATACAGCAGTCGTGAGTGGAAAAGCAAGATTGGAAAGTTTTGGGATAACAAAAGGAGTTTCTGTTTCCCTCTGCAGCTGGTGCCACAGGATGACGTCGTCTGCGTCAGCAAAGAGGCCGTCCAGGACAAAAACGCAGTCAATCTGAAACTCAAGGCCTCCTCCAGCTGTGTAAGTTCAGAAAGCACCTGCGTCACTGTGTGTGCGTATCTACCTGTATGCGCTCTGTAGAGTATAAGTCGGTTTGTTTGGCAGAACAGAAAGAAAAAGACGGCATTTCAGTGGTATTGACATTATAGCTGAGAGGGCAGCAAACAGATGCCGTATGATCCTGCAGGGGTGCAAAATATTCATGCACGAACACGTTAACATAAAGCAACAAACTGCACCAGAGAGTAAAATAGTCTCTAGCTGGGTTTTGATGCCATTCCCAGTTGGATTTTCAGCTTGCTAAACATAAGCCCAGCAGGACATGCTTCCTTATTTAAGAGGCAGCGACTGTTGCATCTCCAATGCCGATAAATCAGTGAAGCCAGAGGAAAAAACTGTGTCCAAACCCTTTTTTTTTTAAACATATTCATCTCATGTGGGGAGGAAAGTCCAAGGGATTTCTGTTACATGTACACCAGGGTGCGGGTTGAGCTGTGAGGGCAGAGGGAGGAGAGCATCATGGGTGGGCTCACCGCTGCTGCAGAGTGTGTGATGTATGGAGGCCTAAAGGCGCAGCGTGGGTGAGTTTGTGTTTAGAAACACAAAATCTTCAGTGTCTCAGAAAAACAGCTTTGAGGGAATAGCAGCTCCTATGTGGTGGTCTGAACCCACTATGTGTGATTACAGCTCATACAGCCCGAGCAGTAAATGCATTATTTAACATTTGAAAAACACATAAACAGCTGTAAGCAGCGGAATATATAACAGAGGGGTTTGTTTTACTTTATGGTAGCTTAATTTGTTTGCTTGTTCCAACCTGATATTTAGCCTTTAGGACTAGACAGCTCTAAAGTGACCTCGGTTTCAAAGCTTGTTGCAACATCATTTTTTAAAAAAATCTCGATTTAATCATATTTGATTCAACCTGCAATCCTTTATGTTTGTCAACTTTTTAAAAATGTCCTAAAAGACATTATTAGTTTGGGACTAGATTTAGTTCAGTAATGGAATTTGGTGTTCTAGATCTGAGATGCTGTATGAAGCAGTTGTAAATAAAGCAGGTCTTGGTGATATCTCCAGTCGAGTAATAGAGGGACTCATCTAGTGTATCGATGTACACAATTTTGGTGCAATAGCGGAGAAATAGACCGGATGTCAGAGTGTATAAAAAAGGTAACAAAGTTAATTTATTTGTTATTTTAAAACAAAGTGTTGCACAATGAAACTTGAAAATGTAGCCCCTAAAATCAAACAATATATACAACTATTCATTTACAAATCCTGATTTACAGATATGCTCAGAGAGACTTGGTTTAGTGGGGAACGAGGGTGCAAAACCAGCGTATGAGAAAGCTCCATATCATATATTCATGGTGGAGTCAGCCTGAGGAAAGAAGACTGGTGATACTCCTGTATCACTTGCCCAACAGCTGTAGTTTGTAATGTTTCCAGTCAGGCTGCTTTCTATTTCTTGTTCGTAAAAAGTTAACAAGAAACGTTTCAGTTCTCAGGTTTCCTTATGAAATACAGACGTTTTCTGAGCTTTCTTTACACAATGATCAAATAAAGAGCTTCTTGAGATTAAGATTTCCAGATAGAGGTCACTGCCCACAGCTACACACATCTAGCCATCTGTGCACTGAAGAAATGGGATCAAGGGCTCCTACAGTGTGGCAGCTTCTGATGTTTGGGTCTGAGTGAATCAGGAAAAATGTTGTGCACAAGGTTGTGATAGCCCTTGTTGGATTAAAGACAAAAAGAGATGAAGAAACAGAAGATGAAGAGATTAGATGTGGGGTGGAAGATTCAGGCAGGCGGTGAGATTTTATGGAGAGATAATCATTTCGGATTAACGGTGGATGTCACATCGTATCAAACTAGAATTTGATTGATTTAAGCGTTCACATGTTGAAATCAAAAAGTTCCAATACTTAGATATCTTTTTATTTTGTTTTCCTTGCAGAAAGAAACCAAAGTGAAGCTGGAAAGTGTTCTGCAGGAGCTGTGTGGTGAAGACTGTAAGCTAGACATCTACCAAGAGGACAACTCGGATCAAATCCTTGTGTCTGGTAAATATGTTGAAGGTCAGTACTGTTCTTGTGGTAATTAATATGACAAAAATAAACAAAGCCATATGACTACATTTACATGCACAGATTATGGCTCATGAAAATGAATATTCCACTAATAACCACAACTACATGCAGCAGTGCATACTCCGGTTAACATAACTAGCTGCAGATTGTTCGACACACTGCCTTCCTTTCATTCCTTCAACCACCTTATTGAAAAGGGCCGGCGTGGCAATATCTAGAAACCTGTTGATATCCAAGTCTTGCAGCATGTTTAAAAGATGTTTAGAAGAAGCATGCATTTCTCTTTCCAACTAGAAATTTGAGCTTTTCTTTTGGGCATGCAAACTGTTGGTAGTTGGTTTGCAAATAACTACTGTACAACGCTTACCGCAAGATGCTGTGTGTCTCAAAATGCTGTAAAATCCCTTATTGAGACACATTTTCCGAAAGTGCTGCATACCTGTCCAAGGAAGGCCCCTAAAATCTGAATAATATCTGCATATGCCACATGTATCAACCCAAAAATGCTGCCTTCGAATTAAGGACTAACGTAGAAGATCCAAACAGAATATTCTGTTTACATGACCCCTAAACAATTCGGAATATTGTCATATCTGGAATAATAATGGTATATAAGTGTGCATGTAAACTAAGTTATTGTTAAACCTCATAAGGTTACATTCAGTGATTTAAGTATCTGATGAGCAGCCATTATGAGGCTGCTTTGTAAGTTTTCCAAATAGCAATATTATTAAACATTTAAACCTGCATTAAAACATCCATTGCTTCAAAACTTTAAAAACTCCCAATTATTTTATTTATCTTTTTAATCACTATAGTGTCATTAAAGTTATGTAGCAGCCCTACTCTCTAAACTGTAAAAACATTAAATGCAATGGGGAAAAAAACTAACTTTTTTTTTTACATTTATTTTGCAGATGATGTTGCAGGCATGGCTGACAAGTTCAACAATGACAACATCAAAGATAAGGTACCAAGTATATTGCAAAACACACATTTGATTGTCCTTCTAATAGTTTTATGTATGACAGTATGGCATTCTATAGATTATAAATGATTCAGTTCACTCAGGAACAGAAGAGTCATGATTAGTTGTGTGCAATTATGGTTTATATCTTTTCTGTGATTATGACCAAGGCATGGACCGAGCTGGTACTCATTGTGACATCTGTAAAATGCACATTCAACAATAAAACTTTACATCTGCAGTTCTTTTCTAAAGGCTTCAAGCTGCCAGACAGTCAGTTTGTGTGACAAACAAAAAGCCCACAAAAGCTGAAAAACAGCTGAAAAACAGGGAACAATCTGGGATTATGGGTGTGTCTGTCACACCCCTCTGTCTCTTTGCATTCAACAAACACTACATTCCTCTCTTTACTCCACCATATATTTAATAAACTTATTCGTACCTTCACTTTTCGTTATGCTGTTGCCTCACTGGCATATTTTTTGTTTGAAACTGCAGTGAAGCCACAGGAAATACTGCCTGTTCTGTAGGTACCTCTCCATAGAAAAGGCTTTGGGTGGGGTTGTTTCTTTTCTAACTTTCAGTAACTGGATAATGAAGATCTCCTTCTGCAAGCATAACAATCACAAACAATGTACCTTAACAGAGCGTTTGAAGATATGTTTGGTTTGCTAGCTGCACTATCATTTTGACTTGGTAGAGACACAAAACAACAATTTTCCTCATATTATTTTGCTCTCATTTTTGTAATCAGACCGATGTGGAGGAGGCTGTTCCTCGCTGGGGGAAGAACTCTAAGTTGGTGCTGGTTTCCTTGCTGCTGACTGGCCTGTTGCTGGCTGCCCTGCTGGTAGCTGGTTATTACCTCAAGACCCACCGCAAGAACTCCAAAGGAGTCAGACTGGTGAGTAGATTAGAAGAGGTGTGTCACACCGGTAATGACGACTGAGTCAAAAATCTGTAACGTTTTTTATTTATAGGTAAACATTAAAGTTGTATTTCACACAGGCAGCAACCTCTTGTTCTGAAAAGTTAAGCAAATGCTGAAGTGCCTTAAATTTGCATTCTTCCTAATGGCCATCAGGGGGCGACTCCTCCGGTTGTAAGAATAGGTCTGATTGTATAGAAGTCTACGAGAAAATGACCCTACTTCTCACTTGATTTATTACCTCAGTAAACATTGTAAACATGAGTGTAATTGCTAGTTTCAAGTCTTCTTCAATACAGCATGATGTTCATTTTGTAGATTGTGGGCGTGGCTACCTTGTGATTGACAGGTGGTTACCACAGCGTTTTCCGTTCAGGGAGTTGTCTTTGTTTTCGTCTTAAAACTTTAACCCTTTCATAGTGTGTTTTTCAGTTCATGGAAGTTAATTGTATCCTTTAACGTCTGGTTGCAAAAAAAAAAACAAGATGGTGACGGCCTAAATGCCAAACTTAAGGCGTCAAAACCGTAGTCCACAAAACTAATTGGTAACATCACGGCCACTTTTTAATTACAGTCTATGATTTCACAACACAGATATCATTTTTCTCATCTTTCAAGGTTAGATTTAAATGCAATCATGATGTTGGCTATCAAAACGAAGATTCTTGCAACTTTTAAAGAAATCCCGGTTGGTCCATCACTTTCTTTCTACCCTGAATTTCCCCTTAAGTGCTTAAAATGCCAGTCAAGAAAGGGATCATGAGCTCGCAATGAAGCAACCACCTTATCTAAAATGAAATAATTATGGCCCCACAATATCCAGTTCACTGAGGAAATTGAACATGGTGAAAAAAAAGCACATATGGATTTGAGGTCAAAACATTCCTCATTCAAGGGAAGACATGCCGGACTCACATGTCCCTTAACTCAAAGCAGCTTGGAGTGATTTCTACTCTTTCTGCTTCCATCCCCTACAGATGGTTTTAGTTTTTCTTTTTTTTCTACTCTGAAGCTCATGACATCATTCTTTAAAACGTTTACATATGGGCCACACCCATATGATGGTTTGGATGGAACGGAATGCTGAATTGCATCAAACGTAAACAAAGTTGCTGACAATGGGTTAAGATTTTCAGCTTGAAACAAAGTACAACAATAAGCACGCATGCATTCATACCGTTGACCTTCTAACAGTAAAACAATTACCCAAAACTTTGAGTGCATACAGCTGAAAACAATAAAACCCATGAACAAAGTGTGCATTTGTTTGCTTTCGAACAACGCCCACAAAAAACATCCAAACACCGTGTTGCTTGTTTGCATGCCATATTTGAACAGTAAAATGTAACTTGTTGGTGCTAAATGTGCATCTTAAACCCATATGAGCTCTGATGTTAGTGTTTTCTGCATGCTTTTCTTAGGCCGAGTCTTTCCAGGTGGATGAGGAGAACCAGGCCAATACCCTGGTGTCCGTGGCTCCCCTGCCCCAAGAGCCCCTCGACAAGCCGACCGCCAATGGCGATTCTCCCCCAGAAAACGGGACCAACGGCGCCCCCACCACTAACGGACACTCTGCCACCCAGACTCCAGTGGCCGACACGGAGATGTGAACCGTGACACCCCTGATATCTCCTGTTCTACCCATCACCCACCGGGACACACTACCCAGAAGCCCCTCTGCTGCCTCAGAGACTGTCCACACACTGAGACAAATTCAACATGAATCCACCACACACATTCGCCTCCCCTCCTCTGCGCCTCTCTCGGGACGATGACGACGACAACGATGAAGCTCGTTACGATGATGACGATAATGACAATGCCTGTAATGTGAAAAGTTTGGGATCACTGGCCTTTGCTGGTGCCAAAAAAGGGGCCTACATATGCTGTGTTTGGGCAATGATTTGGATTTGTTAGTCGCCCTGACTTCAGTCTAGTTGTGACGATCATTGTAGAATCCCAAAATAATGCCAAATATATGATGTTGATTCCCACGAAGCAGCAGCAAATGCTCTATTATTTCAATCCACAACTGTGGTGCAATGAAACCAATGAAGCCATGCTGAGACCAGCTTTTGTACTGTCCTAAAAAGGACTGACTCTGCTCAATCAATTGTTTTGTTTTTTCTATTCGATTTGTAAAAAAAAAAAGTTTGTGATAATGTTAACCAATTAGCAATGTACAACACGAAACAAAAAAAGCACGTATGTTCTTTGGGAGGAATGAAATAACACTGTCAAGCTATTCAAAACATGGAAATGTCAGCTGGAAACTATTAGTATTTGCCTCAATGCTTTAGACTGATAAGCATAATGAACATCCAAACCTTGACGACTACTGACCTTTAAGCAAAGGTTAATTGGGATATGTTGCAAAGTGCATTTCCATTTTTGTAATAGTGTTGATTTTCATAATGACATCAGTGTACAGATTTGTTGTTGTGTTTTTATTTAGTTTTTTAACAAATGCAAACGTTTACTTCTCTCAATACTGTCTTTGGGATTGATGAAGAGCAGCAGCTTTTCTTTTTTTTTATTCCGTGAAAAAGGAAAAACACAACTTTTTTCAAGTTACCAAGCCGGTAACCAAAATCACTGCCAGGATTTTTCTACACAACATAAAGCAGATTCAGCATTCCTTGTTGATACACAACTTTTTTTAGATAAGTGGTACATATTTTTGTAGCTTCTCCCTTGAACATCTGGCTGCTTTCATAATGTACTGCATGTGTAAATACGCCTGCTCTCTCTCTCTGTTAGTAATACCTGTGCCTGACTCATAAACTGTGATTGTTGACAATATCTTTATGGGTTGTGTTCAGCTTACTTCTACATGATGTACATGATTTATAAACAGAAGCATTTAAAAACATAAATCCAACATCCTCCACACCAGGTCCAGTAAAAATACTTTTATCATGTTATAAAATGCAGACTTATAAAATGCACTCACAGCATATACAGCCGTATAGTATATCCAAGATCTTAAAGCTAACCCAGCTACTTAATCTCTGTTGTCCACCATCAATATAAATAGATATAGATATAGATATGAAGGACTGCACTCTCATCATTATGCTAAACCTCCAGTAACACAGAATGCCTCTGGCTGCTGTAAACTGTTCAACAAAAACAAAAAATGTAAAACACAATCTATCAAGCAAAGTAGTATACTCCTGATCCTCAAAAGAATTAATCTAATCATCTTAATGTGATTTACTGCAAACAAACTATTCTTGATTTAATGTCCGCCGAAGGAAATGAAAAAATTAAATTAGCTTGTCTAAAAACAGACCCTTGATCTTGAATGTCACTCTGATCCTTTTATATTAATGACTCATGTTAAATGAAACAAACAAAGAGCATTTAAAAGGTATAACTGAATTTAACAATAGTACAATAAAACTCTTTGATAACAAAGTTAGATTGTGATGGTTTTCGGTCGTAGGCTGCGACCAGATCGATCATTCACTACTCACTACTCACAATCGAGAGAATTCTGTGTAGAGAACTATTAAGTGAGCTCATCTGCAAAAATAGAAAGAAACTTTCTGACACCACTCGGGTCATTTCTCAATTAAAACGTTCCTGATCAAAGTTGGCTTGTGGAACATACATAATAAATATCGACATGCTGATTAAAATTGAGTGTATTTTCCCATATTAATAAATACATAGTACTTTGTGGCCATTTGTGCTGCTCTGCTCACTTTAAACACACTATTTTGGGCCCTAACTCAAAGGATTTGTCTCAATAGCGCTGCTCTCTCTCCTCTTGTCCGTCCTTCAACACAATGCATGATGGTACGTAGCACTTTGTCAGTGACCATCTGTTCATCCTAAATGACCAGTGGAACCAAACCTTTCTCTGTTTGCTTGAAACTGTCGACACAAACGATAAAACCTACCATGGAGAGCAGTAGGTTCTTGATCCTCAAAAATCTAATTAACTAAAATATGATTTATGGCAAGCAAACTATCTCTGATTTAATCTCCACCAAAGAAAATACATTTAAATATAGACACTTGAATTTGACAATCACTCTCCAAATTAAAATGACTCATCTTGTAAAAAGCAAACATCAGAAAGACAGTTTAGAGGATTCATTTAATTTAACACTGGTACAATAAAACTCTCTCTTCTAAGATTTCAAGGTTAGATCATGATGGTTATTGAGTCGGCGTTTCCAGTGAAATGCAAATTAATATTTTGACTAAGGGCAGAGCAGAAAATAGCCGAAGCACATAAGCCTGAATGTTCATCACGAAAAAGCAAATCTGGTATTCAAAACATGTCATTAGTGACATGCTACAGAGAAGTCAATGGAGTAATGGTGATGAACCGATATGCATGTACAGCAGAGGGAGGAGGACCCCCTCACGAAAAAAACATCTAAAGAGATCAATGTTTGTGCAACATTCTGTTAAAATGCTTGTAAATCGTTGTGGAAATTTTACTTAAACTGTCTGAGACATGTATGTAAATGCACTGAGGCGATCTTATAACGTCAGTGACAGAGAAAGTATTTAATGCTGATCGGTCTAATCTGATCATTTCCAGATATATTTAATAAGACCAGCATCAACAACAATCCAGTAAATCGGTCATGTGCTTTACAGTGCACTATAAACAGTCACAAATATTGCTGCTTTGTCATGCAAGTGGCTGAAAAACACACAATAAATAGTTAATATGTGGCTAAATGAGCATGGGATGAATATTTGCATGCAAATTTAAGGCAATCGATACTTCCCATTACACCCTATTTGTGAACATTTGAATCCCTCAATTTGTATTGGTGCACTGAAGGCTTCCTGGGCATTTTCATAACAGCATAGCAAGCACTGTGATTGGCTGCTTGCTGCTCCTTTAGGTGTAGTAAAGACCTGTGAGAATTCCACAGAAGGGAACCTCAACTACAGCTCAATATGAAGAACATTGCTCTCAGTTGTCTCATTTTGACATGTCTCTTCAAGGTGGCCCTCTGTGGGTGGTACAAGTATGTCAGCAGTGAAATGACATGGTCAGAGGCCAGAAAATACTGCAGAGAGCATCACATTGATCTGTCAACAATCCACAACCAGGAAGAAGATGAGAACCTCTTGCAGTATCCTAAAAGGCGTCCTCAAGTCTGGATCGGTCTCCACAAGGACGGCAACGATACGTGGAAGTGGTCCGGAGGTGAAAATGCAAAGTTCTTCAACTGGTCAGCGAGGCAGAACCAAAGCGAAGACAACGGATGCGTGCTGCATGGTCGAAAAGGCTGGCAGAAAGTAAATTGCGACAAAAAAAAACAATTTTACTGTTTTCAGAACAACCTGGTTTTGGTGAAGGAAAAGAAGACGTGGGAGGAGGCCCTGGAGCATTGTCGGGACGAGCACAACGACCTGGTCAGCGTGCCCTACGACTCCACCCTGGTCCAAACCCTGAAGACCAGCAGGGGAGCCCAGACGGGCCGCGTGTGGACCGGCCTGCGCTACCTGGCTGACAGCTGGTTTTGGGTGGGCAGTGAAAATGTTATCTACCCGGCCTGGAGCGACGCGGGGACGCCACAGTGCCCCTCCTGGAGTCATCGCTGCGGGGCCCTCTCGCTGGAGGGACAGCGCTTGGAAAGCTGGGACTGTGCAGACAAACTCAATTTTGTTTGCGATATGAATACCTGAGTTTGTCTTCATAGATAATAGGGAATGCTCTTGCTCTGTAGGTATTTGCCACTTGATTATAAAAAGTTAATAAAGGTAGTATAATGTTCTTGAGCTGTTCTTCATATATATATATATCCATATCTTAGAAACACATTAAGGGTGCTCTCACACCTAACCGGTTTGGTTTGGTTAAAACAAACTCATTACATTACAGTCATTTAGCAGACGCTTTTATCCAAAGCGACTTACAATCAGTAGTATATTACATATCATTCAGCCATTCACACACTGATGACAGGCTACCATGCAAGGTGCCACCATCAGACTCTAACTAACATTCATGCAACATCCAGTCCACACCGATGGCAAGCCTTCGGGAGCAACTTGGGGTTAAGTATCTTGCCCAAGGACACATCGACTGCCGAAGCCGGGTATCGAACCACCGACCTTCTGATTGGAGAACTACCTTGCTCTCCACTACGCCACAGCCGCCCCACTCAACACCATTTTCTTAGTTAGTCCTGTTCATTTGGGCTGGTGTGAAAGCCGACCATAAAACCGAACCGAGATCGCCTTAAAAGATGAGTCTGCTGCCGTATGGTGTAAGAGAAAAAAAAAACAAAAACTTAGGACTTTATGATAGCAGATATGTGCTTTTTACCTTGATTTCAAAAGCTAAAATACTAACAAATGTGTGTTCAGGAAGTCATCTAACTGATCTGTATAAGACCATGTATATATAACCTGTGCAAATCAACACGTATGCATGTCAGCGTGTTTCCTTGCGCTTCCAGAACGTTCGCATCTGAGAGAGCATGAAGGGGCTTTTGTACAGTCCTGTCTCTACACGTTTGTTTTTATTCATCATAACCTGTGGGAAATTTGCTCTCCAATAACACTAATACTGCTTATTATCAGTCATTTCTTTGTGAGCTTTGATTTGAAAGGAATTTGATTTCCCCACAAGGGTCCTAATGCAACAACGTATCATTTTTTGCCCCTTGGTCCAAACAAACCGGACTATAAGTGTGAAAGCACCAAAAGAGCTGAAATTGTATTGAAGTGATTTTGATTCAACTGTAACCCAAATGCTATTCATGTTTACTGCTGATTAATTTTACATTAATAATCACAAAGCATTTCTCTGGGTCATTCTCTTATTATCACTCTTGTTACGAACATATCTTTCCAAAGACATATTCAACTGCATTTGTTTCTTCATCCTTAGTGCGAAACGATATTAAATATTCATGAAAGCCAACTTGTGTTTTCACTTTAAGACATAATGAGTAAAGATTAGAAATTAGAAACATCTGCCAACTGGTTCACTGATTGACTGATGTGATACCTAATTATTTGTCAGTATTTTCAGTTAATATTTGGATCTACTTTTTATTAAAAATAGAAAACTGTTGGGAGTTAAATCTGTATCTTAACAACTAAACAAAAATGTTGTTGCCTAGTCATATTACCACAGCAATGATTTACGGGTTCCTGATGGCCGTGAAGATTCAGTCACACAACACGTGGTCACAAGGTCACCTGTCCTTCTGGGTGTAGAGTCTCTGGAGAGGGAGCATGTTTGTGTAAAAAGCCTGACTCTTCATGTTTGTGTATGTGTGTGTGCAGTTGATGTAGTCACTGCAAATTAACCCCTGCTGTCATCCCAGCTGACCTTTTTTCAACCCTTCTTGTTACACTGACGACCTATACACGCCTGCTGTAACGGTACACTTACCGAGCCAGCATGGTTAGAGGCTTCCACCGTCTGTACAGCTGCTGTAAAGCTGAGTGGGCCAAAGGTCAGCGTGGTGTTTGCTGATAGCAGCTTGACTCTGAACAGGGCCGCCTCACTCCATCGCTGCCGATCATTCCTACGACAACAAACAGAACATGTTAAATGTCAGAGCTTTTTTACACTAACAACTTATCTCACATTTATCAAACAATAATCAAGGCTACGATGTAAAACGTCTATGTTTTATTATATTTGCGCAATTAGTTTTCCATTCATCTCGCATTAAATGTCTTGCTTAAGAAAACTTCAAAATGTGGACAAAAGGAGCCAGAAAACTTACCACTAACTCTACGATTAATGGCTGACCAACTCCCGAGCTACAACTCCAAACTTGTAACCACATGGAAATGATCAGGTGAATTGTTAAAACAATCGGAAGCTTTCCAATATAAGCCATGAAGCATCATTTATAGGCCTAATCAGCAATGGAAGAATCTTTTCAAATAGGTCCTGCAATCAAAAATGTATCCAAGTTTTATATAAAAGTGCAGAAGTATTTTCAGCTAAATTAAAGTGGCTAAATTATCCAGCATGGCCCTCTTTCAGAATGATATATTGTCATGTATTAGTATTACACTCATACCCACTTTAGTCCGAGTAGAGCTGACCACTTTATATTTGAATGGATAGTTTAACATGGTAAGACTACACATTTTATACTCTGATCATATATAAAAATGAATCTTTAAACCACTAAAGCTGTCCAAAAATGCAGTTGCGAAAAAGTACATTTCCTGAGTAGCTCCAAATTCAAACTGTTTTTTTGGGGTAGCAGCAGAAGTAGCATCAAATAGAAATATTTACAAACAGTACCGTTAGGCCTACAAGTACAGTACCAGTCAAAAGTTTGGACATACCTTCTCATTCAATGGTTTTTCTTTATTTTTTTCTACATTGTAGATTAATATTGAAGACATCCAAACTATGAAGGAACACATATGGAATTATGTGGTAAACAAACAAATGCTCCACAAACCAGAATATGTTTTATATTTTAGATTCTTCAAAGTAGTTGAATGAGAAGGTGTGTCCAAACTTTTGACTGGTACTGTATCTCAAGTAAAAATACAAAAAAATAGTCAAGAAATAATGTGATTTGTGTAAATCAGAATTTGAGCACAGCAATTGACAACACATACCAAATGCTGTGGCTCCATCTACTGGGAGTCCTTCGTTATTTCAGCTATTATGATACTATTTAACATTTCGTCCTGACTAGTCCCAGAGGGTTTGTGTTTTTATTTTATACTAGCTCTTAAAATTGAGCACACGTGGTGCTGTTTTTCGACACGGGAAACAGTGTGCGTCATGTTTACATGCTTTACGTCACAGGAACACTGTATTGCTTTAAAAGGCTGGGAGAGTTTGTTTGTTAAAGGGACAAGTACAAATTGGCATGTAAAAAGTGAGGTCTTGAGTGACGTAACGTGCCAATTACCGTAAGGCACAGTAAATTGGAGCAGTGTCACGTCACTTACCGTAAATGACTGTGAAGTGACGCAGTGAGAGGGGGAGTTACACAAGTCAGTGTACAGTCAATATTGAGTAGCATATGACCCGCATACAATATATTATTATATTTTTTATAATGTCAATTCACACATATTGAGTTAAGCTGATGTAAAAGGGCATTTAAAGAGCATGAAACCACGACACAGGCCTTTTAAGAGGGTTACACTGCCATCTGTTGAGACAACAACTACATTACAATTAAATATATTTTTTTGTCTTGTCACCTCGCAAATGGCTGGATCTATTACCTATCATTAAGATAAGATAAAATAAGGTAAGATAAAATAAAATAATTATTATTTACAGGATTACAGCAGCATAGAGGATAGTGCAAAACAAGAGACATAGTAAAAAAAAACAAAAGATCAAAAAGAAGTATTATAAATAAGCAAATGAGCAATAAAAAAACAGTAAAAAACAGTAAAGAATCCACAGTAACTGAAATATTATATATACAGACATAAACTATTATAACTATTGTATTGCAGAGTGTATTTGTATTGCATAGGTTTTTAGTTATCATCTATTGTTATAAAACATTATTGATACAAAGAATAATATTCCTTTATATGAAAGTACTAGACGAATAGGGCCATGGGAATAATCATCTTACAATATATTGTGGTTATTATGAGAAATAAAAATCACCAGTGGATGAAGCAGGTATTAAGCCAGAGTTGACTTTTCTGCGTAGTATAAAGGAAAGTGTTTTTTGTGTTTGGCCTTTGACCCGGTTCCAACTCCATAAATCCATATAAAATGTTATTTATTTTTCTATATGGCTTCAGACAGGCTGTGGTAGGCACTTCACGTGTCCTTACACATTAAAACATTTGATTTGCAAAAATAAATAAGCTCGGCACGACATCTGGTAGCTGCGTCAAAAGGAGGTGGTTTACGGTAAAGCGGCGACCATGTGATTTCACCGATGTTTGTAAACATGCGTCAGCCACATGTGATTTTGGCGATGAGGAAACACTCTCCAGCCAATCAGCGGCCAGGGGAGTGTCAGTGGGCGGGGATACCGGGGTTGCGCTATGGAAAAATCGTTCAGGGGGGATACACAGAGATAATGTGCGCTCCCAGATTGATAACAGCGACATCCAGACCGGACTCACCTCTCCACCGAGGACCTGGCACGGATGAGCCCCCTTTGGCACAGGAAGGGGACACATGCTTGGGATATACATGTAAGTTATTTATGTTATTATAGGGGTGAGAGTCACAATGCTGCGTATGTTTCCTTAGAGAATACCACCATGTAATTCATAAGTGAGAATGTGTGATATTTGAAACCTTTTTGGAGACGGGTAAATGCGTAAAATGCGTAAAATGCGTAAAAGTTCAATTTAAGAAAGAGGAATGAAAAGTCAGTGTTTGTAAGGCGGACAGGACGCGCGGGTGTGACGGTGGGAAAGGAGGGTTTTAAACACTTTTTTTTTTTTTTTTTTTAAATCAGGATTTGTTTCATCATCGACGTGACAACAGGTAAATGCAACTGCGTCAGCGAGGAAGGACCGAGAAAGACACATGCAATCCGGAGGGAATTTCCGCTGCGATGGTGGAGCCCTGAGTGTGAAACTGGAGAGTTGTGGCGGATTTCTAACCATAAAATTAAGATGTAAACAAAGCGTGGAAGCGGTGGGATGGTGTGAGAAAGGGAGGGAGAGAGACAGAGAGACACAGAGAGACAGAGAGAGAGAGAGAGAGAATTGGATGCTGCGCAGGAGATGGGTAGTGCGTAATCCTGGAGGAGGAAGATGTTACGCAGTTCAAAATTGGCACGATCACTTAACACCTCGTGTTGTTTATTTGTCCCAGTGTTATCAGAAATAACAAACACTTATATAAAAATATATATATATATATAGAAAGCAGGCAGGCACTTTTCCAAACGTTTATGCACGGAGAGGGGTTTTGTTCGATTGTTTGCGCAATCTCGTTGCAAAAAAACAAAAAAACAACAAGAACTTCACAAGCGAGCAACACCGTGGTGACGCAGCTTGTTTTGTCTTTCAGATGTCAGACAACATTTGCTGCGTCACGGAGATCTCAGGAGGTCCTTAATAGTAATCTGGCTTTTTAGTGCGCACTTGATATGATGAAAACAATCTCTGTTTCCCAAACACAGGGGGGCGCTGTGGAGTAACACAACGCTGTGGCTGTAGTCTGTAGAGGGATGTTGACATACAGGTATTCCTAATCTCCAACCTGAATACGAACTATTTTACTTTTCTTTTTTTTATTTCTTTTTATATCTGGGGCCTATTTTATCCCCATTTTTTTTACTGCTCAGATTATGTAACTAAAACCTTGAGCTTTCCATAACTGAGTTGTAGTTTTGTAGTCCTCCAAGCTGTTGCTGCTGTGAGAGAACTTTCTAGTGGATCTGTCTCCCTTCGCTAGACCTTGTAATGCACCCCTTTCAAAGCGCAACAGGACGCTGACATGCCTGATGGGGAGATGCTGTTGACGCAGAGGGTCGCCGGCCTCTCCGGTGAAGGAGGGCCTCCAGCCGCTCACCTGCCGGGGGTTAACGGGAGATAAAGTGCTTCCCTCGCCTCTCTTGAGCTTCTGATGTGAAAATGAGAGCAAACTCCTTCCTGCCAAGTGCATTTGTTCGCTCAATGGGTGAATCAGCAGCGGCCCTTACGAGCTGCTAAACCACTGGCAAGGTAATGGAAAGAGAGCGAGAGAGGAGAGGAGGGGAGGGGCGGAAAGGGGAGCTTTAGAACTTTAATTATGTGTACTGAATAGAAACTTGACTCCAGAGGGAATGTCACTATGGTAGTTTGTTTAAACAAACAGGTAAAGGTCATGGGAGGAAGTACGAGAAGACCGTAAGCGGGGGCCCTCGCAGCAGCAGCAGCATCCTGTGTGCTTTATTTGCATTATTCTGGAAAGATATGAGCCCTACTTTATATCAGATGTTTATCAGAATCTTTCGGTACCGACTGGGAGTATGGTATGCTATGCAGCTGGATGTTTACCATGCGTCATGAGGCTGACCAGCAGAACAAGTGACCCACTTTCACAGACGAGAAAACGTGACCTCAATAGTTATTTTGCCATTCTTTCAGGGAGGGGCGCTGCCTCTCAAGGCAAACAAACAGGATGGCCCACAAACACAGACGGGCTAAATGCGACGCGCTCAACCCGGTTCGATTCTGGAGTTCTTTTAGAAAATCAATCCTTGTTTCTCCAACTGAAGCAAAAAGCAATTCAGCAGATGCTGCCGGAGCCAAAACTAGATTGCAGCAAACAAGAGCTTTTCTTTGTTTTTTTTTTAAAAGACTCCAGAGAAGAGGCATCGAGAATCTGGCTGGATGGATGTGTTTGCATCGGGAGGGGAGGCCCGGAAATCACCTGTTGCCACTTAATGAAACTTCAGCAGGAGATGGTGAGCGACCTACTGCCTTTTAAAAACAAACCCCCCGCCTACACACAGATTATAGAATAAGAGGTGGCGCGGAGACAAGAGATGACAGTGCTAAAATTAAAATTAAACTGGCCAGCGCTGCCGGCCTCGCTGGATGATGATGATGATGATGATGTATTAATAGACAAGTGTGAAGCAGCATTCGTTTGCAGGTATCATTAGCAGCTAACGAGGCTGCAGGAGTTAACTCTCCTTACCGCCAATATTAATGGCCTTTGCTTTTCTCTATGCAGAGGGACCTAATAAGTTCTGTAAATATTTATTTTAACGCAAACAGAACGCGGGGGGGGGGGGGGGGGGGAACAGTGAGACAGCTTTCTGTTTGAAACCTGAACTGCCTCACGCAGACACCCTGCAGGCACATTTTTTTTTTTTAAATTTTCATACGCTCTTATCTCTAGGTGTTTAACTCGCAGAGCCTCTGGTGTTATTAGCCAGACATCTGATATTTCCCAACAGGCGGAGAGGGGAGCCAGAAGAGGGTGACAAAAAACTGTAAATCAACTCTTCCATCTGCGGCCTCCCCGGTTATTTTCCACCCCATCGTGCAGCTGATAGAACAAACAAAAGCGCCCGGGCTCATCTGAACGCGTTAACGATGTCACGTCTCCGGATATCTTTTTGCAAAATGTGACGCTTTGAAGAGTTATTAGCACACGATCCCAACACACGTGGTGCTTTAAGGATGTTGAATTTGCAGAATCGGCAGGAAGTGAAGCCTGTGCCCACCTCGGCTATGATTGGTCCAGTCACGTATCACGGCAACACATTAACAACAACAACAACAACTATACAAACACATTAGTTCACCTGTTGTGAGCTCAGTAGGTGATCTCAACTCACCTATATAGATATATCCCAGAATATTGTTTATGCATATAGTGATCATTTAAATACATATATAGAAATATGGTATTTTTTTTTTGAATTTGGAGCCAAGATATTCTGTACTTTTCCCAGATTGCGCAAATGTTTAGAGGGCGGTTTAAAAACATATCACTTCCATGAGTTTGCCCCTCTCACTCCTGATAAATTAGGACCTCTAATCTGTAAGAGGATTAACCACCTACCCAGTTTACACACACACACACACACACACACACACACACACACACACACACACACACACACACACACACTGTCACACAGGCATTCAGTGTCACCTACTCTAAACATCACTCTATTATTTGACTTTCCTCTTCAATCAGAAACATTTGATCGACTGATTTCTGTTGTTTACTTTTAGTTACATCATTTTTTTTAAGCATCTGGTTCTGCGATTTGTTGCCGGACAGTTTACATAGTTTGATATTGTGGCTCAAAATTAAACCAAAAGTTGCTTAATTGATTTATTTGTTTTGGTTTTAAAAAGGGGGCCGGTGGCCCTTTAACAAGCAGTAGATGATCAGGTGACTTGGCAGGAAAACAAAAAATGCTTTGACGCAGAAAGCAGCCTCTGCGCACACACACACACACACACACACACACACACACACACACACTGGTTTGTAGTAAAGAGAGCCAGAGAGAGGTAGATGCAAAGAGTTCACAAATAGCAGGGTTAAGTGGGAGGAGTCAGAGTAGCAAACACAAGGAGGAGGCGGATGAAAGCAGCGTTGTGTGGCCTTCATACTACACTGTCTGCTGAGTTATTCTGGAAGCTGACCCTGCTTGCTTGTAAACACTGGGAGGAGGATATTTTAAGCTTCTGTTAGGGTCAAAGTCGTTAAAACAACAATGGCCATCACAAAGGCCCGAATTTGACTACAACCAACCAGTACAACTGCTGTTGTCTGAGAAGCCAAAACACTAAAGTAGCAGTGGAGAGGATTAGCGAGTGACAGACAGGGAAATTGTCCCCGAAAGACACATGAAGGTTTTGGATTAGTTGCTACGTCACCCACGTTTCTTCCCCATCAACGGCAGACAACAGCGTCTGAGACACTGACGAGGCAGATAAAGGCGGCCTTTTTAATGCCAGACCTGCAAATAGAATCCAGTGAGCTTACCACATTAATTGCTTCGGTATTGTCGCTGCCGTTTCAAAACGACAGAGAAAGTCTCAAATGAGCTCTCTGTAGACTTACTGTGCTGCGTGCCTCATAGCAATGCACAACAGGGCTTCATACTAATGAATCCTTACGCATTTCAGAAGCTTTTCTTTTTTTTTTTTCTTCCCCCCCATCTTGAACCACAGTCAACAACCAGGACCTGGTTTGTGGACTGGATGCCCCGCAGCAGACCCAGGAGAGGATACAGTATCCTATTGTGCATTACAAAAGAAGTCCACAGGGAGCTGCGGAGATCTATTTTTCCACCGTGTGATTCATAGACAGGGTTTTTGTCGGGGGTTCGTCTGTGGTGACAGACTTTTCTTACCACCAGATCTTGGTCATCTGATGCACTTCTAATGCGAGTGATTGAGCTGTGTGTGTCACTCTTAGAGGAGCCGGACGTGACTCAGGGGTTCTTCTCATCGGACCCCGGTGCCAGCAAAGAGTCGGCATCTTCCAGAGTTATTGGCACCACTTCTGTCTCTCTCTCTCTCTCTCTCTCTCTTTTGGAAAATATAAATAATAGATAATTCCAGGGTTTAAAGGATGAAACGATCAACACAAAATACAGGCCTGTGGAAGAAACTCAAATGTATCAATCTGTGGACTTAAATATGCTACATTTATAGTCAGCAAGATGTAGTTTGTGCAAATGTTTCACTTCACAGTGTGTGTGATTAAACAAGAGGGTAATAGATTTCCCAGTTAATAACCAAAAGTTGAGATGATGGTTATCAAACATTTCTATAATTCAATTTAAACACAGCGTCTAAACATGAGGGCAGCTTTTTTTTAAACAATCTGCAGAGGCTTACATCTGAAAAAAACAAAAAAGGACTTTAATGTGGGTCTTAGAAATCAGTTACCCCCATAAATAAGCCACGATAAGAACAAATCTGTACTCTAAAGAGTTGGAATTGTATTACCTTCGTAAATTAAGCCCGGACAAAAACAAAAACATCTTCTTGTCTTGTCAATGTCTTCTCTCTTTGTCCATTTGTCCAAGTTATTACCATCCCTCGTCTGCTGTCTTTATCTTCATTAGAACAGGGTTCTTGCAGATGATAAATCTATGAGGACAGTTTCCTCTAAAATATGCCATCATTACAAAAACAGCAGTGAAGCAGTTTTCAAAGTAATGGAAAAGAGCATCAGTCTAATGGAAAATAAAATGAGCTAATTTATGGTATTAGAATAATGTTGTTGGTAAAATGTGTTCAACAGGTTGATTTACTTTTTATCATCATCAAAAAACGTGTTCAAAAGTGATGAATAATAATGAAAAGTAATGTTTTTTTGGTTTTTTTTCTAATTTCAGAAGGAGACACAACTTCCGGATGTTTCTTCTTAAAGGCCTCCTCCCCAGGGAACTGGTTTCACATGGTGTCTTGAGTATAGAATCCTGTCTAGCACCATTTGAAATCGGTGTTCTTGAGCGGGAACTGACTTCGAGAACGACAACAGTGGAACAACTTCATCTGATAAGCTGCCAGCTAGTTTAGGATCGCAGTTAGGTGGCATTGTTTGCATCCAAATCTTTATCAAACTCTTCCAGATGTATTTTACATTCAGCGTCAGTTACTCTGGATTGCAGTCTTCGCTCCGATGACCATAAGACCAGAAGGTGCTGAACGCCCTCTCACCAAGGCTGACCGTTTTCGTCTGGTGTTCAGAGTGTCCATCATGTCTAGCACCATTTGAAATCGGTTACAATGTGGAGGGACTATCAACAGAGCTTTTGATTCAGCCGTTGCAAGATGAGTTTCCTTAAAGTACCAGACGATGGCAGCATTGAGCTGGATATGGTTTGTTTGCTCTTCTTTAGAATCCAGTTTCTTCTATGAGTGGAGACACACCAGGTGATAAGGGGTAAAAAAAAAAAAACAAGTAACGAATGGACGTCACCATGAAAAGTTTTCTGAAAATGTTTGTTTAAATATGCAAATGAGGCATTATCATTGTCATGCATACATTTCCAGACTAGAAAGCTGAACATTGGATAAAGCCATGTTCAGATTATTGTGTCATTTTGTTGAGATATTCGGGTCAAAGGTTTTTCCTGAGGGAATTTCGATAGATGAGGAAATACTGTAAACAGCCATTAAAAAAAACAATTTTCACCATGTTTTTAGGGATAAAATGTTTTATAAATTAGGCTATGAATGATATTTGAACAAACTACTCAGTAAAAACCTTCATAATATGAGTGAAACTGTAAAGATTTGTTTGTGTATGTCAGTGCTACTGAAGTGGAGACACTACAGGTGAATATGATAAGAAAAGGTGCATATAATAGATATAACCATGAACTTCCCCAGCTGATTACTAACATTGAAACAATTGTAATTTTTTTATAAAAAGTTTTCTGAAATAATATGTTTTCTATATGTAAATAAGGCATTATCTAATAGTAACTTTTGGGGAATTTAGGATAAATCAAACAACACAAATCGAGAAGTAAAATAAAGACTAAAAATGTGTATTTTGAATGTTTTCTTTTAAAATAAAATGTAACAAATTGGTTGTTTGTCTTTGATATGATTAATGTTCAGTTTCAGTGTGTTTTCATTAACTACCATAAAGTGTTATCAAAGCATTTCTAATTATAACCAGTCATGTCTCCAAAACCACGAGGCAATTATTTTGAGTTTTTGCACTTTAAATAAAATTCAAATATAGCATGAAATATTTGAATACATGCCTGTCTGAACCTGCACTGTCAAGTTGAACAGGAAGTTGACAGAAAATAAAACAATTATGAATCTACTCTAAGTTGCCAGTTTATTAAGTACACCCAGATAAAACTAATACAACAGTCCTGTAATAAACCCTTTTCAGGAAGGTTATAATTTAAACTGTTTCAGAGAGGTTTTCATTAAACAATATGGTAATTTGGAGTTTATGCTGCTGTTGATCTGTATTGCATTATTACGACAGGCGTTCCTATTATTTTGTCCATCCCACTTATAGCCAAATAACAGAAACACTCCTCCCAGTGTCCCTGTATGTATTTGAGATTACATTTTTGTGTAAATGACCAACAAAACTATCAGTCGCTGTGCCAGCAAAATCCTATTTCAGGTGATATTTAGAGCATTTTGCTGCTCCGCTGTCATAAATTTTAGATCTGCGATTAATTTGAGCATCATTTGACTCTGAAAAGTCTCCTTCTCAATCCTCCTCCGACATTTCCTCTAACAGTGACCAAACAGGGTTTACTGTCGTCCATCTCTAATGACTCCGCACCACTTTTAACCTTCTCAAACAGAGTGATGTTGGGCAGCCAAAGCTAAATAGAAAAGTCTTAAAATACTTAATGGCAAGCCTTGAAAGGGGGAAGAAATCCAGCGTGACCTTATTTATATCTCAGGAGTCTGCGAGATGCTAACTTGGCGAAAAAAGGGTAAGGATTTATTCTTAGTGTTGCCATACCAACTGTAAACAAGAACATACCATATTGAGTGTCAGTACACTTTGGAGCGTATGTGAGTCATAAGTGTGTGTCTGCAAAAAAAACATGACATCATCGGCAGCATCATGCTTGAGCCACCCAGTTCTGCTTTGACTTGCCCCGTCTGCTTCACTATGATATTGTTGTTGTTAAGTGTGACTGGTGTCCTTGGTTGCGTAAAGTTACATTCAGAATTTCCTTCAGTCCAAGCAGATATTGGGAAAACACGGACAAAATTACAGATTGGTCATATTAGTCATGAAGATTGAAGACTTAAAGTAAGGATTTTGAAAAGAATAAATAGCAAATAGCATGTTAGTTCTTTTATTTATTTTGCAAGCCAATCAGAGCAGCTTATCTCCGAATAAATATTTTTTCTGCTCCACAAAGTCTATAATTATAAACATTTAGTACATTTAATTTCGTATTTATGAGTAAAAATGCTTAATGGTAGGGGTTACAATTCTTTATAAATGCGTGAATAAGTAGGTAAAAGATTCACAGGGCCACAATTGTTTCTAAATGCATTATGAAAATCTCATCTATGTTTTACAACCACATTGTGGTGTTTTTATTGACTGTTTTACTGTACAGCATGAACTTATAATGTTAAAGATATGTTAAAGTGGATGGCTTTTTCTGGAGGCGGGATTAAAGAGACAGGCGCTTAAACGAAGCGTTTCATTCAGGTATATTCAGACAGACTGTATGAGTGAAATAAGGTGTTTTTTGAACATTTCAATCATATAAATATATTCTAGCAGAAACCTAAAATACAAGTATGAACCTGGAAGTGACGTAATATGTCCCCTTTAACCTTGGGTAATCAAACCTAGTTCTACAACATGTCGTCAAACCACATTCAAAAGCAAAAGTGTTTATAGTCAACACTCAAAGGCAATGTAAAAAAAAGCCGGCTGTCATACAGAAGGACGAGATGTGATAATGGGTTAAATATGGGCATAACAACGCACACCTTCAGACCATTTCCTGGAAGTCATACATAGTGTCGCACCCAACTCGGTAAATGATGAAGTAGGGCTGTGTGAAATGGGTGTGGATATCATAAAGTCGGTTTCCAAAAGTTAATGAAATTGTCATAAGCAAGCGAAATATTTCCATTGTTGGAAAAGTGTGAGTGGAGGGGGTTTAAAGACGCAGTGCGACCATCCGACAGTATACTAGCTCCTTTATGCTACATTTGTTATTATTCGGAAATTGGTAGCTGTTCAAAAAAAAGTTACATACACCATCCTTAAGTTTAGTCTTTGAAAATCAACAACACTGACATTTGGTCAATGCTCTCATTGTAAGCGATACGTCTTTATTGTATATATGTATAAGTTGTTTGAAGCAGGCCGCTCCAGTATAACCAATAATCCATATTGTTGAAGGTGCTTACAGTACAAGCGGCTCTATTAAAAAGCATGTAAACATTTACTTTGAGATCACTGCCATACTGATGCTAGGGTTTTCACCCTCAACATCTGTTTCCGTTCTAATGCTGAGGCCACAGTGGGAACCATTTATGTCTTGTTTGTCTTAAGATTAAAGTTATTCATCCGCCCTACTCATGAGAATAACTTTAAGGAGTCTTATACCAGCTAATATTTTCATCCTTGTTTTCACGTCTGTCCTGCCATAGCCGCTCTCACCACTCACCACATAATGCGTCACTATGTGGGTAATTCACAGATACATGAAACAAAAACGAGGCTGGGCAACTATTCTCCAGTCGTGGTTCGTGTGTAATTCCACAGAAACATGTGTGAGCCTGAGTTGTTTATAACGTGTTAAGTGCATCACTTCCTCCGTTGTGAGATCCCCCCCCCTCCTCTAGCCATGCTTGATCACGGGGAGCGGGATAAAGTGGAGGATCTCATGAAGGGCTGATGGGATGGATTTTCCTCCTACTTGTGCCCTGACACACGATAAAGACTGATGATCATGGGGTCATCATCTTGACATGTTAACGTTATGGGAGCCAGTTTAACATCCAGCTGTAATGCATTGTATTTGATTGAAAACTTCCTGAAAGAGAATGATTTGAATTGGTTGTCTTAGCTAAGAATGTGCACGCCCTATTTGTCTTTGTGAGTACATCCTGGAAAGAAACACACAGAGATCGTAGCTTCACTTATGCCCCTTTTTCGGTTTGCAGTCTTTCAAATGATATATTTTCACAGTCTTATACTTCAACAGTTTGACGACAAAGAGTTACCGAGCTAGCTAGCCAGTCCAGATAAAGGCCGTGATGGTGACATATATTGTGCGAGACATGAGATGTAGTTCACTGATCGGTTGAATGAATATACCACAAATGTATGACAAACTGCGACTTTCTTATGGCGCAAAATTATCTCTTACATTGATAAACATCAAATGTGTATTTCATTCAAAATATGATTCAAACATGAAAACATCACCTCCAGCCTCATCTAGTCATCAATATCTTTACCAAACAATTCATACCAGCTTATCTCTGAATAAATATTTTTTCTGCTCCACAAAGTCTATAATTATAAACATTTAGTACATTTAATTTAATGTATTTATGAGTAAAAATGCTTAATGGTAGGGGTTACAATTCTTTATAAATGCGTGAATAAGTAGGTAAAAGATTCACAGGGCCACAATTGTTTCTAAATGCATTATGAAAATCTCATCTATATTTTACAACCATTGACTGTTTTACTGTACAGCATGAACTTATAATGTCAAAGATAAGTCTCAAAAGTTTAACGTCAGTCTCCTCATGGTTTTTGAATATCTGTTATATGTACAAAGTGAATTCCTGTAATAGGATCACGACAGAGAGGATGGACAGACATGTCATCACCATGTTCCCTTCCTTCCCAAAAAGGATAAAAGCCCAATGGAAAAAAAAAAAAAAAAAGCATTTGCTGAGTGACAACTTGGCATTGTCATATGAAAACCTCACAACTCCAGTTTTGAAAACGCCTGATTGATGTTCAAAACAAGTTCCTGACAACCGAATGTTTGGGAGATACATGATTATTTCAAGGCTGTCTGACAGTGAGGATTAATATGAGCTTGGAGGGGTGTGGTACTGTACTTGTTCAGTTGAAAAACAGGGTTTGAAAAAGGGGAGGGATCAATGCTCCTGACTTTAGAGAATGGAAACTTGTTGAGACAGAGAGGACGCCCTGCGTGTTTCCTACTGTCACTGTACTTCCTGTGGTGAATCCTCATCTGACGAAAGACTGGAGCTATAGAAGAGGACCAGTAAGGCTGGTTGGTCATGATACTGTGTTATAACAATAGTGCACTAACTGGATCAAACATACATTGTTATTTACTTGTATTACATCACCATGGTTGCACAGCTCGATCACTGAGCCAGAGCCTGGTGTGGTTGAACGGGGTTACCACAGTATTGACTGTCGGGTGACTAAGCACTAGGAAAAAAGTTTTACATGCTTGATTTCTCTACAGTTTCTGCTCGTATCCATGTGTTTTTGTTTACTTGGTTTTGTTGTGGGGTTGAGCGATGATAGTGCTGTGGCTCTAGTGATGGCAATGTTGGGTGGGTGGGTATTATTGATAGATAATGATTCATGCTCCCAAGAGGAGGAATCCAACCAACTGTGGTGACCCACAAATTCTCCTCTTACGCCAAAATGAGGCTCAATTTTACTTTCATGTCTCCCTCAGGATGAATTGTGAAACGTTTGGTGATCCCTTTACGTTTCAACTTGCGTCCATCATCAGGGCAACATTTTTAATTTCTCATATATTATTGTTTATGACTAAAATACCTGCAAAACTAATCACATTTCCATCTGCGCATGTCCTTTGTGTTCATCGCTAATGAGCAAATATTTGCATGGTAACGTGCTAAACTGTGTTAGCATTTAGCTCAAATACAGCGTTCGAAGAGTCTTTAATATGGGTCTGGTTTCAGTGTTTTACCTATTTCTCTTCATTCTTTTTTACAAAAGCCTCAACCTCTTTCATAGCAAGAGAATATTTGCACAAAACAGCTGGACACTGGGGTTTTTAACAAATGTTAGTCCAACTGAAGTAAATTGTGTTTTTGTGGGAAATTTATTTCAAGGGTGGATTTGTCAAGATATTGAGTATTTACTGCACTACGGTTTACATGCACTTGACAAAAAAAAAAGTGTCCAAGGTCATTTAAATGAAGGAACTGAATAATTTCCAAGCAACAATGGTTTAAAGTTTGTCTTTTGTCCTTCGTTATGGGGGCGGGGTGGGGGAGTGAGGGGAGGTTGATGGCTTCTACAAAGACCCTCACTGTTGTCGAGGTTTCTCTGAGAAAAACGGTGCACCCCTCCTCTCTGGTTATACACTGTCCACATAACTACGTTGATGAGTGCACATCCTGTTTATGACTGTGCTTCTCTTTTCCAGAGGACTTCAAAAGTTCATGAAAGCACCTTTTCAGTGCAGCTTAAGATCAGTCAGATACACTGAAGTAAACCGTAAAACCTGACCAAAAATGATCTAGCTCTTTTGAAGTAGACGAGAGAAAGTCTCTCTTTTGATCCCATAAAGGCACACTTAAAGCCTCTGGCACTACAACAGACCCGGGTACAATGAGACAGTGTAAGCACATTTTATTATGGGGATTTTTTACTGTACTGGTCCAGACCCCTGCTAGGATAATAGCTTGATCCTTCACTGCCGCCACGACTGAGAATGCAACCATTGAGTTTTTTAGTTTATGGCACAAAAGCTGCTACTTTGCAAATGAACAATGTTTCAACATGCACTTCAGGACTTTTCCCCCTTTTAAATAATATGTTGGGTGTTGCAATGTAGCACAAAAATGACTTTTAACATTTTCTTTGTTAAAAAAATAAATAATTAAACAATGGCTGCATTAACAAAACAAACCTTTCCCACATATCAAATGTGCTCCATTGACAATATGAGCCCATTCAGCTACACATTCAAGGTCAAAAACATTTAAACACTTTCCTCGAGAATTTCCCCTCACATTTACTATGGCAGTTAGTTTTACTTGGTTCATTCATGGTAGGTTCCTTTCTCATGAAAGAAAGTTATTTTGCACAGTCCACGAAAAGAACCGCAAAACAATAGACAGTGT
Source organism: Anoplopoma fimbria (assembly GCF_027596085.1). Lineage (NCBI taxonomy): Eukaryota > Metazoa > Chordata > Actinopteri > Perciformes > Anoplopomatidae > Anoplopoma > Anoplopoma fimbria. The sequence continues at coordinate 23,672,933 of NC_072465.1, read as the reverse complement.
CGAAAAGACAAAAGTCAGGGGGCAAAGAATGCAGCTGATTTTATCTTTTTCAGTCGCCATTTCAGTCTGCAAAGTGAATTAAACACATTGTATTGCACTTGAATCACATTTTCAATCCTAACAAAACAGCACATTTGTAAAATATGTCCTTAATATTTTTGCAAAGACTAACTAACTAAGATGTTTTAGCAAAAATACAATTAAAAATACTTCATAACACATGGAGGCAATGTTTAGGAGATTATTCAAGTTTATTAAATAATTAATGTACAAACAGTAATACTATAGTGACATGGGATATTTACAATTTAAGTGGCAATAAAATAATCATTAAAAAAGTGCTTTTCATCAGTGGACGTTGATTTAAATTATGATGCTCAAACAGATTTGCCATTTGAAGTGCAATAAGATTGAAGTGAGTTGTCTTTTTTTCCCTCCATCGACTCAGAGAGAGACTGCTTTCTGTTTTCAGTTTATTTGGCATGTCCCTCCTGGGTCACAGATTCTCCTTAATAGATACGCACTATTCCATTTGCAGAGCTAGTGTTGACAAGAAATGAGGAAAAAAACGGTTTAGTTTGAACTTCATTCACAGAGTGGTGCAAAAAAGAAAAAGAAAGGGAAACAGCACACCATGCATGCTTTTCTATCATAATTTGTTACATCTACTTAATGAACAAGTAAATGAACAAGTAAACAATTCTTCATTTTATATTTTTAGAGATATTTTGGTTGTTTTTATGGCAATATAGCTCTTGGTAACAGTAAATACACGGGAAGTGGCAGGTACCTTAGTCGGGCCGGCAATCTAAAGATTTTGGAAGAGTAATAACTCCGGCTTCAGGTCTTCTCTGGTGTCATATGAGCTATGGTGTCATCAAATAAGGAATTTGTGTCAGAATAATTGAGTTGTGTTATTTTTATGTTAAATTTGATTAGTTCACCATATGGTGTTTTATTTCATACTTAATTAGTAATCCAAAATGTTAGTGTTAGTCATTGCCACTTTGAGTGAGTAATGATTTTTTATTTTTTGTAAAGTAAGCTTTAACCTTGGCTCAATGGAATGTGTGAAGCATGCACTTGATTATATGAGACTGATGTGCAAGGAAAGTTTCTCTGGCTGAGTCTGAGCTAATTGGTTTAACTCAAAGTGACTTCCACAAGATGGATATCAAGTTGTTGTCTTTTTTTTGGGCGTCACATTCAGGTTACATGAATGTCAAATGATATTGTCACAAAATATGTCAGCCTGTTTCATCTAAGTTTCATTGAACTTTCATCCTGATTCTACGGAATTTTCTTCCTGGTTTCCTATGTCACAACCGCTTTCATCATAGGATTTCCTGTTGACTTCCTGAATTCCTCAGCACAATCTAGATTTCCTCAAACCGCTCAAACTAAAAAGTAAGCGAAGAATCTGAACCGGCTGCAGAGTTAAAGCAGGTTAAACAGGTAACTGCATAATAATTCACTGCATGCTGTTTTTGTTCACAGAATGATTTGCTAATATTGACCTGTAAGCTACTGTGCATTGAGGCTCTGATAAAAAATAAGGTATGGTAAAAGAAAGCAGAAAGTGCAAAGGGGATATAAAGCATAATCAATAAATACTCATGCATTATAGAGTTAAGAGTAAAACTTTGGATCTCACCCTTTTCTCTTCAGAAGATACTTGTGTAAAAACAGCGCAATTATACACACAGCTGTAAAGAAAAAAAATAAAAGAATTATTATATATTTTAAATCAATTGCAAACTTAGCTTAAGTGTGACTTTCCAAAATGAAATTAATACATTACCTAAAAAGACGCATACCACACTGATTATAACAGGAAAATATCCTGAAAAAGACACATGCAAAGTTAAATGCAAAGCATAAATAATGGCTCATGTTGACATCTTGTTAGTACTGCGGCTCAGTAACTCACCAATTTCCTTGTTAGTATCCACAGTCTCACCAGGTTTGTCTGGAAGTATAAAACGGTATCATTAGCATGCCAGCTATCCAAACTGCCAAAGACAATGCAAAGGCTAAATATTATCAACACAAACAGGAAAGTCTGCAACAAACTGATTATCTCATTTAGAGATAAAACTGTAAAGTTTTAGGGTGATTTGTAGCATCTTTCAAATGATTTTGCCGGTTTGTTTTTTGTATGTAGAAAAGATTTTTGTGTTGCTTCCAGCTCATTATCTTTGTGTCTCCATGTTGGATTAGTGAGGGTGGGAAATAATCAAACATTAACATATTAACTGGCACAGGGACTGAGGGAGGGAGACATGTCCGCAAATATTAAATAGTAGTTCAACTCGGTTAGTAAAGTAAATGTGTTATTATCCGCATTGCACAACAATGATAATTACAAGCCAAACTTAGAGTCATAAATTGCAGTGTTGAAGGAACAGTTTGACATTGTGGGGCCAATAGCTCGTTGCTTTCTGGTGGAGAGTCAAATGTGAGTATTGCTTCCAGTCTCATATGCGTCAGTTAAATATGAAGCTAGGTTAGCTTAGGTTAGCTAAGCTTAGCACAAAGACGGGAAACGGCTAGCCTTACAAAATCCCTGTTATAAGCCCCCTTGAAACTCACTTATTAAAATCTTGTTTGTTTAATACTTGCAAAGGTGTAAAAACACATTTTTTTCCACTTTATGGAGGTTTTGTGCCGGAATTTATGTCGCCTGTGAGCAGTTGCTTCCTGGAATCCTTGCTGGTTGCCTCGCAACTGCTCAGAGCCGAGAAATAGCCTGGCCCACTAGCTCCAAATAAAATGGCAATCTTTGTTTTTACACTTCAGTTCATCCAAGTCTTTCCCAGAAGACCAATAAGCTTATTTCCCAAAATGCTGATTATAGTTAAATTTGTTAGTGAAAGTATTTCAGGAATTTGCCTTTTGAGGCTCAGCTGACCACACTTATTACATCGATTCTTCTCGTGAACGGTTCTATAAATCTAAGTGTAGCACAGGAGTAATTCTATTTCTACTACTGTGCTGCCTATAATTTCCACTATTCATTATTTTCCTTATTTGACGCAAACTTAATCTTATGTTTGACTAACAGTATTTGAGCAGTTGCCTTAAAGGAGCAATGTGTAAGATGTAGATTCCTGCTCCAAAGAAACAGGGGGCAGTATTTTACCACCAAAATTTACATTCATCAGTTTTATACCAAGAAAAAAACAACATCAGGGTAAGAAAAACGCAATGCTGAATCTCTGAGAGCCGGTCATAACACTACCACTATCTTATAATCTTCATGTGTGTTGTCGGCCTATAGTTAGCCATGTTTTTGTTTACCGTGCCACTAAACAGGGGCTTTTGCACTTTGTTTATTGGACTGCTACAGTGACTCACTATCGCCTCTAGAGGAAGAAGTGGTAATACAAAACAGAAAGGGGCGGGGCCAACAGGTTATCATGCTCGTTTTAGTAGATAACACTGCAACTGAATACTACAGTTGTCTAATCAAACTGGAGTACTCCGAGGATCTGCTCATGCGATGCACAGTAAAAGTAATCCAAGATTCAAACTTCAGACGATATCTTATTCATTAAATCAAATACCTGTGTAGAGTGGAGTTGATGTCGTTGATGTCCCACTGGTCGTTGTGGCTTCATCCTCAGCTGTCGAAATGTCTCTGCCACCTTTGAAAAGAGCGATCAGAGAAATTCTTAGTTCTCCTCAAGCTTTGACGGGATGAAAGAGATTTGTCACGCTGAGAAAGCAATTTTCTTAAGACGCCTGCTGCATGCACATAATCCATTTACGCTGCCAGGGGCCTCGCCTTAAATGTTTTCGCAACTAAATGACGCACAGATCGGCCTGTTCGGAGACACTTTTCTGTACCTCGTACTGAAGGTGAGACAGCTGGTGTTGCACTTGTTGAGACAGTTTTATCTCTGTGAGTTCTGGGTGTGGCAGGTGGATCAGTAGATGTGGACACTGTGGAAAATAATCATTGTTGTCATATATTTTTAATATACTGGTTTCCTTGTAGGGTGGTAAAGTAGAGTAAATTATTGCATATGTATCAGTAATGATCTCTCTGTGGATGTATGTACCTTTTGCTGGAGATGCTGTTGTTGCCATGTTTGTTATAGTTATAGATTCTGTTGTCACACCTATGAATAAGAAAACTAATGAGTTTATCCAGAGTTGAAATACATACAGTCATCAGCCATTCATAAGATTTACATGCAGATGTAGCAGGGACAGTTATTTATCAGTAACATGCTTCTTTTTCAGTCAACAGAGGAAATCAAATGGGATTTACTTTATCACACAAGCCGTGTGTCTTGCACTACATTTAATATTGGTGAATGACAAATTTGACCAATGACCAACTCCGTAAAGACAGGCTGCTATTTAGGTATGTTAAGCTGTTAAGGAAAGTATAAGTGTGGCAGTGATAGTAAACAAAGAACCTGGAGTTAGCACAGATATGAATGGTGAATAGAAAGTTGTTCATACAAGAGTTAGTGTCTAGAGAGCCTCCAAGGCCGTGTGTTCAATGCCGAGTGTCCTCAGAGACACCATGGCAACACCTATAGTATGTGCACTGTACTTAACTGAATATATATATATATATATATATATATAAAAGATATGTAGTTGTTTGGCTACTGATCTCCCAAGCCTGTGTTTACACCCATTAAGGATCGTAAAGTTATGACCACGCCTTGGGTTTGGCATGATTTAACCCATTAACTCCATGTCATGGACCCATTAAATGACATCATGTTAGGGCACAGCAGTGGTTTTCCGAAAGATTTATTATATCCCAGGCAGTTTTGTATGAAATGTATTCACTATAGTCATTTTGAATACACCCAAATCTTTGTTTAAATTTCAGATAATGTACTTTAACAGGTGAATGAATCGTCAAACTCTCACATAATTCTTATCTTACTGTCCTTGAACACACAAACCTGCTTGATTGAGAACAATTTTCCAAACCAAACTTGTCTAGACAGAATGTCGCCCACACACAGCCAGGTCTTGCCCAAGGTTTCTACCCTTTAAAGTTTTTTGTTTTTTTTTCACAACAGTGCTTTGTTTGGTCTCTGTAAATTATTGAGTACAATCGACAGCTGCTCTTTGTGAAAAGTGTCTCGAGGTTTCTTCTGCTATGATTAGACGCTGAATAAAATAAATTGAATTGAATTTTCTCACAGCTGGTTCATCATACGGCGTTAACAAAAAAGTAATGTAAACAAATGTGATTATTTACATCTCAAGTCTGGTTTTCACATTGCATTGAAATGAATGGAAACAAACGGCTGCATGAAACACTGTAAATCTTTATATTATATGGTTTGAAGATGGTCCGCAGTGATATCAAAAGTATTTGTAAATGATGGGTTAAACAAGTTCATTAATACTTGTTAAACCTCATCAGCATAAACAGTAAGAAGTCAAAAACATGGATGGACTGTTCTTACCTTGGCATGTGGGTGGCTGAGGATCGTATCCACCAGTTTCGCTGCACATCACGCTGTTGTTCCCAACCAGGGTGAATCCTTTGTTGCAGACGTAGTGTATGATTTCTCCATATTTTGGGTAGTCTTGATAATCCCACGAGCTTGTGCCGTTGGTCACTTTGGCAGGTTCACCACATGTTACAACTGAGGAATCAGACAAAGAGCTGTTGCCACATATTCTTTTCGCAAAGTTATTTGGACAGAAAACAAATAATTTGTAGCTTTTGCTGTCCTAGTATAAACTGTGCCACTAAGTTCGGAAACAGAGGAAGAAGAATTTCAGAAAAGAAATTCTTCTTCCTCTGCATGAGCCATGTTTTAAATCGACAGAAATAATCTTTTGGAAAATAGCTTTTGTTTGATTGTTTCTGGTTTTGGTTTCTTGAAAAAAACAATATAAAAGAGATACTTACGTTCACAGACGGCTCTTCCACTCCACCCTTTAGCATAGCACTGTTTGTAGCCTGATCCAGAGACCTCGAATCTGTTGGAAGATGGAGGAAAATAAAGTAGGGCTGTTTATTTAAGGGGAATTGGATACTGTAGAGCCTTGATTTTGTTATGCAACGGAAAGGTAATTTCAACTTTGAAACCACATTCCTTAAGAGCTAAGTCAAGAACTATGTATTAACAATTTCCTCAGTTTTGGCAAAAGAAAAGCCACGTTTCTAATCAGTGAAACCATTGTGACAGCTCTATTAATCTTTACAGACTATTCTGTTTTCTTTAGATAGTGTTTCTGTTGGCGAATCCTCCTTGACTTCAGTCATCTATGACTGTTTGCCAGCAGCACTTTCTTTTCAACAACTGTTGGCAGTACAGCAAAAAGACATGCTTTGCATATATGTAAATGACATGACTATGTACTGAGGGCGCCCTTAATGTGGTCGTTGGAGCTGCTCCATGCAGAAACTTGATTCTATACATTTATTTTCAAATGTAATTCAACCAGAGAGCAGTTACATTTGAAAACGTTCATTCCTTTTGTATTCATACTCACCCTTTATGACAAACTACTGCTATAACAGCACCGAACAGGGTCCCAGCGCTGGTATTAAAGCTCATATTGGGCTGAGGTTTAGGGGGACCACAGTCCTTCTCTGTAATAGAAACACAAACAACATTGCTGACTGACTTTAATACTGGGGTATAAACCCATAAATGACTGAATGAATCGGGTTGGTTGTCAACGGTAACAGACGAAGGTGTTGGTAATGAAAGTAGACAGGACTCACTTTTGCAGATGAGATCGGGTTCAGTCCAATTATTATCATTGCAGGTAATCTTCCCAGAGCCACTTTCAAAAACAAATCCCTTAGCACATTCTAAAGTGACCTCCACACCCTCTGGAAAAGTATTCATGAGAAGGGCTGCGTTGGTTAAGACAGTGTTTTCCCCTCCCAGAGGTTTAGCACAGTCGGCTGGAGAGAAAAAGAGACAAAGAGGCAACATCAACCTAAACATCTTTTTTTGTTTCAAAATCAGTCATTAGAGCAATAGACCTGAAATGTATGTAATGTGATGAAATAAGTTAATATTTAAAGCAAATATCAGATTTAGTCACTAATAGAGATGATACATTCTGCAGTTATATATGTTATAAGTCATTAATAAGGGTTTTTAACTCGTCGGGTCTGCATATATAATGTTAATAAGTCATTAATAAAGTTTTTTCTAAATCCATCAAGTCTCCAGTTAGATTAATTATATGTGATTCAAAAAGGGTTTTTAATCCATTATGACCAGTTATATATGTTATTAGTCATTAATAAAGGGTTTTTAATCCATCAGGACTGCAGTTATAATGTTATAAATCGTTAATTAAGGGTTTTTAATCCATCAGGACTTCAATTACATATGTTATAAATCATTAATAAAGGGTTTTTAATCCATCAAGTCTCCGGTTAGATAAATTACAAGTGATTAAAAAAGTTTTTTAATCCATTAGGACTGCAGTTATGTAAATGAATAATTTGTACATAAAGGGTTTTTAATCCATCAGGACTGCAGTTGTATATGTTGATAAAGGGTTTTTAATCCATAAAGTCTGAACGAATGTTGGCCCAATAGCTTCTCCATAACCTGATCAACTTTTTGTCCAGTCTACACTGTATATCGGCATCTTCATATTGAATGGAATTGTCTTATCTCTGACTAACCACAGACTATCTCTTAACTGTTCAGGGGAGTACATGTTAATCTCTAGTCTTGACAGTTCATCTCATAGTACTAGAATGTTCCTACGGAGACGAGAACGAAGTAGGACCACAGTGTTCTGGGTTGTATTTAATCCTATTGACTCTGATGTCATTTTCTTAAGTACACAGACCTCCCAAAACATCTATCAAATATCAACATTCTTGAAACTATTTAAATTGAACTATAATTGAGGTAGTTAAAGGTGGTATTACCTATAATAGTTAGTGTTGGACTATAATACTGAAAGGTGTTTGTCTTTTCTATTTAGTATAACACACTGACTATGAACCCAATTCTTAGTAATGCTATTAAAATGAATAAAAACACCCATCAACAAAAACAGGATCTTTACAAGTTTGGAAAGTACAGGTGCACCTAATAATATATAAATTATATATATATATATATATAAAATAAATAATATTGTTATTTGTTAATGTTATTTTACTCACAGATCTCTACAAGTGAATTAGTACAGGAACCATATGATAGACTATTTGTATATTTAAAAAAAAAAAAAAACTTTTAATCATGGCCTATTTAAGTTTCAGAAGAAATAGGAACATTTTGTTTGTTTCTGTTTATAGTCGACATAACATCTTGCTGGACCTCTCACATGACTTGGCACATTGATACATATTATCTCATTAACACAGCCTGCGAGGATGATGTTACACCGACCTGCTGCCTTCACCACCACGCTGTATAGCATCAGCAGGACCGCGGCTCTCCGCCCTCCGCAGGTATCCAGGAAAACGTCCATGCCGGGGCTGAAGGAGGAGAACTAAAGATCCTGATCCCAGACTCTGTCTCTGTCCCTGTCAGTCCAAATCCACCGGAGACAGGAGGGAGACACGCAAGACGCTCCTCTGCCGATCAACAGTGGTCCTCCCTGGACGCACCCGATGACTACTACCCATGTTGGCTGATTGTCAAGTTAACTGCACTGCAGGAAATACAAATTATAATTGCCCTCTTAATAAAAGCAGGGACATTTCACCTAACACATATATTTAACCCTGACTAATTGATCATCAAAAGTCATCTTTAATTTCAGATTTATTTACATTTATATTACATTTAATGCTTATCTAAAAAAAATATAACACAGATTAATCTTTTTACTGGTGTCTATCTACATTTAGCTATAGCCAATATATATATATATATATATATATATATATATATATATATATACCAGTCAAAAGTTTGGACACACCTTCTCATTCAACTACTTTGAAGAATCTAAAATATAAAACATATTCTGGTTTGTTGAGCATTTGTTTGTTTACCACATAATTCCATATGTGTTCCTTCATAGTTTGGATGTCTTCAATATTAATCTACAATGTAGAAAAAAATAAAAATAAAGAAAAACCATTGAATGAGAAGGTGTGTCCAAACTTTTGACTGGTACTGTATATATATATATATATAGTACCAGTGCCAGATAGAAACAGGTAGATAAGAAATAAAACAATTAAAAAAAAAAAACATTAAAAAAAAACTTAAATCCGTCTTGCATTCCTATAGGGTTGATTGGATTTAAGTTTTTTTTAATGTTTTTTTAATTGTTTTATTTCTTATCTAGCAAGACGACATACAGGTAGCTAATGTAATATATATATATATATATATATTACATTAGCATTATAATGTAATATATATATATATATATATATATATATATATATATATATATATATATATATATATTACATTAGCTACCTGTATGTCGTCTTGCATTCCTATAGGGTTGATTGGATTTAAGTTTTTTTTAATGTTTTTTTAATTGTTTTATTTCTTATCTACCTGTTTCTATCTGGCAAAAACACTTGTCTTATTCTGAAAAGCCAACAGGAAGTTTCATATTTTAAAAGTCTATCTTGACGTCTGGAGAGACAGCAGGCACAGACAGAAGTTTCAGAGCAAAATATAATCGAAAACATATTTCATCAAACATCTGATGGTTGAAAAAGACGTGAGAGTTGTTTTGGTAACCAGTAATCAATAAACACAAACTCCCAGTATGTCCACCAGTACGAGCCGCTCAGTTGTCCCAGCTCCCATTAGAGGAGGAGACGTCTCCCCAAGTGTTGCAAAGACAACTTTTGGAAACTATGGGTGTGTTCTGGAAAAAAAAAGGGTATTCCCTCTCCGGGTCATCCAAGGGGGGAACCTTCATCCAATATCTTCTATTATATTCTGTTCTGGTCTGTTCTGTTCTATTATATTCTGTTCTGGTCTGTTCTGTTCTGTTCTATTATATTCTGTTCTGTTCTGTTCTGTTCTGTTCTGTTCTGTTCTGTTCTGTTCTGTTCTGTTCTGTTCTATTATATTCTGTTCTGTTCTGTTCTGTTCTATTATATTCTGTTCTGTTCTGTTCTGTTTTGTTCTATTATATTCTGTTCTGTTCTGTTCTGTTCTGTTCTGTTCTGTTCTGTTCTGTTTTGTTCTATTATATTCTGTTCTATTCTGTTCTGTTCTGTTCTGTTCTATTATATTCTGTTCTATTCTGTTCTGTTCTGTTCTATTCTGTTCTGTTCTGTTTTGTTCTATTATATTCTGTTCTATTCTGTTCTGTTCTGTTCTGTTCTGTTCTGTTCTATTCTGTTCTGTTCTGTTCTGTTCTGTTCTGTTCTATTATATTCTGTTCTGTTCTGTTCTGTTTTGTTCTATTATATTCTGTTCTATTCTGTTCTGTTCTGTTCTATTATATTCTGTTCTGTTCTGTTTTGTTCTGTTCTATTCTGTTCTGTTCTGTGTTGTTCTATTCTGTTCTGTTCTGTTTTGTTCTGTTCTGTTCTGTTCTGTTCTGTTCTGTTCTGTTCTGTTCTGTTCTATTCTGTTCTGTTCTATTTTATTTTATTCTATTCTATTCAGCTAGAGACGTACACTCTTTTTAAAGTCTCACCGAGGGAACATGCTACATATTAGAATACTACAATTTTAAACCATGCAACCTTAGAAAATGATAATAATATTACTTTAACTACTATTGCTACATATAATAACAATCAAACAAATAAACAAGACAATGAATCAGGGATTGTGATGGTGAGGAGACGTATGTTTGTCACAGCAGTTTAGACCACAATACAGAGTCCCAGTCTGTTTTTCTGAGGTTTGGGTTAATGTTTGAGATTCCAGAGTTTTCTTCAGCAAAAGGGTGTCTGCGCCTCATTGCCTCACAGACACGCACTTGGGTAACTTCCAGGGAGCTCATACTAGTTTGTTGACAGGGGCCGTGTCCGTCCTCCACCCAGCGTTGCCTAAGAAACAGAGATTGCATGGAAACCTGAAAACAAAGTCAATGAACAAGTGAGGTAACGCCACACTAAATCACACTAAATCACTAGAAAGTGGGATATTAAAAGAAGACTGTGACCTCACTGGTCTGCAAACTCAACCTGATGTAAAAGTCTATAAAAAGTGACCTGTAAAAACCTGTGTGGTGCACCTCATGCCCTTTAAAGGCGATCAAAAAGCAGTATTAGTTGGTGATAAATGCTTCTCTGGCGAGCAACTTCTCCTTTTCAAAGCCTCGCAGAGCCGTGGCATGGCCTGCTCTTCTTATCTCTGACCAGACACACCGTCTTAATCTGTGAAAGATTAAGACACCTCCCTTCCTCACCAACCGAACTGTAGAAGAATGCGTCTGCTTCTCTTCATGTCCGATAACGAGAAAAAAGAGGCTGCCACCCACATGTTAACATCTGTCCACTGCTGTTTAGCTCACCTGCTGTTCTCACGCTCAGACATACCAAGGATGTGATGTAAAGAGTAGCAGGGTGGCAACATTTCACTCCACTCATACTTTATATCATTACACTCCACACCTACTTTATATCATTACACACACACACATATATATATATATATATATATATATATATATATATATATATATATATATATCTATCTATGACATGACGGATGGTACCATACAAAGGGCCTCATTCATGAGAACTTTTTTCCCCTTTGAAACTGTGTGTCGAAAAGTCTTCATATGACTTAAGTTTACCTCAACAGTGTCTAATGCCCGATTAGAATGATTAATTAAGTCAAGACATGTTATTCACATCTGAATTGATGCGTGCACTTCTTTAACCATGCGCACTGAACACTTCACTGTAAGTCGTGACATCTAGTGGTGTGAAACATGAACTACTGCATCAAAACCCCAAAAGCTGTGACGCATGAAGGCAGGATAATCATGATGCAAAAATCATATGCTGTTGTTTACTTCCTGTTGGAAACGTGATTCAGTGCAGCGGTTCCTGCTTGATTATGCAGACAGGTACAAAAAAGTATTTTGCACAACCGTAACTCAAGCCATTTGACAGATTAGCATTGCCCATAAGTACTGCACCAGTTTGAAACACAAAAAATATGCTCTGTATGTGCATTTGATTGTGAATGGAAAAAAGGTGAAGGATTGCGGGTTATGTTACAAATGTGCATAAGATGACTTATTTATTTATGCCTACTAACACCTATAACTTTCAATAAATCCAAGCTACAGATATCAGCATTTGCTTCTTACCATTTTAGTTTATGTTTGCAAAGTCCGAAACAAAGAAATGGATAATGTTTTCTAACAAAATCAGACCACTATCTGATCTTCTGTTCCAAGTGAATTCAACAGAATGTCATTGGATTCAGACAGAAGCAGGCGATAAAAACAATTGGGAGCAGAAGCTTAAACCTCAGATCTTCTTCGGAAGCTGTATTTCTGAAAACACTGGCAATTTCCTGAAAAAAAAGAAGAAGGGTCAAAGACAATAGCTCTTTGCAGAACATTTACCTCCGCTATAAAATAGTCAGTGCAATCCAGTTCCACACATCATTTCATGCCCCGTTCCTGAAATAGACCATAAACTCTCAGTCATTTTTAAGCACTTGAAGTCAATTATCACATCACATGCAATTACCAGTCGTTCTGCAGCTATTAGGCTGCTCTTCTACGGCCGTATCGAGTTCTGAATGACTGGGCCGCTTTCATTCAAACCGGGGTCAAAGTGAGGTCACTAACGCGATGGAAGTGCTGAGGGGTCACAGCAGTCATTCACAGATACGTTGTTCTTCTTCATTAATGAAGCATTCAGAACGACTGTACCGCTGGTAGCACAAGAATCTCAGGCGTGAATTTAATGGAAAGCACTGCAGAAGACCATCGCCCATGCATATTAAGAGCTTAAGGTTAAAAGGTTAAAAAATAAATCCTTGGTTTAAATGTGGGCTGCACGGTGGTCGCCTCACAGCAAGAGGAGCCTGGGTTCAATTCCCGGGCTGGACAACCTTCTGTGTGCGGTTTGCATGTTCTCCCCGTGTCAGCGTGGGTTCTCTCCGGGTTCTCCGGCTTCCTCCCACAGTCCAAAGACATGCAGCTTAGGTTAATTGATGACTCTAAATTGCCCGTAGGTGTGGATGTGAGTGTGAGTGGTTGTCTGTCTATATATGTAGCCCTGTGATAGGCTGGCGACCTGTCCAGGGTGAACCCTGCCTTGAGATCGGCTCCAGCACCCCCGCGACCCTTAACTGGATAAGCGGTTATGGAAGATGGATGGATGGTTTAAATGTTCATAATTTCAAAGGAACTTTGATTTAGAAGTTCCCTGCAGCTAATACAACTTTGATTAACAAAAACTACAACTGCTACTACAACTGACAAGAACAAATATGTGCTGTAGAGAATTTGACAAACAGCTTTAATGTTTCGCTATTACACCTCCTTCTTATTCAGTATGTGCCGTTCAGTCATGTCTTTCAGCTTCATATGTGTTCTCATTAAAGAAAAAAAAAGGCCCCATAAATCATCGCTGCTTTTGAAATATGGATCTTTAATGGTCGTGACGCACGCATGGCATAGGATGCCTCTCAGCTTTCTCTTGTAAATGAAAATGCATCTTCTTCGTGCAGTGAGGCTCTCTCCGAGCTCTGTCGAGAAAAGCAGTCGGCTACCATGACAACTGGAAATCTGCCATAGTAACAGGGGCTTATGCCGCTTTGTCATGTTAGACCACCGTATTGTTGGACTGCAGCGAGAAACAAATGAATCTAAATGTGACACCTAAATGATTACTCTGTTAACAATTATGACAGTAATAGAATGGCTTGGTTTTAATTAAAAATGTATAATTCATGTGTATTTTATTTTCAGTACAAGAGCTACCTAGGAAAGTTTATTCCACAGTGCTGGAAAGGAGGCTTTGACAAATTATGGAAACTCATATCCAGGAGGAGGAAAGCAGATTCCGTCCTCGCCATGGAAAAGTGGAACAGCTCTTTTCCCCTTGCAGGGCTGTAGGAGGGGTCATCGGAATTTACCCATCCAGTCTACATTTGTTTTATGAACTTTGAGAAGGCTTACAACCGGGTCCCCCTCTGGGAAGTCTTTTGTGGGGTACAGAGGGAATATGGGGTAACAGGACCGTTGCTACGAGCCGGTCCTTGCGTAACCAAACAAAGAGCTGTGTCCTTATACCCGGCACAAAGTCAAACATGTTTCTAGTAAATGTTTGCCTCCACCAGGGTTGTCTCTTGTCATCGATTTCATTTGTGATTTTCTTGGACAGGATATCAAGGCGCAGCCGAGGGGGGAGTGTCCGCTTTGGGGACCTCAGAATTGCGTTTCTGCTCTATGCAGATGATGTGGTTCTGTTGGCGCCATCAGACCGTGACCCTCAGCGTGCAATGCTTCTGGATGAGGGTCAGTATCTGAATGTTTGAGGCCATGGTTCTCAGCCAGAAAGTGGTGGATGGAGCCTACTGTTGGGAGTGAGTCACTGCCCCAAGCAAAGGAGATCAAGTATCTCAGGGGACATATTCATAAATGGTGGGGGCATCTGATCAGGATGCCTCATGGACACCTCTCTTTTTTCTGGGCATGTCCAACTGTTAAGAGGCCCCCGGTAGACCCAGAACACCGCTGGAGGGATTATATATCCTGCTGGCATGGGAACATCTCGGGTTCCCCCAGGAAGAGCTGGAAGATGTTGCTGAGGAGAGGGACGACTGGAATACCCTGCTAAGCCTTCTCCCACCACGACAAGGCCCCGGATAAGTGGAGGATAATGGATGGATAGATGGAAAGAAGTCCAAAGGGTGTTTTCAGTAAAACTTTATTTTTCAGTGCATGAACGGAACACCATGTCAAGGTCATAGTCTATCCTTTTAAATTCGTATTTGAATATTTTCTCTTTCTTTACATAAAAAAATAATGGAGCGATTTAATATACCTCTATTTTTTTTTCCCCCCCCGAAAGAGCACTCATCAAGTATTTATAAAGGTGCTGTACAATGTACAAACATTTACATCTACTGTTCCTACAGCATGTAGAAGATACCACAAGGATTGTTTTTCTAATGAAGCGATGCAAGGCCACAGTATGATACAGAGATGAGATTTAAACAAAAAAAAAAAAAAAAAAAAAAACACGGTCAAAATAAAAGCATAAAGGAGTACAACAGTGCAGGGGTCATACAATAAACAGGGCATTATCTGACTCACCAGACTGAACTGCCTGTACCTAACACTCAGGGTTGGATTTACCCATTCAACCAACCACTATCACTATTGCACAAAAAACTACCACGGATTGGCTCATAGCGCGTCCTCGTTTATTTTATTTTTTTAAACCTGAAAACTCCCTTATACAATCACAGGCTCTTATCACAGTCAACCACAGACCATAACCATCATTCGACCACCACTGACACTGCCTTTATCACACGTTTGCTACTATACTGTGTTCCCTGAGCTCATCTGAATATGTCTTAATCTCATAAATCGTATTAGCAGGTATGTTGGATATATTTAATTTTCTCTGATTTTATAGCAGAAGGTTAAAAAAATAGAAAAAAAAATAGGATGTAACTGTAAAATTTGACCATGTCTCATTTTCATTGAGCCCACACTTGGAACCAATTGTTTATCTCATCAGCTAAACCCCCCTAAAAATCAGTAAGAAGTTTGGATCTCTGTATACCTGTCTTACATCATCAGCATGCTTTATATCTCGGTTAACCACCACATCGCTCTCTAAGCTCCATTATCCTTCAAGCTACCCTGTCAGCAGGATTGACAAATACATACTATTTAAAACCCTCATTTTTCTTTTTCCAGTACTCTGCAAATGTAAAACCATCAGGGACATGACTCAGAACTTGCACATTATTACATATATTGCCATTTCGGCCTTAAATAGTGAATCTTTTTCTTCTTCTTTTTTTTAGAAAAACTGATATAGCTTTATAAAATAACAATAACAATAATAATAAAATGGCATTGGTAGCAAGTCAGCATCACAAATTAAATACAACTCATGGTCATTCTGTTATGCTACGAGGGCAGATGCAGTGCAATGGAATTTCAATAGATATTTAAAAGTTAGAATCTGCAAAACATGACACATTCAAATATATATGTATATTATTTCACAATGAGACACGTTTTGAGCGATTGCAAACATTTGGTATAGCGGTTTGCACGTTACCTATACATTTCATGAACTACAAGATCCATGGTAATTCTTACCACTGAAATACAGAGGTGAAAGATCAGATAACATGGGACAAATCTTTGAAGTCTCTATCAAAATGTGGAATGGCTTGGTACAGCTACATATACACATATTAATCTATCGTCTCAATAAATTACACACTGGTTGGTTATCATACACATGGTAAACAAGATCTCAAACCACAAGTTTCTGGTCTTTTTAATGATACTGTTTGAACGGAGGAGAGTCATGTCTATAACCATAGAACAGTCTAGAGTCCCCGGGTAAAGTGAACGCTTGCTGGATTGTATTAGAAATCTGCCTGGTGTTGAGAATGAGAACCATAAAAGAGAAACAGGGATCATCCTCGGAGATGTGCAGAACACGTGCAGAAAAACAAACAGAAGGATCGACTGCATGCAGTTGAGCAAACGTTTCTGAAAAAAAAAAAAAAAAAAAAAAAAAGAGAGTCAAATTATCCCACAATGAGGCCGAGAGCGAAATTAAACCCGAGATGACAGTCACACTTGGTGTATACTACAGGCGAGAGGCCTTTTTCTTTGCATATGGGTCATTGCATTGTAATGGGTGAAGCGCTGTTGGTCGTCGTCGTTCCACAGGAGGCTCCCAGGATTGGCACATTATATTCACATTTCAAAATGTCTCGTCTGGCAAGGCCCCCGAGCATGCCGCACATGCTCAAGTCCCACGTCCAAGAGGCTGAAGCAGCGGACAAGGCGGAGGAGAGCTGCTACATGCCATCACGTGACGTCACAAGACTCCCCGAAAAAGACCTAAAAGACGTAGGCGGACATGGTCCAAAAGGTAATAAAAGTGTGCACCATGTCGCACTTCTCTGTTTTTATGGAAGAACTCAGAAAAACAATCCGCTGAGGGTGCTCTTAAATATTCGTACTATTCTATCACAAAGGGTCACGGAGGACCTCTTCCTTGGAGAGGATTTTGACTGAGCTGGGCACTTTCCAAAGGACGGGGCTAATAGGTCCCTTTGGGCTCTGCGGGGTCCCTGGAGAGCTGTTTACAGAGGCCCCAAAGTCTTCCCTACCACTGGCTTCTTTGGAGTAAGAAAATCTATCTCTTGCTTTTGCCTCTCTTGGCGGAACAATAGAACCTTTGCTACCCCACATTTCTTTCAAATATAACAGAGATTCTCTTTTCTTGATGGTTTCTTTACTTGTACTCCTGTCTTCTGTTGGTTTGTACTTCCCATTAGCATCTCTCTGCCCTGAGTCTTTACCTGTACCTTTCTCGCCCTCTCTGACTGTATGAGGAGATGTTCTGTTGTAGTGAGACTCCTCTGCACCCCTTCTTTTGAAACTTTCCTGCTCACGGCTAGGCCTGGGTTGATCTACTCTCCCTTCCATCTCCCGTCTTTGTGAATGCCTCCTGATCTCAAGGTTCCCCCCTTTGCCGTTTTTCGTCTCATGATCCAAGCTCTCCCTGCTGGAAGAGTCTTTTAATCTCCTCTGAGGGCCTTGTTGATGCTCTGCAAGCCGCAGTGTCGAAGCCACTGGCTGTCCAGCTTGAGGAGACTTCCGAGGGCTTGTGGATCCTGTTTTTGTCTGTGTCTGAGACATCCTGTTCCTGCTCAGTGTTTCTTCCTGTGCCAGACTCTCTGTCTTTATGGGTCTGTGATGTTGCTCTTTGGCTTTAGGAAACGTCTCCCCTGTTTTCTTTGGGCTGCTTAGCTCTCTGGGGTCTTTCGTGGGCCTGGTCCTCTTGTAGAAGTTCATATGTTCTGGGGAGGCGGGAGAAGGCCTTTCTACCTCCTTGTCTACCCACTCGCCACTCTCCTCCACTGAGCTTAAAGCCCTGGTGCTGCGGGGCCGGTGGCCTCGTGGAGAGATGCTGCTCAAGCTGTGGGAATGTTTCAGTTTGCTTGAGAAGGGAGAGTTAGTGTAGATGGAAGCCCCGGTGGGATATGGAGGGGAGAGGGGTGATGTATTAGAGTAAAACACCTCTCCGGAGTAGCCTGTGGGTGAAATGGGTTTTTGATCATGTTGACCTGAAAGAGAAACACACATTTTTACATGGAGACACCATATGGGCACATGGATATTATTAGTTCACACACAAAATACGGAAATTTTGAGATAAAAGGAGGAAGAAAACTGATTATACTGAGAGGTTAACATGTGTGAGAAAAAGAAGAGTTACCAAGGTAAAAGAGAAGAGGCCAGTAAAAGCAGTGAAGATGTTAGTGTTGATGTTCAGTGTAGTAGCACACAGTAGATGAAGTGGTACTACCTGCATCAGGGGCAAGAGAAGAAGAGCCAAAATCAAGCAGATGGTTAGTTAGATTTGATGAATAAATAAAAAAGTCAATAAAGAAAGTACATTCAAGTCGATACGGGCAGCATTCCAAAGTAGGCTCCAGCAATTAACAAATCAATGGAGTCATTATCATTAGCTCAATGGTAGGATTTATGGATTCAACATGTACTTATCTACTGTCGCTGTCCCCTCCCTGTAAACAAATCTAGTAAATAAATCTAACACAGGTTCTAACTTAAGTTTTATTATAAAAGTTAATTAAAACAATCCATGTTTACTACTTCATTATGAATAAAATCCTGTAGAATTTATGGGAATAGTCAACACATTCACATCCCCACTTGGTCGAATCCCTTGATGCCACTTTGTAGCCGAGCGTGTAAAAACATTATGGTTTGGCTTTAAATAAAATAAATATATGTAAACAATGTAACATCACGTGCAGAAAACACGTCACAAACATCACTAGCGTAACTTTAAAATAACGCAACAACACTGTGGGACACACAAAACCCGGTCTGTCACACCGGTTTCCTGGTTGTACTGTGTTTGTTTGACCCACGCACCTGCCCGTACATCCTGCCCTGCTTGCATTTTTTTGTCATTATACTTAGTCATCACACTGTTTGCATTGTAGGTTATTGAATTCAGGGTTTTCTCAGACAGACGCTAAAGGTGCCTCGTGCTACGGTATCAGACGCCAAGGGGCTTGACAAAGCGTCGGTAGTTGACGCCCTGCTAACGACAATGGGCTGTGATAGATTGATATTTTGTATTTTTAAAAAAAGAAAAAAATTAGCAAAGAGTTAGATGAAAAGAATAGTACCACTCTCATATCTCTGCTCTAAGTATAAGCTTCAGCCAGGGAATGGTTGGCTTAGCTTAGCCTCAAGACAGGAAACCTGGCTCTGTCTGAATGTAACTAAATGTAGCTAGTAGCAGCTATGAGGATAAAAAAAAAACATGTATCTTTTTTGTTTTGTTGTACAAAGAGACAAGAAAAAGCAACATGGCCATCTTTCTTTCTGGTGTGCAGTGACTTCTTGGAGTCCTGTAGGTGTAGTTGCTAGGCGACCAGGGAGTCATTGCTCCGATGAAAAATGTTCAACTGTTTGGACAAAGCCAGGCTTGTTGTTTCCTACTGCTTTCAATTTTATGCTAAGCTAAAAGTCTGCTAGCTGTAGTTTCATACTCAACAGGCAATTATGAGGGTGATATCAATCTTCTTGTCAAACTCTCTGCAAAAAGTTAATGCCTTTATTTTCAAGTCGATTCCTTTAAGGAGTTTATAATGAAAACCCTGAAAATACTTCTCAGAACAAAGTGGATTATATGTCATTAATAAATTATGCTTTTAAATTGAATTAAGTCAACAAAGTGCTAATATTGTCTACTATACTATCCTTCATATTGTCCCAAAATAGGCTTTGAATTGAGCAATAACTTTCCAGGAACAAGGCAGTATTAATCAAAGGGTAAACTACAAGTTCACAAGAAAATTTGAATTGGTCTCTGTACTGTAAATTGAAACTATCATTGAATAAACTGTGTGTATAGAATACGTACTGCCATCTTGAGCCAGGCCCGCCCCAGGTCTGAGCAGCAGGACCACTTTGCTTCCTCCGGCCTGGATCAGTTCAATAGCCCGTGTGTGGGAAATGCCGCGTGCCGGCTCCCCGTTAATCTCCACGATCTCATCTCCAACCTGTCAGTAACACAGAAAAAATGAAATTATTAAACAGAAACGCATCCAATAAAAGCTTAGCATACTCCGCTGTGCATGCATTCGCACTTTCACTCAAACATACAGAGGTGGTATGCTTTCACACACATACTGTACACATCAAAGCATCTCAAAATGCATGTCACACACACACATGGCCTTGTAATACCCTGGAGGTATCCTCTATTATTGGAGTTGACAAAATAACTCATGATAAAGCGTGTAAACATGTCAGTCTGTTAGGGTGGAACCAGTGTTGACATTCCTCTCCACCCTTGGATGGGCAAAGCTATGCCCAGAGATCACAGTCTGGCAAGACTAAGATTGATTTCCACCGGGAGCTTCCATTCTGCTCCCTCACTGAACCATCACCCCTCTCATAATAATAATAATGGTGTGATAATTTCATCTCCATGGGGATAATTCTAATAATACTGAACCTCGTCCACAAACAGAAAAATCTAAAGGGTAGGTTACAGTGTGAAGCTCTTGGAAATGTTCAGGGTCATAAACAGGGGCACTAAACAAGGATGGATAGTTGGATAAATGAGATAGATAGATAGATAGATAGATAGATAGATAGATAGATAGATAGATAGATAGATAGATAGATAGATAGATAGATAGATAGATAGATAGATAGATAGATAGATAGATAGATAGATAGATAGATAGATATCAACATTACTGGCTAAATGCTCTCAACATTTGAGAATTAATCTCAATGATTGTGGTGACCACTCTGACCTTTCTTGTAGCCCCCCACCACAATCTAAATGTGAAGAAATTTCACGTGCTTTCCTCAACTGTGCACACAAGATGCATCATCTTGACATTCTATTTTCAATGCACTACTGTAAACAAAATCATGAACCCGTGGGGATAACGACCTTAGATGTTAATGACCCCGTGACCTGTTATTGTAGCACCCTGAAGGCAAACTCTACACTTTCAGCCCCAAACCTCTGTTGAGATTCTAAGAATAGCAATAAATTGGCAATATGTAGCTCTCTCCATCCTATACCGAGTATTGTTGGGCGTAACAAAGTAGAGATTTATACGTTTTGATGAAGTATAATCTGTCCACAGTGGCAACTCAAACTTTCCACAGATTAAGGGGTTCATTGGAACAAAATGTTAAAAAAAAACAAGATAAAAATATCAACAAGTAGAACTTTTAAGTCTCTCAGATTGTCAATTTTTTTCAGTTTGTTCCAACAATAACTATAAAAAAAAGTATTCCTCTGTTCAGAGTAGAAATGACAAACTTTTTGAAAAGGATAATAAAAAAAAAAAAGGTTATGGACATTTTACTGAAAGGAGCACTCACATGGATCCTTCCATCCAGCTGAGCAGGTCCATCCTCAGCCAGTCTCAGGATGTACAGGCCCATGTTGTACTCTGTTCCTCCTCGCAGGCTAAAGCCGAAGCCCCTGGGGCCCCTCTCTAGCTCCACCGTCAGACAGCCCTACAGAGCATAAAGATACCACTCATTAATACACGCACATACAGACAAACAAAAGACACGCAGCAACATTCACGCTCTCATGCACGAAACATATACATGAGAGAAAATATAGATTGGGCTTCATTAATAAATTCTGTGATCATTTTTTTTTGTTCAAGGCGCAGTTTTCCTTCGATTGAATATGTCGTTGAAGCCCTTTCTGTTTTAATGATTGACTGTTTGTTAATCGTCTGTATTTGTTCAGCATAAAGTCGTGTCTCATGGAGTCTGGAGAAATGTAATTAATGATCTTTCTTTGAATGGCTTCATTCTTTGTTTATATTGATTGGAAAGTAACATTAACATATTGAACTATAATTGGAGAAGGCAATTTCTGAAGAGTTTGATTGCCATGGTGATGGCAACTGCTGTGGGTCAGACAGTTAATTTCATGGAAATTAAATTGAGGCGCACCTCTCAAACCCCTGCTTTTTGCTATCAAAACTTTAAGTCCAAACAACATTAAATATTATCATGAAAAAAAAAAAAGACTCTGCCGATGTTGATGCAGATTTTTTCTTTGTGTGGTAAAAAAATTGAGAATGAGAGCAAATTAGAAAATTGGCACTGTCCGCTTTTCTCCAGAAATCTCTGGTCTCAGTTTTCATGTGAGTCAAAGCAGCAGCTTTTCGACACTTCTGTCACTTTCGGACTAAAGTCTGTTAGCTTCCACGACAACATTGTATGAAAGAGCACAAATTTCCCCTACGCTTTGAAGCTAAATTTTGTTTGAGGAGTGACGATTATTGGACTGAAAACTAATTTAAGATCACTTTTTGGAAGGTTTTACAGCTCTTCTCCACTCACTCACACACTCTGTTTCTGAACATTCCATTAAATACAAACTAATTTAAAAATCTGTAAAAAAAAAGTTTTAATAGGATCTAAAAGTTGAATGATACCCAGAATGTATGAAAGATGTGGAACCGTAGAAATAGAATGCATAATTCCACCATGCTTCAATGCTACACTGGTTACAGATCGTTGTATTAGTCAGTTTGTTCTTTCTGTAGTGTTGCTTTCCTACGATGTGAAAAGAATGTGTTCCATAATGTAACTACTCCACTGCTAGTTTTTGTCGTTACTGCAAAATTTCACATCAGTGAGTCTGCAACTCGGCGTAAGCCTGTTTCGTTTATACGCAAGTAAAGTCTGCTGCAACCGTCGCACTGGCAACAGTACAATTGACCATCCTACTACATTCTTTTTCCATGTGTGGAAAGAATGTTTCAATCTGAACATTTTGTTCATTCGAGTTCAGAAAATGTGGCATATTCATTAAAGTATGAAAGGTAGGAATGATAAAAGTAATAGCAATGATGTCCTCATTGAATCAAAGAATCTTTGACTTGAGTTTCTACCAATGTAGAAACTTGAATTATGTTTCTACATTGGAAAATGTGGAAGAAGTTGAATGACTAAATAGATGGTGAAATAATAATAGTAGAAATTTAGAAGAACAGAAGTGCTTCCAGAATTTAAACCCAATGAACGCAGTATGAATGAACTCATTGCATTGTATCGAACAATGAAGAGCTTAATGTGTTTTGAACTGGGTGCATAAAGATCAGAGCTTTTATGAGTATTATGTAAAAAAAAAAAGTGTGCCTGAAATTAAAATATAGTGGAAGGTATAGGAGGATTTTCTTACCTGGTTGGGTCCTGTCACACACATTGTTCCCTGCTCACTAAGTGGAAGAGTTTTGTGTTCAGACCAGTTGACTCCATCCCTTTTGTCTTCCAGGTCCAGGTTGTAACTAAAACAAACAGATGTATTACTGCAGTAACACATGCTGTCAACAGAACGCTGCAGGCCACAAACACAAAAAGCCATTATGCAAAACTAAAAAAATCTAATTTAACGCTGGATATTAAATAGGGGCTGCTTCTTTCATGTGTGGATATTTTAATTAGTATGCTGTATTGTTCTGTAGGCCTGTATGTTTTATACTGTACACATTATTATCTGTTTGTGTTTACTACACCGCCGTCTTTGTTGAGAGACATTATCTCTAGTCGTTTGCTCTGAGGGCAACCCTCCCTCCGCCACATACACACACTTTATTTCATGTTATGTCGAATAAAAGAGGATCATTTTTTTTTTGTGGCTTCATAAGAATTAGTTGTGGCAAATAACATTCTATTAATATTACCATAACCATAACCATTTATTTTCAATTTTAGAGGAGGTTCTAGTTGCAATTCCTTTCGGTGAACACCCTCCTCAGGGCATAAGAGGGGTTGCGAGTTTTAAGTCAGCACCAGCAGTGAAGAAGGAGAAGTTGGCCGTTCCAATTTTCGAAATAAAAACATAAAGGCAGCACAGTAGTTTTCTCAGTACGTTCAAAAATTGACTTTCTTTCATTTCATTGCAATGGGTGGGTTGGTTAATGTAGTCACAGTTTAGTTAGTTAGAGTTGAAATCGACTGTTACAAAAGCTGTTTTCCTCTAATGACTAAAATCTTTGTTTTCTTTTTATGCCATCCTTTGGAGTGAGAGTAGATTCTTACCGTTCATCCTGCAGCGTGGACCTTTGTCCGACGGCTCTGTGCTGGAGAGCTGGACTCTGTTTAGCTGAACTGGCTCCAGATGGAGGGCCCTTGTATTCTAAAAGGAATTTTGACATTAGGGCGATCAGTGTTAAAAATGATAATACAGTATATAGAATCCTTCTGCAACATATTCATTTTAAGCTAAAGAAAAGTTCATCATTTAATTATCTAAGAGGAATCATGAGACTTAGATTATGCACTAGCATTAAAGTGATGTCGTTTCTTAATTTATTTTAATTCACTCAATCCTTTCAGAGGAACAAGGGCCAACTTTTTCAATTTTGGAATACCTCAATTAAGAACTAAATTCTTAATACTGATACTAAAATATTCATATCTTTTTTTATGTTGATTGGTTTGATGGCTGCAAAACTAATTTCCCCCTTGCAGACAATTAAGTTTAAAAATGGAATTGGACCGACTTGATCACAGGACCAACATACCCCTATAATAACCCAGAGACACTCACCGTCCTCAGGAACCACAGTGAGGGTGACAACACTGCCGGCTTCCTTGATGAGCTGCACAATGTCGTTGTGAGAGAGCTCAATGATGGAGCGCCCGTTGACCGCCGAGATACGATCTCCGACGTGCAGCAGGCCGCAGCGGTCGGTTGGGCTGCCGTCAATGATACGGCCAATTTTGTGAGGAATAACTGAAATGAGGTAGATATGAAGTGAAAAATGAAACATAGAGACACAGATAGAGTGGGCGTTGAGAAAAAAACCTTGAAATGTATCTAGAAAGCCAACATAATGGTAGACTCCGCAGCTTTGTTCTGGTTTAACTAAAATCTGTTTAATGTCTTCAAGAATATGTATAAGCTAAAAAACAAACAAACACATCAATGTTGGATTATAACAAAAAATACAAAGCAGCTAACAGAAACCCTGGTGAGTCACATTCTTCTTCTTTACCAATATTAAGCATCTTCATATAACTGTCTAGTTTAAACCAAACTGCTACAAACTGTTTTATATTATTTCTTGACGACAGGAAATTAAGGTCTGAATGAGTCTTTCTGTGGCTCAATCAGAGGATCAGCGGTTCCATCCCCGGCTTTGTAAGTTCATATCGATTTGTCCTTGGGCAACACACTTAAAACTTAAATTGCTCCCCCAGCAGTGAATGAATGGGTATGAATGGTTAGATAGTCCGTTATTATACCATATTATGGTAGCTCCTGCCATCAGTGAATGGGTGTAAATGGGTGACTGACATGTAGTGTAAAAGGGCTCGAGTGGTTGGAAGGCTGTACAATTACAAGTCCATTTACCATTACCATTGACTTTCTCCTATTGTCTTTGATGTGTATTTACTGCTGCATTTTCTTAATGATTTTATGAAAAATGAAGTTATTGTGGTCTCATCCACTTTGCACAAGTAAACCTTGAAGAAGGACCAAAATCATAAAAAAAAATAAAATAAATAGAATTTGCTCATAAAGAAAATCTGTGCTCAGAAAGGAAAATCTTAAATTATTGATGTAGAATTTAAAAGACCAGACTCTCACCTCCGTACGGCGGTTTACTCTTGGAGGTGAGGATGACGAAGCCAAAGCCCTCGGAGTCTTTGCGGTGGAGCGTGATGTCAAAAGACTCGTGGTCCAGAGCGCTGGGCATCGGCAGGCGAGGTAGCTTGGGAGAACCGTTCACCAGCACTGGAGCCATTTCCAGAGCCTCTTCCTCAGTGGCATCTGAAATAAACGGACACAGATGCAAATACATTTCTGTTTTTGGTGCAACTGTGTTTGTATTTGTGTGTGTGTGTGTGTGGGTGTGTGCATTCCTGAGGGGTTTTAAAAAAGCCTTTTGGAGCATAAAGTGTGTTCACGTAAGAAAAAAAATATGCAAATAAATGTGTCTTCTAACTGAATAGTATAAACAATGTCACAGTGCAGCAGTGTGATCTACAGATTGTGGATGTTGAAAGTGGTTGCCATTGGCTACCGGTGAGCATGTTGGTGGAGAGATAACTACTCAAACATCTGTGCAAGGCCTCTATTCCCTCAATCCATAACTGAGGCTCTGATACAAACAAACAGCATGTCCAGTAATCAAATAGTTTCTCTGTATTTAATCCACTGAATAACTATATATTGCACATAAATCTATAAATAACCATCAAACGGCTGTTTTTACTGTCAACATACAAAATGCATCACTTCTTGTGGGCCTTCTTTTTTCAGATTTCTTTCTCAGGAAAGCCCAACGAGACATTTGGTGTTTAGAGCAATAACAAATTTTATAATCTAGAGAGATTGTAGGATTGTTCGTTGTTTATTTATTCAAAAAAACAGCAAAACAATGCTTTTGTATTAATAAATATGGATATAAAAAGGGAAAATTCACTCATTTTCAACCATATCTATCTCTCTGGGAGCAGCTGCAAAATCAGTTATTCTTCCTTCCCCCGAGTGATGTGACAGAGAGGTCGTTGGAGGACAGGAGGACCTACAGAGTGCTACTTTAGCTTTAGTAGCTGCGGGGCGCAATGCCATTCAAAAACATCTTTGTTCTCTTTGCTTGGATGGCAAATGTCTCCAATAGCAGAAATGGCATCCCAAAATATGAGCGATTTATTATGTTTTACTTCACATCTAACTCTGTGAATTAAGGATTTATTTTGACCAAACCAGAGTTTCTGATTGTTGGAACAGTTTGAATGAAGTGTGTTTTGCGATGAGCTAAAAAAGGCAATTAACCCTGTCTTAGTTTGGTGAAATATTGAAACTTGAATCCAGAAGGTGTACGCTTGTATTTTTCTGTTACGGTGTAAAAATATTTCCTATTTTTTCTTTTTTTTAAATTGAGCAAACTCCCCGCTCGATGCGCAATGCATCCTGGTACATGGAGGCAAAGCAATCACAGCTCTGCAGAATAGAGATCAGCTTTATCAGCCATTATATCACACACTTAGAAATGTATTTCTTCAACTGACATTTACCATCAGCACTGACTGGATATCCACATTTTCATTTTAAGGAGCATCAAATAAAATGTTTTAACTGTGTCAGGTGCTGTTTCTGCTTGTTGCTCACCTCTGTAGATGACCTTCCTGCGTATAGTCAACATGACTTGGCCGTTACGGGCAGCGTTGGTCATCAGATCCAGCACCTGCTTGTGCGAACGACCTTTAACCATCACGCCATCGATGCCGATGAGCTCATCTCCAGCTCTCAGGCGGCCGTCTTTCTCTGCCGCTCCGTTGGGCACGATGGCCCCAATGTACACCTGGGGGAAAACATTCTGATAGAGGGTTAGTATGAGGCTGAACTGGCCCTAGGAGAAATAGATCATTTAATATTTATTACGCATGTGAAATGAACACTTCATCTTTCCGTGATAGAGATTAAAACACGTAAAATATGCATACAGGAGAGTTCTATCTACTTACTGGCTGTTGTGGACCTTCTCCTCCCAGAACACGGAAGCCAAATCCTGTCTCAATGTCTCTCTTTAGAAAAACATCTATGTCTTTGGTGTGAGGCTCTGTGGATGAGTGATACTGGGTGAGGGATCACGGATTCAAATTGACCTTGATTTAAAGTAAAAAAAACAACAACTTCTGAGAACATCTGGTGGCGTGTTTGTCTTCACTTACGTCTGCTGTCCAGCAGGGCTTTGGACTTCAGGTACATCTCCGTGGCATCTCGTTTGGGGGAGTCGGCAGAGCGCAGGGTGCTCGTGTTGGAGTGGTAAGGCAGGGCCTGGGGGGCGGAGTCTATCAAAGCGTCCAAAGTCTCTGTACTGGCCGTCATTTCCTGTCTCTGAAGAGAAATACATGTGTCGTCAGCGCTCACATTTCTTTAAGTATCGCTGTTTTTGAACATGCCAATTTTCAGATTTGCATACGACCGCACATCCTTTGGTTTTTCACCTATGAAGGACATCACACGCTTTATTGATAGTCTCTACAGCTCATTATCCCAGACTGACTGGGTGGCTGAGCATGGGATTGTAATAGATTATCAGAAGCAGCAAAGGTCACTTCACTGGCTCTTCCTTCAACATAGGCTGTTTCACTTCAACATCCCTTCAATTGTTTTGAAGGCTAAGCGATGAGATTTTAATGTAATTTAAAATCCACTGGAGAAATTACAGATTTCCCTGCAGCAGGACTATTGAGGCAGAAAGGGCAACTTCTTTATCTAAAAACTGTTGTATTAATAATACCACCATATCTAAAGAGGCTCATCCATGCTTCATTACCATCGCAATCCCCTGACAATAGCCCTAAGAATACGAATACTGAAAGGAAGTAATTAAGACCGTTTTTTCAGAGCAAACAAAAGGAGGCGCCCAGAAACACAATCAATATTCAAATGTATTGCTATCATTTAATTCGATGCAACAGAGGCTTTTGCTGGTTAAGCTGAAGGACAAAAAGCTTTGCAATTAAATTGCGGGATAAGTCCCCGGGGGGAAACAATAGTGGGGAAATAAGAAAAAGATATGTTTTTACTCACAGGCTTTAGACTCTTCACAGGGGATGTTTGACCTATGGAGAGACACAGAAAGACAACAGGAATGTGGTGAGAAAATGCTATATATAGATATATAAAGATATGATTTGGAACGACAACAATCACTGAAGCGCCGTCCACCAGATGGCACTGGCTCTCTGACTGAGAAGCAGCATTAAGACTAAACCAGTGAGCTGCTCTAAACTCGAGAGGTGTGTACTCGCTAAAGAATGCTCCATTAGGGAACATGCATCCATGTGCGATTAAAGATACATCGGGAATATAAAGGTAGTACATGTGCTGGAGTGCTCACTACATAGTGGAAGCCCACTGCGGGGGATAAGGAAGCGGGTGAGTGCACTAGAGATTCATGCATATAATTCAATGAGCGATAATTCTCTCCCCCTCTCCCTCTCTTTCTCTCTCTGTTTTGTTGTACAGTACACCCACACGTTCCATCTCTAGTGCTCAGATTGTTCCCTACAGATCATCTCTTACAGCCCCCCCCCCCCCCACCCCAACGACCCCCTCTCCTCCTCCTCCTCCTCCTCCCCATCAACTCCCCGCATTAACTGGATTAACAAACACTCCTCTGGAGCCTGCAGCCCTGTGGGGCCGGACCAACACTTGGCTTGATGAGGGGGTTAATGGAGCCATGATGCAAAAAAAAAGGGGGGAAGAGACGCAGCGGCATTTTTCCGCTCCACTGCGTAAATTCCCAATCCAACATCAGAGCCATCAAAGGCGTAGAGTACGATATGCACACACCTGAAACACAGCCACTCTTTAACTGCCATCCTTAAGCTAAGCTCTGCTCTTCTTCTTCCCAGTGATGCCCACCACACACACACACACACACACACACACACACACACACACACACACACACACACACACACACACACACACACACACACACACACACACACACACACACACACACACACACACACACACACACACACACACACACATACACACAGGGATCCTCTTCCAAGCCAAAGGCCATTGTCTAATGAGGGTTAAAGCTGGCATTATCTCTGCGGTTGGGAAATCTGGGTGAAGCTGAGCCCGGCTCTGCTTTTTTTTTTGACGGTGGGGTCGTGCAGTGCATCGGTGGAGTAGGGACATGGTGATGGTGGCACAGCAGAGAGGGTGAGTGGGTGTTTGGGAGAGGAGAGAGGAGGGTTGGGGGGCGCGGACATGGGGTGGAGGCCCCTCGGGACTTTTCCCTCTACAGACATTTAGCCATGGCTCTTTAAAAGGAGGCCATGGATAAAGAGGCTTGTAGAAGTCCCCTACGCTCCGACGATGATCAAAGCCAATCCGGGGTTCATCGATTTACGCAGTGAATCCTCGGGGGCGGGTGGAGATGATGTAGGAGACATTTGAAGGGTGCCTACCCTCCTCCCTTCTCTCCTTTTGGAAATCAAGCACAGCCCCACGCTTATGTAATTCCCGCTCTCAGACTTGTAACAGACTGCGTAACGCCTCGATGGGAGTCGTCATAAACAGAGGCCGGGTTGAGTGGAGGCACACAGGAGGAATGCTCAAAGAAAAGCTCGAGACATTCAGTTTTTAAACAAAAGCGAAGACGCTGCAGAGTGATGGCAAGAAAATAGAGCTCAGTCGGATGGAGTCTGGTCATTGAATGCATCAGCTACAGGAGGTGCAGGTGGATCCATTCAGCTAACAAACAAAAGGCAGCAGTCTCTGTTGCGGTGACCTACAGACCGCAGACACAGTGGCATCACCCAGGTATTTACAGAATAACATTGTGTGGTCAGTCAGTGCCCCCCCCAACAAGCCACAACACCACCTCACCTCCCGTCAGTATCAGCACGCTGACTTCCCCTCCCATGGGCACTGTTGAAGTTGCAATGACAGCAGCAGCAAATGACGTCGCTCACAAGAGGGCATTAAAGCATGAGAATGAATGATGGATGGATAGAATGAAAGGAGGAAGAATAATGCAGCATTTCCAGTGAATGGTACAGCACAGCTCTACTCAATTTGACTCACTCTTTTTTGGGTTTCCATTCGGATAAAGCCTGGTTCTTTTTGGGGGGTACCACGTCTATCGATGTTCCATTCGTGCTGAGCCTAAACTAGACTAACCCTGACCCTAATCTTTTGTCAGAGAGGATCGTCACTAGAGCAGTGACTTGCGGGTTGTACAAAACCGCCATTTTTAAATAGCCAAGCTACTGTTAATGGCCACCATAATTTGTTTATTCACTCGCCTTAGATTATCTAAAGTGGCAGCTCTCAAAGTGCAGATGTGTCTTTATACGGTTGCCAATGAAAAGGATTCAGAAAGCGTTGCGTTGAAAATGACGTGAATGCAATTTCAAGTGCTGTCGCTATGGCGATCGACTTGGAATCCCACCTACAACGGGTACTATCTGCAGTGGCAAATGAATAAGGGGAACCAGGACCAGGTACCAAAACTGAGGCAAGTCAAGCTGAACCATGCAGTGGAGATGAGGCATAAGAAACACAGGCAGACAGAGAAACATCAACACGGGTCAACAACCATTCAGTCAGCCAGATAATCAGGTAGATAGCTAGACGGACGGATGACAAACAGTCTCTCACCTCCTCGCAGCACTAGCACGTTGACCTCGCTGCCCACTGGCAAGTCTTTGAGAATGTCCACCACTTGGGCGTGACTCAGCGTTTGGACATTTTGCCTGTTGATCTCCTTGATGACATCTCCTTTCTGCAGGCCACGGCACCACTGGGCGTCCAGGATCATCTTCACCTTCTGACCCAGTGGGCAGTCAGCAATGGCGAACCCGAATCCCCCGGGCCCCTTGACCAGCGGCACGCTCACCAGCTCCGGCTGCAGCATCCCCGCAGCCAGCTCAGCCTGCTCCCCTTGCCTCCCGTTGGGCAAGGCCGCCACGACGGGCCGGCCGATGGCATCCGTGGTGACGTAGTGGAGCTCCTGGGAGGAGCCGTGGAGGACGTCGCCTTTCACGAGCAGCGGCTGCCCGTTGATGAGGGGCACGGCGGTCACCACCTCACCGCCGTGGAGGGCCTGCTGGGGCTGGGTGGCCGGTGGGGGAGGAGGAGGCGGGAGAGGGTCGTCGCTGCTTAGATCCACATCTGGAGGGAGCGGGTAGCCACGGCAGAGGACCATGTCCACATACTGGTTGATGTGGATGGATTGGAACATCTGCACCACCTCTGGATGGGTTTTGCCCAGCACAGACAACCCGTTAATCTCAACGATGACATCACCTACAACAGAAAAGACAGAAATTGGCCTTGGCTATTCTATTCTGGTATTTCATCTAGACATGAGTTCTCTACAAGTCTTTGAAATAAGCACCTTTGTCAGATGGATCTTTCTTCTAAAATGTCCCTTTCCTCTTCGCTGCTCTTATTCTCTACTCTCATATTTTCATTTTGGCAGCGCCAGGTAATTCTTCGTTTTACTTTTATCCTTTTATTCCTCCGGTCTACCATCACTTTATTCCTGTCCCTCCTTCACACGCTCCATTGCTGAACAGACCTGAACAGCACTCTCTGCCACAACTACACGGCCGAGACAGGGGTGTAGATTTCCATCAAAACACACCATTGTAACCATCACACACACACACACACACACACACACACACACACACACACACACACACACACACACACACACACACACACACACACACACACACACACACACAGAGACAGAGCTCACAGCTGTTGATTTACTTAGGCAGCCGCAAGGCAATGGAAAGATCAGAAACTAAACAACAAAGCCATCACATGGCTTCATACCCAACCTTACAAAACTACACCCTCGACAGAGCTAGAGTTGTTGTTATTACCTTGCTGAACTCATGGGACAGTGTTCGGCTAAGTGAACACTACAGGGGTAAAATGAATACCTCCAGGTGCATGCTGGTAGCACAGCTGGTTTTTTGTAATACTGCAGAAATTAGAAGCTATTAACTCATAAATCTTCCAGCCGGCTAAATGAGACTTTAGTGTTGATTTGAACAGGAATGCCCCTTTATTGAGTGTGGGCATCTGCAGAGGTTTTTTTTTTTTTTTTTTTTTTTTTTTTTTTTGCTCACCGGACGCCATCTTGTTGTCGTGGGCGGCAGGGCCGTCGCCAAGCACGTTTTTCACCTGCAGGAACTCGTCAGTGCGGTCGCCGCCGATGATGGTGAATCCAAATCCCTGGGCGCTCTTCTTCAGCGCCGTGTGGTACAACTCACCCTGCAGCTCGCTGGGGTCGGAGGTGAAGGCGAACGCACCTCCCTTACCTGCAAACAAAGCGTAAAGCATGTATGTGTGTAATGTGAGTGAATGACACACTTCATTAAAACACAAGTGAAATCTCTGAACAGAGCTCGACATCAAATGCAGCAACACAGGTTTAATAGATTCATATCCCTCTTGAAATCCATCCACGTCTGCATTGAACGTAGATGACACGCATTATGAGCCGAGGATCAACATAGCAATTAGCCATTTCCAATTTACGAGATGATGTACATGCCTAAACTAGATAAACCCATCACCAGAGACCTATTTATGCAACTCTGCAGAGAGGAGCACAAAGAGACGGATAACATGACATACAATGTTAGCTTTAGATGCTAATTGACTTAGTTTTTATGTCCTTCCTGTTATTACAAAACTATGGAGCAGAAGAGTGATATAACACCCCGTTTTAGCGCAGTGTCCTCTCTTATCCCCTTCCTGCTGTGGTCAGTGGCTCAGAAAAAAGGGGAGTTTTGTCAGTGTGGACTTTTTATAACTTGAGTAAGGAACAACTTAAGGTCAGTGGCAACATCAATATGGACCAGCAGCTCGGCTGTGACATACGCTGCACACGAGATAACCGACTGTCAGGGTCACACTGAATTAAACTGAGCAGCGTCCCTATCTGGCGTTACTGTGGTATCAGCACTTTAGATCATGGACACACCATTTTTCCCCCCGCTGCCTGATGGCCTCCCTCTGGCCTGGACCGCGTTATAGCTTCAAAAACACTAAAGCTGTGGCCAGCTGGTGACAAATGATGCTCATTCCAGCGGCTGTGCTGTATATTGACAGAATCCGATGTGGCGGTCTGTCTCTGGGATGCTAGAAATTTATATCATTATAGCTTTAGAAATGGGCCATCACTTTTCTTTTTTTTAAGAAGCGGTTTCTTTAAATCTAAAGTTGAATGAAATGCAGCAAAACGACCCCATAACTGAAAGACAAATAGGCAGTAAACAAAGTACTTAATACTTGATTCTTTTTTATAAAATATTACGTTTACACTTTATGTGACACCCTCCTCTACAATATATTATAAACATACTTATAATGCATTACAATCTGCTTAAAGCAATGTATAATTAAAGTTGTAACCACTCATAGTATTGTCATTCCTATGGTTTTAATATTTTATCATGTTTCTATAATTTCTCCTTTAATTTATAATCACTGTTGTAATTCATTATGTTGTGACTATATGTTACCTAAGTGGTCATTGTTAGTGTACTTGTGTAAAGATTGAATTTAATTTATGCAAGAACAACATACAAAACAGTGTAAAGACGTTTTTTCATTTTACTTAAAGCATGCTTAAAAATATTGACCATGTAAGTTATTATAAAACATGTTGCAATGTGTTATGGTTATTGAGTATAGTGTTATGAGTATTCATGAGTGCTTACAAATATAATTATACAGTGCTATTCACAGTTTATAATGCATTATAAGTATGTTTATAATCCGTCATCGGGGTCATGTGTGCCAACAATAACAATAAATGTATCTAAATATAAAAAGGAAATTAAAAGAATGGTCCATGTGAATAAAGCAATGAGATTAATCATGAAATGGACGCAGCCCAAAAAATAATTTCACTGTCCATGCTCGTTACAGATGTGGTCAGACTATTATCTCAATAACAGTTTATGAACACATTTACCAAACATGGTCTTATTCGATGTTTTTGTCATTTCCAACAAATCTGATCAAAAGACCACAACCAACAATTGTTCAATAATTCCTACTGAAGATTGAAATCTGTTAAAAAAATGACATAGTTTCATCTATTAAAGGGGCTAAAACAAACAGCTGCTTGCTCAAACAGCAGTAAATAGTGAATCTGCTGAGGACTTTTTTCAACCACAATTGTTGCATTAGTGAGTATTAATGCCATTAGGCTGCTGGTTGTGGGTTTAACTCAACATAATCTAGACTGTCTGTGTTCATGACAATGAAGGAAGATGTCACCTAGAGTTTAACGTTTACTGGTGGAGGAATAAGTGTTATCAGGCTGGGGAAACACAGACAACACATGATAGGATCAATTCACTGTTGTTTTGGTCTTTAAATGGCATTTCTTGACAATAATAAAGGGATAGAATGTGTGATGCATTTGTATGCCTCACCTGAAAACTACTGCTCTGTTTATGTAAATATATAGCTTCAAATCTACCTCCAATTCTACCCCTTTATCTCTCTCTGTCACACATGGTGGTTGGACAGCGACTGTGCCAATTCAGATACATCATTTTCCCAGTGTTCTAGTTTGGCTGGAAAAGTAGCAACGGCAGCAACCCTCTCATTTCCTTCAGTTTTAAAAAACGCTCTGCAACTTTCAGAGCAGCGTGTGCGAGGAATTTAAACAAAGGCACTCTCGCACTATCAACTGTCATAAACATCCAGCGCACACACAAACGGCTGTTTGCGAGTGCAACTTATCACTGGCAGTGTGGACTCCAGATGTCCACGCTGTCACATGGATCAAGCAAAGCTCATTTACATAATCACATTCAAATTGCTTCATCAACTCAACATGGGATGTTTTTCTGCTTCTTCCCACCAGCAGGCCTCTGAAATAACCGTTTTGAACTGCACGTTTGTGTGTGTGGAGAAAACAGATAGAGGGTAATGTAGGGAGAATGAGACAGAAGGAGGAAGTGAGAGTGGCGTGTGCGAGCCTGTACTCGTGTGGGAGAGTCCAACAAAGGTCTCCGTGCCAATGTTTGTGGGCAGACTTTGAAAGCCGGAGGAAGACAAAGCCATCAGATCCAGCGCATCAAACAGCCATGGTTTTTGATTTTCCCGTGTGTGACTCAATTGCGTAGTAAATCCCCGGAGACATTATTCAGCATAATTGGGAAGACATCTTTCTTACTACATCAATGGAGACGCAGCGGTTGCTGTTTTTTTTTTCTCCGAGAATGCACCTTGAAAC
The DNA here is from genome assembly GCF_027596085.1 of Anoplopoma fimbria. Taxonomy (NCBI): domain Eukaryota; kingdom Metazoa; phylum Chordata; class Actinopteri; order Perciformes; family Anoplopomatidae; genus Anoplopoma; species Anoplopoma fimbria. Next base: position 23,636,988 of record NC_072465.1, on the reverse strand, counting down.
ATGAGAATTTAAAAGCAACTGCTGTCGCAAGGCCAAGATTTGACTAACAGGGAGAGAACCACACAATGGAGACAACCAATCAGAACAAAGCAACACATGTGGGCACAACGCCTGTTGTGTTAGCTCGCTGAGAAAACACCACAGTATAGTCTCCCTTGTTGGTTGAGCTGCAGCAACACCTCATATATTATGGACATTAATATTCAAGAGATAAATAATTCTCCATGAAATTAAAATGATACTAGGCAACTTGTGATAAAAAAGGGCATTTTGGAATAAAAATACAAGTCAAGTAAACACTTTCTTGTGAAAATAAGAATGTGTCTATTGCATTCTGTCCATCCTGGGAGAAGGATCCCTCCTCTGTCGTTCTCCCAGAGGTTTCTTCCTTTTTTCTCCCTGTTAAAGGGGTTTTTAGGGGAGTTTTTCCTGTGCCGATGTGAGGGAAGGACAGAGGATGTCGCATGTGTACAGATTATAAAGCCCTCTGAGGCAAATTTGTAATTCTGGGTTATACAAAATAAACTGAATTGAATTGAATTAAATAACATTTAATAAATGATTTGAGAATTAATCATTTATTCATTTATTTCACAGCATGTATTCAGTTATATAATCGTAGTAATTTCCCTGATTACAAAAAAACTCCCTAGACATATCCATCTTGGAAAACTGTAAAAATCAGAGCTGCAGCCTGAGGTGTAACCGTCGACTGTTTCATCATAGCACCAGTCTGACAGCTCACTAGGTTGTGTAATCGGTAATCAGGGGCGCGATGGCGGTTTCCTCAGTCCCCACACACCTGTGCAGAGAAATGTCTGATTACGCGTGGCCTCTCTGACGTGCTGTTCCACCAGCTGTCGGCACATTCACCGCTAAAAGCTGGCCTCCTCCCCTGCATTCCCACCCGTACTCCCTAAAACCCCGTCCAGCGCTGCGAGCCCGATTATCTCCACGGCTGCAGCACTGTAATCTATTATACATCCATTGTAATGAAAACAAACTTAATTCATAATGTTTATTGCAGAAGAAAAAGATGCTTGTCAACCCTAAATGACAGACCGTTACTGCAGAGCTGCCAAAAAACGATGTTTTATGAGCGGACAGGAGAATATACGGGTTTGTTTTGACAATCTATCACTGTTTGAGGCTACCTGAAGGTTTACACGTTCAGCTGACCTTGCATGAAATGACGACACTCCTCCTGCCTTCTATTCCCAGATAACACATTTGTCACGGCACGCTGACTGAGGTGAAAGGGTTGGCCTCAGTACAGAGCATTAGCCAAAGTAATTAAACTATGCGTGCATGACAAGAGAGGACTCATGTTAGACTCATGCTTACGTCCAGAGTGATTTAAAGTGAGTACAGAAATAGAATTATGTCAGTGAAAATGTTAACAGTAAAGACAAACCAACTCCGGTTGTTCTTCAATATCATAAAGTGAAATAAACTCCAGATCACAGGAATAATAGCACAATAAGGGATGAATGATCAGACAAACAGCAGGAACAAAAAGAGTCATCATTTTTCATTATCTCTGCCAGGAGATTATGTACGAGTGTGTGTGAATTTTTCTGTGTCTGTCTGTCCATGGTTAGTCTCGCCTACTGCTGGACCCATTAGACTAAAATGTTTTTGTGTCTACTCTTTGCTCAAGGACCTCTGGAGGTAACGGTGATTCACACTTTTTGAAAACATATTTTATTGACACTGTCATTGACCGCTTACTCCTCACTACTCTGGTAGGGGCCGCAAGTTATCAACAAATGGTACAGGTTCTAATCTCATTTAAACTACGGATTACAAATTGTTCCTCTCTTAATTTGCTCACTTAGATAAGACAGTTGTATGTATGTATGTATGTATGTATGTATGTATGTATGTATGTATGTATGTATGTATGTATGTATGTATGTATGTATGTATGTATGTATGTATGTATGTATGTTTGTATGTATGTATGTATGTATGTTTGTTTGTTTGTTTGTTTGTTTGTATGTATGTATGTATGTATGTATGTATGTTTGTATGTATGTATGTATGTATGTATGTATGTATGTATGTATGTATGTATGTATGTATGTATGTATGTATGTATGTATGTATGTATGTATGTATGTATGTATGTATGTATGTATGTATGTATGTATGTATGTATGTTTGTTTGTTTGTTTGTTTGTATGTATGTATGTATGTATGTATGTATGTATGTGTGTTTGTTTGTATGTTGTATGTATGTATGTATGTATGTTTGTATGTATGTATGTATGTATGTATGTATGTATGTATGTATGTATGTATGTATGTTTGTATGTATGTATGTATGTATGTGTGTTTGTTTGTCTGTTTGTATGTATGTATGTATGTATGTATGTATGTATGTATGTATGTATGTATGTATGTATGTATGTATGTATGTATGTATGTATGTATGTATGTATGTGTGTATCTATATCTAGACTAGGGGGAATATGTGGGTTGTATTCATTCAATCAAACATTACAGCACTGGTCGTTGCAGGCACCCTTCTGCAGAGATGAACTTCTGAACTCTACTGAATACACTTTTTTGTTTGTTTCAGATGACTTCACTTTTATTGGAATTTCTGGTGGAGGTTGATTTACCCGGACAGACAATGACAAGTGTAAAAGTCAGAAAGCTGGTTGACGTAATTGCAGTAATACATGTACTTGCATGTCTTCTCGACCTGAGGGAGACGTCAAAATGCAGGGTGAAAAACCTCATGCTGTTTGCAAAGGTCACGTATAGGAGCAGTAATGTGGCCTTTTCACAGGTTTACATGTGCGCAAGAATTCTGTGTGTCCTTCATTTAACTCCTCCACAGTTTTGCTGGAAGGTTTTTTTTTTTTCTCTCTCCTAACAGCCCAAATGGAGAGGAAGTTGAAGTGAGGGACAAGATTCTGCGTTGCTGTTGTTACCTTGGGAAGGTGCCACCGCGGCTTGTTGGATCGCAGCCGTTTCCTGGCTCAGCTTCTTCTTCGCCTCCAGGACCGGGTTCTCAAACTGGGTTTTCTGGTTGATGTGGCTGCAACAAAAAACAGGCTCAGATTTAAGAGACTTGCAAACACACAACACACACACACACACACACACACACACGTCTGACTTCATGAACCTACTGCTCCACAATGTTTTTGCAGTTAATTATGCATGCACCTTTCCTATGAAGGAACTGTGATTTTCTAAAACAGGGATGCTAAAGTGGCGCCGTTATAAATACATTCATAAACACAGCACACATACAGTAAATGCTGCCTTGCCTCCTCTTTATGTGGGCGAACTACTATTGGCTTTTAGCAATTTAATGTTGTAGGAAATCAACCCCCCCCCCCGAACGCCAACAACATCCTGTTCCTCTACAAACAAGGTAAACAGCCTGTTGTCCCCCTGGCATACAAAACCACAGCCATTGTATCATAGTGAGTTCATTTCAAGCTAAAAGACTGGCAGCTATAAGCTCCATCTAAACGCCATTGACTCTCCTTGTCCAAACAGTGAGCGCTGCTCTCTCTCCTGTCACTTATACCTAGGAGGGATCCTTCTGCAGTCTGAGCAATAAAACAACGAGAGTGTTCCCATTTTCTTTTCATCACAGCAGATTGCTACCTCTCCTTCCAGCCCCCTCTCGCCTCCCTCCATCTATTCTAGTTGAAAGTCTTCCCCCTCTTCTCTCTACTGCGGTTACAATGGCTGTGTTTCACTGATTTCCTGCTGGGGTGGTGGAGCACAAAAACAAAAAAAGAAGCACATTTCGCACACAGATAAATGTACAAACAATACGGAGAGAGGTATGCACGTCCTTATTACACAAACCCCGAGCAGAATGCAACGAGAGCACGATCTGAGTTGTGTTCACATACAGGTCGCTGCAATGTTCCCCGCAGAGTTTCATTTTGCCACCCACTGATAAACAACAGGGGAAATCCTGATCAGAATCTTCAACTGTTCTCCTCCCACAAGACACAACAACAAGAGCCGTGTGCTATATCGTTTTATTTTTAGACGGTATCGATTTATGCCGTTCCACTGCTAATGTACACAGTGTAATATGCACTCCTGATCCTTCTGGTGAAATTCGTTTGTGGGATAAAACAATCTGCACTGTTTGTGATGATTGCAGCTGGAGTGCTTGGAAAAATACATCCACCTATAAATCAATAAAACTTACTCGACGTAGTATGTGCCGTACTGTGGGTCGTCAATTTCCTCCCAGCCGTAAGGTAACTCTGCAAACAGAGAACAGTGTGCCGTTGTGTTATGTAGAGATGCAAATACTGGGTCATAAAGATGACAGAGTGGAAGACAGAAGAGGAAGAGGAGGCATGATGTTTAGCAGACTACATCTGTGTGTTTTAACCCATTTAAGTAGTGTATAGTACTAGTATGGTGGTGAGGTACAGCAGTGGTTACCAGTGTATTTCTTTTTTTCCCCTTGACTGGGACGCTTAGCATAAGAAAGTAGCCGTGAAAATACAATGATTTAGTGAACATTTCTGTGGTTTCAACAAGCAGGCCGGCTGGAATGGCTGATGTACGTCATGCCCTGATGAACATATCAGGCAAAGGGAGAGAAAAGAGAAAGAGATAGAGAGACAGAGAGAGAGAGAGAAAAGAGCTTTTCACGCAAGACAGAGCTTTGGAGTAGCTTTTCAGAAGCAACACACCAACTAGCGTTCTGTAAAAATCCATTAAAACGCCGTCTGGAAGGGTCCCACTCTTTCAGCAGCGGCTACTCTCTGTCTCTGCCTGCACTTAAGCCCACATTAGCATCCTGGGGATACAAAGGCAAGGCGAGGATTCCTTAAAGTAGACCCTAGCTCTAGGTAAATTAAGGCATGTGATTGTGAAAATGAGGGCTTACTCTTAGGTGACATGTCAATTCAAAGACGAAAGTTATGTAGTTTTACCCTGGTTGGTTATTTGATGAAATGTGTGAGGTGATGGATCTTGTATTGTGGGGCAGAGACAATAGAGGTATGCCCCTGTGTAAATGCATGTGCAGCAGTTAACGGATTGACTGCATGCTTGAGCACACCAGCCTACATACCTCCGTCCTCACACTTCTCAGGGGGCTTCGCCTTCTTCGCCAAGCGGGGGTCCAACCACGTGGTCGTCTTGGTATTGTGACTGCGGAGCACAAACAGCAGCCAGTAAATATCAACTATAAAGACGGCTGCTGAGGCCAATAAAAGGATGTGCAATGACAGCCGGTTCCCCCCTCCTCCGTGTGACATGATTTTGTGCACAACAGTAACTGGATTCATCAACACACATATGATCCATCGGTTTACATTCAGCTGTCACATTAACGTGTTTATGGTTAGGCGGCCTTCTCAGACGGGAGAAAAAACCCGACAAACTCGTTTACCCTCAGATGTGTTAGACAACTGGGATGTGTAATCAGGAGGAAGAGCACAATGGTCTTCTGATATCTTTAGAGACAAATGGCTTTGAGCCAAAAAAAAACACACAGGCTTGCATGTTCACACATGTTTGCATGTACACGGAGAATGCCAACACATATTGAACAACACGACTGTGAAAAAACTGCGACAGTCAAAGGGAGAATGTGTTATGCACCAATCAGCAAGTCAAATCCCTTCTATGTACAAATATACTTGGCATGAAATGTTTTTTTTGATTCCTTACTGATGTAGAATTCTGTCTACTTTCTAAACTGTCTTTATCTTTTATCTTTATCTATTTATCTTTTGGAGGATTTCGTGAAAACGTTTCAAAATTGGAAGAGCGGGTCTTATAGTGCTTACAAATATCCCCACTTTCATTTTAACTAAGTCCATTGCTAATTAGGCATTGATGATTAAATAACAACAATAAGTTTATCTTAACATTGATTATTGTTGACTATTTCGTGAGGCACAATAAGTGAGAGAAAATAAATTTGACTAGTAAAATTCCAGTAGATCAGCAGTTTTTTTTTAAAATACTCAAAGCAGCTCGTCTGGCATCAACAACCATTACACATTCAAAGTCCCTTCAATCCCCTTTCTTCCCCATTCTGAAGCTTGGTTTATATATAGATATATCTATATCTATATATATATATATATATATATATATATAGATATATATATATATATAAAAAAATAAAGGTTTAACCCTTAACCTTAACCCATATATACATATACAGTATATATACACTGTATATTGGCACAAATTACGAATTTACTCATGACTCAGTTATTGAGGCCCGTTTGTGAGATTAAGTTACGCCAATTAAAAACCACTGTGTTGTGTTTTTGGAACAATTTAAAAAATCCCTCCAAATCATGTGTTTCACTTTTATTTTATTACTATCAAAGTTTTCTATAACATAGAACACTACAGGTCAAATATACGAATATTGTTGAAGTTGCAACAAGAGAGAGTCTGTTAGTGGGAGACAGCCATGCGGTTTGAAATGTATTACATTATTACTATTTCACTGCCCAACAGGTTGCTATGATACGGATTAGAGTCTGGAGTGATGGGATATGTAATGTTTGTCTACATTCAGTCACTAATAGGTAACCAAGGTTCAAAACTGATGTTGCAACCTCACTAATTGTGGGCCTCTTTGTACTTTCACTTGGCCAACAAGTGTGACTCTTTCTTTCCCCGAACGTGTTGTTGTTGAGCTGCTATTCCTAAATCACTCAGCAAAGAGTTAATGATGTCACATGCAGATCACAAACCCATCATTACACCCAGGATCAAACATAGCCTTACTGTTCAGCTGATTACAGCACTGATTTGATACAAACAGAAACATTCATCTGTGTTTCATTATGCATGAAGCAGAGAGCAGTAAATAAAATGCTGTTTTACATCAGCTATACAAACAACACATCCATTTTTTAACATCACATCTTACAACGTACCCCTCCGCAGTGGTAAGATGACATGATTTACATAAGTTACAACACTCAAGTCGTCAGTTGACCTAAATTCCGTTCCTCATCAGAAAGCATAGAGACTGTAAGACACCTGAACAAGCTAATAACTTATTTACCTGAAGCCTCATCTTACTGTTACAGCTCCTGTTATTCTATATTTCTACTATTGTTATTAACTTTGATTAATAAAAGAAAAGGCTAACTCATTTCCCTTAAATAGCTTTACTCTATCTGGAGTATGTTGCAGTTTTTTAGGATCTCCAGCTGTGGATTAGTACACAGTTGTTGCACTAACATATATTTATGACATCAGGCCATCCAGGACTGACATGTTTATGATAATAAATGAACTGTGAAATAGATTTTGGAAACAGTAAAATATGTGTGAAGAGGATGTTATGGAAGAGGATTTGTTGTACATTTTACAATGTTTCACAGTTCTTGTTGTATGCTGCCTACGACAATCTTGAGAGAGCGAGCCATGAATGCGCTACTTTACATGAAACTTTCCCTCTTCACTGGGACAGAGGTGTGCTGGAAGCCTTCAGGATACTGAAGATAAAAAAAGAACGACCAAGACCAGCAGGGCGATTTTGGGACATCCACATAAATGTTAAAATGTTCCCTTTAATGGCATTTGTTTGTCATAAGAAAAATACCAAATATTGCCAGACCTATATTTGTTGCTCAGTTGCCAGTTTATGAGAAACAGCTACTGGAGCTAAAACGAATGTGTCAAACACGTCATTAGGTGTTGATTCAACCTCGCGATCCATTGGAGGGTGCCGTTTGTGCTGCTGTTGAATTGTTTTAGTAGTTTATAATAATATAAAATACAGAAAAACAGCAAATCCTCATATTGGAAGAGGATGGAACCTACACACGTCTGGCATCCTCATTTGATAAACCACATAAAATGAATTAAATGCCCACTAAAAAAAAGTGATGAATTACAATTGATGTTTTTTCAGCACTAAATGCTCTCATGACTCATTTGTTGTGTCTGTCACTTACTCTATGAAGTAGACCATGCCGGTCTCAGTGTAAGCCATCTCCCAGTTAAGGGGCAGGGGCTCCAGGCTGTCGTCGCGGGGCAGCGAGCTCCATGTACGGAAGTCCATGCTGCTGCTGGACTGGTTGTAGCTGGGCACCGCTTTCCTCCAGTCTGCCCCCTCTTTGTGCTCTGTATGGAGAGAGAGAGAGAGAGAGAGAGAGAGAGAGAGAGAGAGAGAGAGAGAGGAAGGGGAAAACCAGGGAGAGTGGATGGTTAGCCTGCAGGGACACCTGTTTTCATTTGTGCTGCAGGGGAGTGGAGGAAGAGCTGTGTCGCTCCTAGGATTTGCATGTGATGTTGTGTGTGTGTGTGTGTGTGTGTGTGTGTGTGTGTGTGTGTGTGTGTGTGTGTGTGTGTGTGTGTCTGTGTGTGTTCACCAAAGGGCTGTTTTGCATTTGCATGCGCACACAGTGTTAATGCTTATGTATATGTACATGCTCACTCCCTGAGGGTTGAAACGATAGAGCCAGGGACTCACATGAGAAAAAGGGCCATTTGAGCCCAAGGTGATTTCTGTATGATAATACTGTACGGCTGCTCTTCACTTGTACGCTGTTGCCTTTTGTACGGACACCCATTAATGAGAAACTGGTCCACAGTGAACATGAAACATACAACAAAGGCCATCCTAATTCACTTAGCATTTCACACCTTCCCTCAGAAGACGGTTATAAAAGGGGATGAAACGCGAGTTCTATTCATCCCTTTCTTTAGTGCGGCGCTAACCTCCTCACAACAGAGGATGACGCTTAGAGATGTTACGCACGCATTTCTGGGGTGATCGTTCCACCTGAATTTTAGATTGAATACATAATTGTTGAAAATCCAAAACACAGAGTCCCATTTGCAGCATCCAAAAGGCTTTTATTCTTCTTCTGCCTCTCAGATGAAAAACACACACTTTATATTCGATTTAAAGGCACAAACGCACAGAGTGTAAGCACATGTGCTGGAAGTGCCATGTAAACACTTGGAGATCCAGCCTGAGGGCAGAGCCTGACAGAGAGCCGAGGTCATCGGGTTCACAGCGGGGTGACGGCCCACTCAACGGCTCAAGTAAAGAGGTACTTTGTGGGGGAGAGGGGCGATGCTGGGGGCGAGGAGGGAGTTTATGATAAGAACAGTCTGAGCAAAGACAGGGGGGGAAAGCTGCAGTCAAGAGTTTAGAGACTTGGAGCTCACATTTTCCATTAACCTCCATTTTCGTTGGACCATAACTCTGCCCATCTATGGCCGGTCTGAGACTACTCTGCAACAGCTAAGTGGCAGCCATTTGTGACTGGTTTCTTTCCATAAAAAGAAATCCTGGATGTTCGGGCATCATTCTCTGTTTGATTTCAATATGACAGAGCGGTTGGGTAAACAGACTTTGGATTGCTGTGAATCCTTTGTACAGCTGAGCAAGCAGCGTTTGAGCCGTGACTGTCAAAACAATGTTTCGTTCTGGAAAGAAAAATACCATTTTTCAGCTTGGACTGGCCTCCGTGTTAACCTCAATTCTCTCACTGTAAAAAAACCCAGGTATGGTTCACAGTATGTAACCCATTTCAGATGCTGGGCTGCTCTTCTTGGGAGCATTAAGGACAGATTTGCTCCTCAGAGAGCTGAGGAGGATGTCCTGTTTGATCATATGCACTGTGTTCTGACTTTCTCAAGGTGACCTGTGTTGCGTGCACAGCTTTGGCAGTTCAAATTCTTTAATGTTAGATCTGCAAAATACAACAACCTTGAGAGCCAAACGAATGAGAAGTGGATGGGACGAGAGCTTAGTAGAGATGATGAAGCTGCCCAGGAGGAGAATCTTTTAAAGCCGTTTTATGTGACAGATTGAGAAGTGTACAGTGCTGTAGTTTCCTCAAACTCCCATTGGGCCCATCAAACAATAAACAATCCGCAGCAGTGCAAAGTCTTCATGTCTCACAGCAGACAGTGACAGTGACCTAACGTGGCAATCCCGCAACCAAAAGGACAAACAGAGAAAGGCAGAATCTCCATTATTTAACATGACAGCCTGTGCCTTTGACATTTACTGACCGGGCAGTCCATTGACCAGCGGTGGCCTCTCATCGTCGTCTTCCTCCTCAGGGACCACGCTATCCTTCCTGTCCATCTTGCTGACTGAGGTGGTGCGTTTCCTGGGGACCTCGCCACCGTAGTCTTCGTCAAACAGCACCTGATCCACCAGGTCCGGCTGCACCAGGTTGGGCTCCGCCGGAGGCTTCGGGGTCCCGTAGTAGTTACCTAAAAGATGGGAGGAGGAGGAGGAGAGAGAAGAGGAGGATAAACATACTCATAAAATAATGCAACTACAAACAGACAAGGAGCCACAGAAAAGGCATTCAGTAGTGTGCCATGAACTGTATGCGTGTTTATGTGAGGGAAGCAAAGAGATCATCCATTATTCCAATTCCTCTGATTTCAATCAGGTTCAAAAATGAATTCCCAAAAATGGCACCCGCCAACACTCAATGTCGACTTATTTTTATTTTTTTTTTACACGTTTCAGAGGGTTTCCACTTCGGCACAATTTCCACGTCTCTTAACCCCCTCCTTTGTTTCCCCTCGATAACTGCACCACGGGGCTGTCATGACTCATGTAACATTAAAATCACTTCACTTGGAGTTTGCCAGCAACTAATTACACTGATCATTGAATACAGCAATTATCTAAATCTCAGCTTGCTCTTTCCCCCCCCTTAATGAAGAAAAACCTTGTGTTACGGATTATAAATATGCAGTACACTCCGTAAAGAGAGGGGACGGCGTGCAAAACTTTGTTAAATTATTTGCTCATTTAGCTCATGGGGTGATCAATCTATGTATGGCTGGTGAGCGGTATGTGGAACTCAATTTAGGCGTGGAATAAGTAATTATTCAACCTCCATTAGGATTATAAATAATGTGCATACTAATTCACATCCCTGTCATTTATTACAATTATTTGTTCGCTAAATGCTGCTCTGTCAGATATCTTCACGCAATGATATCAAATACTTTTTTCTTAGTAATCCATTTGTTAGGTCAAATACCTACTCGGTTCCTACAATAAGTGATCACATAAGATTGAGCCTACTCTGCTAAATTATGATTTATAATTAGATTAATTAAAGGACAAGGAGACATGCTGCTGGGAAATAGGGATTTCCAGAAATTTAATTAGCCTCCATAAACTCCTATTTTCCATTGGACCACGGTATTTTAGACCTTTGATGTACTTAAGCGTGAACATGCAGATGCTGTACAGTAAGAGCATCATTTATCAGCTCCGGATCTTTTTATAGCTCGGTACAAAGAGGCGTAGCTGACAACGTCTTGCATGCTGGGAAGAACAGAGGCCTCTGAGGAGCACATCACAGACGCTCCAGCGGCTTTACGGCACCGTACCGTACCACTACAACAGCTCCTCTGATAAGTGGAGTGCGGCCTCATCTCCTCAGGCGTGCCAACTACAATGCGAAGCAAACTGGGTTAATGCAGCCACGCTCGTCTTCCTCAAAGCTGTGGGAAGGTTGAGAGGAGGGGAAGGAGGCCGGATGAAAGCTCGCCCCCCTTCCCCCCCACTCGTCGCTCCACTCATCCGCATTTGTCAAAGATGGCTTCATTAACAGGGGTGGCGCCGCGATAGCAGGGAGAGATTGGGTCTGCTGGCTAATCCCCGCCTGTCTCCTGCCGCACGCTGACATTCATCAGCCAGACGCTCCGTCTGTGATTAATTACTTACAAACACGTCTCTTGGCCCCTGATAAATGTGTGTCGCAGATACCGAGGTGTGTGAAAGCAACGTGTCGGGGAAGATTTGTGGCGCCATTTGCCATTTTTAAATTGGAGGGAGGCCTCATAAGCCGATGAGCAGGGGAGCTTGTCCGACGTTACTTGTGATCCTTCGTGTCGGAGGGTGTTGATGAGCCGGGAAGAGCGAGCCGCCTGCTTTTTTTCTTTTTAAGTGCGTGCGAGCAATTTCATGGTGGCGGAATCAGCCGCCAGTAATGAAAAGACTCCCGTTGTCAAGGGCACTATGCATGAGCTACACAAGGTCATCAGCACGCTTTTATCTTGCCAAGATCAAGAAAACAGACAGCTACACAAAAGTCACAGAGACTCACACACAACCATCCACCCGGCACACCACACATCGCCACTAATGCGTGAGTGCTGCACTCCCACTCACATTCAATTTAATCTCCAGGTCTGTTTCCCTTGCTCGTTAAAATCCAACTCATTATCACAATAGGGATCCCAAAACAACAGATTTTGACGTCTGGATCTGGATTTGACAGAATTTTGCATTCCCTGGTAGCAAATTAGAGATGTCATTTACCAGAGAAAGAAACCCCCTCTATGTACATATTTTTATTTCCTGGCAGCTGCCTCTCCAGTCTTGCACTTCACTGCACTTAGATATGCAGTTCTTGTCCGGCTGCTCTGCGCAAAGAGTATGACCCAACCTGAACCTAGGAGGCGCCGAGACTGAGGAGGGACCGAGAGCCCGGAAAGATGTGCTCTCAGCGCCTGGCGCAGATGGCGGATGTGTTTGCCTGGCAGGCGACCTGGGACCCCTCCGGAACAACATGGAGCAGGCAGCATGTACACTACCAATCATAGAGCAGCCTGGACCCACAGAAAACAGTTTAACCGGGGCTAGTACGCATTCAAGTTGCGTCCTGACCTCTGATCAGCTTATCTTGAGGGATCAACGTGGTCATGGACGGCAGGATGATTGATAAGACAAGGGTGTTTAAGTTGAAATTATACGTACAATTCGTTTAATGACTCCTATGAAATATTTTCTAGGTAGAGAAAAAAAAAAACATTATACATGAACCATTAACATAACGAGCATTCAGGCAAGTCATTTGGGACTATTAGTGAGACCATTATGATTAGCTAAGAACCCCATTAGCTCGGTACCTTGAGTGAAACTCGCTTACTGTTCCCTTTTTAAACTGAAGCGAATTCATGAGCTCTTCACCAGAAGAAATGCAACCCGCGTGACCTATTACGAGAGAACGTTTGTCCTTGTTGATTTTTCCTCTTTTCAAAGAAAAAGAGAAAGGCTGCGCTTCAGCCACAATTAAATAGAGTAAATCTCATCCATAGATCCAATCACTTCCAGCTCCGCCTTCAGTTCACTGTGCTGCTGAGAGATCAACACTCTCTGCCACAGTAGCCGTGTGGCACTTGGTGCTTTACTGGGCTTTAGAGGACGAGAGGATGATGGGGGGGGGAGGGCAGTCGCTATTCCAAATGTTCAGTTCTCTCTCTCGGGGATCGTATTCTCTAACCTGTCCAACTTTTGAGAAGCTAATCCACACATCTGCACGCAGCCAGTCCCGCTTTCTTTGCAAAAGCGAGTTTTCCACTGGGGAGCATGCCTCTTTATCAACCCTCTCTCTCATTCTCTCTATTAGAAGCTCTTCTTCAGTTTACTCTCCATCTCTCCCTCTCTTTCCCACAGTCAACCTCTTTATGAAGGTGTAAATCCCACCTGGCTTCAGCTCACAGATGAAGGACAGCTCGTGGGCGATTTGGCAGCTCCTGAAAGCTGATTTTTGAGTTCTTAGATTTGTTCTCTGTGCAAGTGCATACTCATAGAGTTTGTATGTGTGTGTGTGTGTGTGTGTGTGTGTGTGTGTGTTTTGTGTGTGTGTGTTTTAAAGTCATTGCTGGCACTTTGCTGCAAGGACAACGGATGGGGAGGGGGGCTGGCGCCTCATCACAGGGATCAGAGACCGTTGGAAGAATCTGCCTCAACAAGTGCGCACCTCGCCGTCCATGAATGCACGCACCGATACGTTTTACAAACACACTTGTGCACAACCCGGAGGAAGCCACTCTCAGACTTAAGGCGCTTTCTCGCTGGATGAGGATTTGACTTTATCTTTTAATTCTCCATCCGTATAGGAAGCACGAGAAGCGGCTGAATGGGAGCTAGTGAATGGCGCATGAGAAGGTCCATTGAGGCGACAAGAGGTGGCCCATCAAGCATTTAGAAAAATCCCCCCTCCCGTTTCACAGCAGCCTGGATTTGGAGTAAGAAAGAACGAGCTTAAAGAGAGAGGAAGATTATCATGTTATTGCTATAATCATTGCGCAATGTGCGAGAAATCCTCCGCTCCAATCCCCTCGTGACACAAATACTCTGCGACCGTCTGACTTTCCAAGACCTTTAAATGCAGGGTAAGTGCTTCATTGTAGTGTAAGGCCTTAGAAATGATAAATACTTGGCCATTCAGCTGTTTGCTAAGCTGAAAGATCCCTCCCTGTGTAAACTTCCTACGGGAAACAACATGACTGGGCTTGTCTACTTGCTGTAAAGTATCAGTCACCTCTAGCATGTTTACTGCTGCCAGGTGCAGTTCAAATTAACATATATTTAAGTTCCTTTTTAAGAGTGACGAGAGAAGAGATGTTTTTTTAATGCTTTTAAAAGTTTTGAATGATTGTGATTAACCAAAGCGTACCGATTGTGTCTGTGAGAGAAGGAGTGGAGGGACAAAGAGGAGGCAGGTTATTTGACTAGTTTACATAAGGTCACACCAGGTCCAATCAGTTGCGTGCTCACTCTATTGTGGTGATATCTACTGTATATTGTCAAGAACGGACAAAGACACATCATAAACCTCAATTACATATACAATATATAATAAAATACTTATATGAATATGTATTAAGGGTTAGAGCTTGAAACGTCTGATATAGATTTGATATAAATAAAAGTGCTAGAAGAATGCTAAAGTGCTCAGACTACAATGTATGGATTTTTGCTGACGTACGTAAGTGAGCGTACGCAGTTTGGCAATCGAAGTGAAATAGCTTGTCAAGCTATTTAAGGGCATTGACACAAAATATGCCTAATGTAACCTAAACAAATCCATGTGCTATTAGTGAGTGGGTTGAATACATTAGCCAGTGGTTCAATATTTAGTGGCAAGATATAAACACATATTTGGTGGAGAAACCTAACGTGTAACACCAGTGAGACATAATGAGCATACAAGTCACTAGATGCTTACAACTATATAATCTGTGGTCAAATACAGACCCTCAATTACCATGACATAGACTCAGAGTAGTGAGATTATTGAGTTTTAAAAAGGGCGCTACAAACAGAAGCAATTTTGATCAGTCCAGTGGTAGTCATGACGTTTTAAAAGCTTAAAGCCAAAGACACAGCTGGTGTTTTGGCGTAACGAGTGACCGTGGTAACTGGTGACTCTCAGGCACATGTGTTGTAGTTGCCTGTAGTGACGGCAGCTTGAAAACACCAACAGAATGTAGGTCTACTCGTAAAAGTACATTTTAAATACATACCAATTTGTGTTTATAACCTACATTAATTTACATTCGGCTGAAACTCACCAGTTAACACGGTGACACGTTAACTTGAAACACCTGTTGCTCTGAAACCGTAGTAAACCTGTCAAAATTCTGTAGAACCTGAGTCCGCTGCTGGAATATCGATTCTGACAACCGAACATGCAACAGCCTGACATTTTGATGCCGTTAACATTTTAATTTAATGTTTAAAGCTTGCTGATTCGTCTGGATGGGAAAAATGCCACTGCCGTTGCCAACATGCCTGTGCATATTTTTGGATGTTGTCGGCTGCAAAAAGTGTACTCTTTGGTAAATGTTTAGTTCAACCCCTGCTGACAAAAGAAGTTACACCCTCTCGTCCTGATTTCTACAGTATGTCCACTATATTTAAATATAAAATCTGCATACTTCAGCAGACCCGTTCCACATACAGTATGGATTAACAGAACAGTGGAGTTCATCTGCAGGGCGGCGAGTATCGCCTCTAATCTGACTGTGACTTTCAACAAGTCTTTAATCATCTGTCACTGATCAATACATTTCGTCCCGCTTGTCACATTCCTCTAGGCAGGCTGTAACTCACAATGACTGTGAATATCAAGCTTACAGTCACTCCATTATGCAGAGCTGTCAGGGCTGAATGATGCACATGAATGAATGCGGCCATACACATGCAGGTTTTCTCATATTCTTAACACAGAGGTGACACCCACCATCGTAGGTCCCACTCTCCAGCAGAAGTCCACTCTCCTCCAGGATCCTGAAGTCTCCAACACTGATGAAGTTGTAGTCCACTCCTGGCACCTCCGTGTCTCGAGGAATCCGTGTGGTGCCTTGGGGAAAAGAAATACAACAAGAAAAGAAAAATGCATAAAATGTTTTAGGTAAGAGACATACATGCTTTTAGATAAATTTAAGTAATGTAAAATCATTCAATGCAATGAAAGGACTCTGGTTGTATTCTGCTTTTTTGTCGGAGAGCCTTGACACTGAATTGAGAAAACTCAGCTCCAGCTCTTTATTCAAGTTAAACGTTTTATTTTACTACATGCTTTTAAAGAAGATCTTCAACTGATTTCCCTCGTTGACTATTCATAAGATACAGAGGATTCAGTTTCGTAACAGGGTTTTTTGTGATTTGTACAAGGCTTCAGCACATTTCTCACAAAGAGTGGATATCTCATTTTGGAACGAAAAACAGAAAAAGACCTTGGTGCCACCATCCTGTGAAAGATGGATAATTGATGAGGCGGTATTCATTTAATCCTCTAGGAGTTACTGCAGCTACAAGTCATTATTGGGAGGGTCTTGATGTATCTACTGGATTACAGCTGAAATGAAGAAAGCAGCCGAGTAAACTGTGGAGATGAAAAACGATGGAGGCAATCGGTTTGGGTCACCTCCAGGAGCGGTTTAGGTTCACTCTCACAGAGTCAATGCAAATGACGCATTCTGTGCAGATTTTTGCTCAGCCACAGTCGATTTCAACACTGATGGCAGTTTTTTTCTTTTCTTCTCCCAGTATGAACATCGACAAGGCACAAATGGACACCAAATGATTACATTAGCATGAGGATTATGTAAACCATATTCCATGAATAAATAAGTAGGACTGTGCTATTATTGCACCCAAGGCTAATTAAGTGGCGTGCCACCAAACTTGTGAAGTCCATAGAATAGGGACAGGGAGGCAGGGACAGCAGTTATTTATTACATGGGAGGCTGAACAAAACACACAGCATGGACCTCATCAGAGCTACATTCCATGGCAATGTCTGTCACCTAAATTTACTGCCGTCCATGGTTATGTGGCAGATTCACTCAGTCACTCGGTCAGTCGCTCGGCCCGGTGAATCCTTTTCAGGGTCGTGAGGAGGACAGTGTGTGTGTGTGTGTGTGTGTGTGTGTGTGTGTGTGTGTGTGTGTGTGTGTGTGTGTGTGTGTGTGTGTGTGTGTGTGAGGACGGGAGGAAGGCTGACAAACACCAGCACAGGCCACCGGTCGATTTCAGAAAAAACAGGCGATTTAACATTTTCAAATGAACCTGACTTTAGTGTCAGAGGAGATCAGAGCAACGGAGGAGCCCTGCAGCAGAACGGACAAGGAGGAGCTGCAAACAGAGAGACAGGAAGAATATCTTTATGTGAGATGAGTCAGAAGGAGAGGGATCGGGATCAGAGTTTAATTACTTTCACGCAATTTGACCCTCACTGTGTCTGCAAACAGCATTTGATTCATGTTGGCTATACATTACAAAATTGCTTATCCGTTTGATGACATTTGTTGCATTAAACCTTAAATAGCAGATTCTAGTCCAACCACATGGGATCTCATTTAAATATGGTGTTGCATACCCCAAGTAGCTTCTTGACCCTCGTAGGGTCTGCGGCAATAAGCAGCAAAGTCTCTGTACAGATCGTTGTGGCCCGATGGCCTATTAAGTAACTTTCTGTTGCCGTCCCCTTTTGTTTTACCGCTCTCATATTTTCTCGCTAATTGGACGGTGACAGCTTCTCTGCACCCGAGCAGCAGAGTAAAAGAAAAAAAGAAACAAAAAAATAAATCAGAGAAGCCTCCTTCCACAGTGCGCCTTGATATCGCACCACACTTTCAGCAATTGACATTGCGTCGTGTGTGAGAATGCTAGCCTCTGCTGCTTCTCATTACCAACTTGTTTGCCTGACCGCGCTGGCTCCGGTCACTCAAAAACGTCCCCTGTAGCCCAATTACTTGAGCCACAGTTATGTACCTGCCAAGTTCTCCCTAAACCATCGTCCCGAATGTCACACTGATGTATACCATGATCCTCCTATTGGGGATCAGTCCCTGACAACATAATGAGGGCTTGCTGAGCTTTGACGGTCCATCCGACTGAAAGCAACAGAAATTTGTAACACGCTGTCGCACTTTCCATTTCAATACAGGCGTTAGTGCTTTGAATATGCCTTCAAACAAACTGTTGCAGACTGGTCCTTCAAACAAAATGCTCAGTATATGTTGAAAGAGGGAGCAGTCAATGCACTGCAGTAAGTTAAACCATAAAAGAGGTGGGGAGTTGCTATAGAGAGGCCTTCAGAATACAAGTTATACATAGTATTGGGTAATACAACAGGGAATGCATTCGTGTAATACAGAGGTTACAGCATTCGGAATATTAAAACATTTGGGGAAATAATCGAATCGTTTTCTTGCCGGGAGTAAGATCAGTGGACACTCTTGTGTCTCTGAACAGTAAATATGTATCAACAGCCAGCATCCAGTGTGCTTAGCTCAAAATCTGCCCGCCAGCACTTTCAGAGCTCACTAATTAACATGCTATACTGTATCTTGTTTGTTAAATCTGAGCAAAATGCGAAACGCAGAAAGGACAATTTCAGAGGTTCCGCTGGTTGCTGGGCAACCAGATAATGACGTAAAGACTTGTCACTTTGTGCTCTGCAAAATAAATAGTCCTGCATATAACCCACATTTTCAACAAAATTTTTTTTTCCACTTTCACAGTTTTTTTTAAACTTTTGGACAGAGCCAGTTTCCCTGTTTCCAGTCTTTATGCTAAGCTAAGCAATTTGTTGCTTTGTATTTACCAGACAGAAAATATTGAGATCCCCTCATCAAACTCTTGGAAAGAAAACATATTTCCCAAAATGTCACACTGTTCCTTTAATTTCACAGCCATGTGTGTCCGTCTATCCCGGACTGAAACAAATTGTCACTTTAGTCTTGCAAGGTCTCACGCCTGTGCTCCGCTGAGACCTATTTTTTCGAAACTGTCTGGGCTGAGAGGATGTCACGATGGGAACATCAGAGCTAGTCAGACAGAAATGGCAGGCCATAAATTTACCATGATGATTCCGTGCATAGTTTTATTGTTGGGACTTTAAAAAAAAAAGAAGTCCTAGGGCTTTGCTGTTGAAACGGCGAGAAAGAAAAAGAGACGAGAGAGGAGGGAGAATCATTACAAAGCCAAAGTCTTTTGGTCCTTTTTTGAAGTGTTTGCTTTTAATATAGTCAAGCTCTGTCATGTTGCCTACACTGCTGTTGACACGTCGTAAAACAGAGTACAGCTGATAACAACAAACACAAAAGCACTTACACATTAATCTTCTACCATGTTTCTTGTATCTTAAAATATAATATGAGTCAACTGAGGAAGAGAGGGAGTCGAAGGACCATAAAGAGAAGACTGCCAAAAGCTGAAGTGCCTTAAACCTGCATTCTTTCTAATGGACATCAGGGGGCGAGTCCTTTGGTTTCAAAAAGAAGTCTGATTGTATAGAAGTCTATAGGAAAATGACCCTACTTTTTACTTGATTTATTACCTCAGTAAACATTGTAAACATGAGTTTATGGTCTCAATCACTAGCTTCAAGTCTTCTTCAATACAGCATGATGTTCATTTAGTAAGTTATGGTCCCATGTTGAGTAAAATAGATGATAGGCAGAGTATTCAGCGTTCGGTTGTACTTAGCTCCACTCGTTTGGTTCATTTTGGTTCCAAAAACCTAGATAGCGACGACCAAAATGCTGAACTCGAGGCTTCAAAACATCAGTCCACAAACCGATGGGTGACGTCATGGCGATTAAGTTTTCTTCTAATATACAGTTATTGGTATATTAGTTAATGAGAGAAGAGAAAATCAGCTCCTGAAATAGTTACAACGAAGCAGGCAGAGAGGTCACATCTGACAGCTGGATGTGTCCATGACGCGTACCAACTCGGCCCTGCATGTCTTTGTGTGTGTACCTGGCCAGTGCATTGTGTGTGTGTGTGTGTGTGTGTGTGTTTGTGTGTGTGTGTGTGTGTGTGTGTGTGTGTGTGTGTGTGTGTATGTGTGTTTGTGTGTGCTTGTGCATGAGTGAGACGGGGAGCTTGTGTCAGATCAAACTCTTTCTGCCCGTCTCTGATCTCAGCGGGGAGTCGAAGTATAGAGCGTGACCCTGAGCTCTCCGTCCTCTTTTAGAAAATCCTCCTCCCTTTGTCCTCCCCAGAGCTCCTCCAGCGTTTCCACAAGACTCCAAATGAGATGAAGCCCGTCCCGAGGCCCAGTGAAGGACACTGAGGGGATTTACCACACACGGACATTCGGGAGCTCGCTCTCTTTGTCTCTCTGCTCATCACAAACCACTCTCTGTCTGTCTCTCTTTCTCTTTCAGCTTTTTATTTGAAAATTCCTCTTTTTGGGTTTCATAACTGGCCTAAAAGTAGAAACTAATACTTTCATTATGGGCCCCAAAGTGCTGCGGTTCAGAAAAACTGACCCCGTGCCGGTCGGACACACACAAACAAGACAGCTCAGATCAGCTGCAGCTGTATGAGAGTCCAGCACTGTGGCTGGTAGTTAAGTGAAGTGGACCATTGGCACAGTGACACAAACTGCATCGGCTAATCCTCTTGCAGTCTGCCTGATTGTCAACACATTTTGGGTATAATTCCACCCTCATCAATTTGTGACATTCAAACACATTCAAAAAATTGTTTTATATTAAAAAAAATTGCATTCAACTACACAACCTGCTTTATGCAACCTGCTTTGTATAACTCCTGAAAGTCTTGGTTTCACACTATGAGAAAATTATGAGGAGTCAAACACGTGCAGCACGTTTAGAGGGTGAAGCTATGGGTGCAAAATGACTGCAATAGAGAGCAGGTGATAGAGAGTGAGTTCTGGGAGTTTAGAAATAGCAGTAGACAAGCCTCAACGAGCACCTTGTCTTGTGGCTTCATGGTCCAGTGTGGTTAATGTCAGTTTGGCCAGTTTGTCTGCAGAAGTATAATACTAGACAGACCTGGAAACGCATGTAGAGATTATATGTTTATGGATAATTCAGCAAGGCGCCCACACACTGAATTGATGCTCTCAAATAGAGCTGATGTTTGGATTTCAAACTTTGCATTTCAGTGGAAATATGTGGACACTGTATGTTTATGTGATAAATGGTATAAGGCTCAATCTGGGACTCACAGCCACTCTGAATCAAGTGATATACATTGCAGTTGAAAAAATTAGGAATCAGCTTTTATATTTATGTTTTTCGTCTTTCCCTCCAACAATGACTACTTCAACAGAGACAAAAATACTTTAATTGAGACACCAAATTAACATTTGACATAGTTTTGTTTGCAAAAGAAGACGGATTAAGTGATTAAAAGTAACGTTAAATTGATCTGTTTGATCCAGTGATTTCCATCCTAGCAAAGCATAAGTGACTGTAGATCATAAATTGTGCATTAACGGTGCATTTGGGCTATTAAAACTTTATTTGGGCCCTCTGCAGTCTACTCAGTGGGTGAATTGAACAGTGATTTGTTAATATTTTCAGCTGATATTCTGTGACCCAATTCCAGCAGTGCTAACCCCACACTGACCTATTTCTATTGCAATGTTTTAAGAAGAGCTTTGCTAAAACAACACACCTGTTAATATTCCAGCCTGTCATAGGCATCACTGTGCACTTGACACTGAAAAAGGAAAATAATTTCATTAATGACTGGAGATTCATTCTATTCATATTCAACTCACAGAGGGATCTTTGTCTCTTTCTGCCATTTTCTATTATATTTTATTCTAGTCTGGTTGTTCTCCATGTACAAACAAACCCTTCTAACAGAGTAGCATTCATTTGTAAAGAAGGACAAAAAAAGCATGAAGGACAACTCAAAAATATAGAGCAGACCTCTCAGTGATCTGACTGTAACTAATCAAGCTTTTATGGCAGGCGATCGTAGACTTTTGAACGGCCGTGTATATATAGACCTTCTTAATGCTCCTGATATCAGGATGTGAATACTTAACATTGTAGCTTTGATTGTATTGACCACTCTACTAAGCAGCTGATTGTAGAGTGGTCAATACAATCAATTAAAGCATTTATTCTTTTCTATTTTTATACTTGTGTAACCAAAATCAACTTTCGAAATATGAAGAATGCTTCAAACAGAAAGAAAAACCTAGTGAACCAACCAAGTTTTTTTAGTTTTTTTTTTAAAGGCAGCCGAGGGTAATTGAAACAGAGAAAGAGTGAGAGTGAAAAGGAGAGGGTGAGGGATGGGAGACTGAAAGCGAGCGAGTGAATGATGGAGGTGCCGTCACTGTGCGAGTCCTGGTCTCTTGCTCATTAAGACAGTAATTCAAGCCGGGGATTAGAGAGTCAGACTGATGCAGCGAGCCCACTGGCTGCAGATGATGAATGGGTGGTTCGGAAAAAAAACCTCAACGACCGCCACTATTGTACAGGGGATAAAAAAAGGAAATGGAAGCCATGTTTGCAGTGGTAGTTAAGATCGGGGTGTGTGTACGGCTGGATGTGGGCGACATAAAGCATTTCAGGCGTGTGTGTGTGTGTGTGTGTGTGTGTGTGTGTGTGTGTGTGTGTGTGTGTGTGTGTGTGTGTGTGTGTGTGTGTGTGTGTGTGTGTGCCAGCAGGCAATTGTTAGTTAGGACAGAGCGGGCGAGAATATCAGGTTGTCCTTGGACGAGAAAACACTGACTTTAGCATAACTATATAATTATCTTTTTTCTCCAGTTATTGTAACCGACTTTGAAAAGAATAAATACATAAATTAAAGTCACAGCAAAGCTCCAAATGTGACTGATTGTATGTGAAATAATGAGGGAGAATGAATTAATGAATGAAAAAGTATTGGTGTAGAAGGGTCGGTGAGAAATAAATTCCTCCACATCCAAAACAAAAAAGGAAAAACAACTGAAATAAATGAAATATGCATGAAAGGTAAGCAGCTTACCACCTACAAAATGTCACACTTGTGCATCCAAGTCCCCTCCGAACAAGACAGAGAGCAACTTCCTGCCCTTGGGAGAGCAGAGAGCAGAGACGCTGCTTGTTGGTGACAGAGCTGTGCCTAAGAGTCTGTCATCGCCTCAGGAGCAGCCGCTCTGCATGTGACTAAAAACCTTAACTACACTCAATTATGGCGCTCCTCTGAGCAGAGCTCGGAAGGACGTGGGAAATATTTAGGCCGAAATATCTGTGTGAACATCATCACGGTTGTGGGGATTAATGATACCGAGTCGTAGTCGCGTCTCCTGTTAATGCAATTTCACTTCCACAAGTCCTCTGGTGCTTTACAAATGCACTGCGATATCTACTTAAACATCAGCAGAATGTATCATAGAGGAGATGTTATTCAATCCAGTAAGTTGTAATCATATTTGCTGCTACTGTAAGTTACACTCTATCTATATACAGAGACTGATGCTGATTAATAGGAAAAGGTAAACAGCAGTATTTTCCGAGAAAATTAAATTTAGAAGCATTTGCACCGTTGTGGCAAATAACCTGCATTTCTGCAACCCACACAAACCTTAATCAGGATATTAATCTGCATCTTTAATGTACTAACAGCCGTGTCACTCTAATTTTGGTAATTTTCACGCTTTCATTTAAAAGATTAGAACATCCACGCTCATAAAACCCAACCCGAAAAAACACAGGAGCGTCAGGCTGTGATGGGAAAAGTGTTGACATTTCAGAGATACAAGATTTTTGGCTACAAGCACATTGTCACTACTGATTTACTGCAAACACGTAAAAAGCTGCAATTATACAGACTGTTAGATCAACAGCTGTTTTGCATTGTTTTTGCATTATGGATATATTGCAATCAATGGACATTTCAATTAGGCATGGATTGCTGCTACTCTAAAAACGCATGCAGTTGCTGTTCTTTTGCAGTGGTTCTTGGCAGTCCACAGAACCAACCTTTTTATTTAGCACTCCATTAAAGAATAATAGTTTGTGAGTCACTGAGCAGAATGTAATCGGGACGGGGGGGGAACTCAGGGTCACTTAGTGAAGGAATACGGCTTATACTGTGAAGATACGGCGCAGAAGTAAATAAGTTACATGGGGGTTAGAGAGATGTCCTTGATCGGGGTTGCTATGGTGACACTGGAGAGTGTGTGTTTTGCAGAGTGTGTGACAGAGCGCTGTGAGAGGATGAGTGCAGGGAGCAGCTGTGTGGAGTGTGCATACAGTCCTGTGTAGCGTAATAGAAAGAGAACACCAGCGGGATGCATTATCCAGCTGTGTGATGGATAAAGAACATCCTCATTGTTCCCTTAAGATGCTCCAGATGAAAAAACCCATATGCTCTTTAAAGTAGGTTATACTGTAGATATCTGGTTTTGCTTTGTGCTTGCAGGAGTGTAGTGGATGCAGTTGTGTACTCACAGGGGATGGTGCGTAGGTAGAGGTTGTCCCGTATGATCTGTTGGAGCTTGTGGTCCAGCGAGCCCTTCTGAAACTGCAGACTGAGGTAGTGGCGCAGGTCCGTGTTCAATACTTTACCTGCAAACACAGAGGCAGAGGCAGGAAGGGTCAATAAAAACATGGAGGTGCTCTCTCTGAGGGCTTTACGGCTAAAAAGGAAATCCATCCAAGTGACATGTACCCTCACAGAGTGATCAATACCACAGAGTTAGATCAAATTGTTCTTATACTCGACAGAGCGGTTACATTTTAGGGCATATTTTCACAGATATTGAGTGCTTAACATCAGGGATTTTACTGCATTTCTACATTATTCCCATAATAAAAACATTCAGTTAAATTCAGCTCAATACAATTTTATTCATTCCATGAGGGCATATTAAAGGCAGTGCAAGCAATATGAAAACATATAATAAATGTTGAGTACAAACTAATAAATTAAAGGAAACATTGCCAAATAAATGGTCATATCTGGTTCTATTAAAGTGCAGACGCCACAGTTATTCTATGTGAAAACAATCACCATTCTCATCAAAAAATGTCTTTATGGTAACTACATTTGTTGGATAGTATATCGCCATTTAAGACCTTTTTTTGCCACTGATATTACAATAGTATAATAACCAATAAAACCCTTTACAAGAGAAATAAACTTTACATTTCTAAGAATATTCAGATATTGGAATTGGAAAGTTTTAGATATATCAAAATCTAACTATAGAGCAAGAAGTCTGTCTGTGTGTTCATCGCATATCTAGAGAACCGCTCATCCGATCTACTTCACACTCGTTATATATATTGACAATAAGTCAATGGTGTTAAAATGAAGGTCATGTCCATGTCACGCGAGATAAGTGGTTAACGTAAAAAGGATCGAGGTTGTGTCGATATATATTGTACAATAAGTTGATAATGAAAAGAAATGATCAAGGTCATGTCCATATATCGTATAACAAGCCGATTCCATAAAAATAATGGAGGTTGTGTCAATATATCGTTTAAGAAGTCAATCACCTCAAAATGATCACGTTCGTGTTCATGAATCGAACGACAAGCGGATGACATAAACAAGATGGAGGTCGCGTCCGTATATCGTACAATAAGTCCAGGGTGTTGAAATGATCCAGTGAATGTCAATATATTGTTCGACAAGTTGTTTACACAATTATTCGTGACAGGTCTCGCACAGGGTGTATTTCTTTAGATTGTATGACCCTCGTTCTTATTAGCAGGTCAAATAAATGAAACCCTCTCAAAGCCCTTTGGATAAACTCAAAACTCACGGTGATCAGAATAGATATTTTTTGGCCTCACAATGTTTTCATAGTTGCAATTTCATCCACAGCTTCACACATGCAGTATACTCCTGTACGTACAGGATGACCACCTGTTCCGTCTAGCTGGGAGCTTAACATCTTTGTTGATTCACCTTTTAATTCTAGTTTGATCCCTTAGGGAATATTGTAGCTGAGGGGGGAGGACGGAGGTTAAAGAGATTTTTTAAACTCTGATCCTTTCTGTCAAATCCGTTTCAATCATTAAGGGTAAATGGAGATTTAGGCTACAAGAGCGGGATATTTGGCCTAGAAACACTTCAAAATATGTGGTGAAAAAGAGAGCATGAAGCTGTAACATGACGTTTTTTTCCTGAGATTTTTGCATACTGAGTGAAGAGAGCTTGTTAAAAAACACCAAGAACAAACTGGACTCAGATGAACTCTTTGTCATCACTGCCTTCATTCATCTGAAGCAACAAATCTGAAATCCACACAGCTAAGTGACGGATGATGGATGCCAGAACGCTCCACTGTTTTTACAGTCTCAGCACGAGCCTTAAAAAAAAAACTTTTCACCAAAAGATGCGCAATGCTTGCAACCTCAAAAAGTGAGGCGCCGGAGTAAAAATCTGAAAAAGATTTCGCCTTTTGCTCCCAACTCCCAGAAGCCTTTGTAAAAACAAAGCGAGTTCATGCAAAGTTTGAGGCAGAGGGAAAGACTTCAGAGTCGTCACACACAAGCGGGGAAGAAAAAGTTTTTTGCTCTAAAAGAACATGATGAGGAGTTTTCGGAAAACAGGAAGAGATCTTTTCGGTGTCTGCCTGCCCTGAGCTTCAGTGTGAGCTTCATCTCTTGACAGATGGGGGGGGAGAGCGAGCTTTGAAACAGTTTGACTAAAGAGAAGTAATCAGTTATTTCCCCCCATCGCTCGCCCCCCTTTTCTCTCTCTCGCTCTGTTGCACACACAGACCAAACTCTGCTCAGCATGATTCCTCTCTGCATTGCTATGAATACCAATCAGCGGGACTAAAGATGAGCTCTGGCTACTGTAGATGTACTGTATGTGCTAATAGAGAGATGTACTTGACTACAGAGGGCTGATGGAATAATCATGAGCTCGAGGAATATTTCAGCGACTTTTTTCCTCGATGCTCAAATCCTCTTTTTCGTGACAGAAAGCATCGTTACTGTGACCACACCACAGCGGTCCGATTAGTTTGTGCTCTAAACTGACTCTGCATCCCAGTTTTTTTTGGAGGCTGTTGTTGACTCACATCTAAAATGCCCCTCATGTCCACAGGCCTCGCTGCCATCTGACACTGTGTTAGGAGCAGTCGTCCCGACGGGCCTGGCTTTTCAGAATAAAAGGTTGCAGCGTTCTCCGTCTGCCCGTCCAAAGAGGGCTGCATCACAGCTGGTCTCGCAGGGAAACAGACTGAGGGCTTTGGGGAACCAAGGCCCAAAGCTGGCAACTTCATCTCAAAAACTGTCCCAGAATATTCTTTTTGTTCAAATTCAGCTCGCGCACAGGGGAATTAATAGGGAAACATGGCTGTTTCAACAAACTGCATATGCTCTCAGCAAGTGATGTAGCATCCAAAAGAAGGATTTAACAAAGTGAGCTTCAACTCAGTAAAAAAAAAAAAGTCTTAAAGCCAGAACATGCCAACTCCTGGGCAATTAAACCCCCACAATAAATAAAATACATTCATTGATCATTAATCTGTTGGTTTTCCTGGTTTACCCACAAGTTTACAATCCTTTCAAATGGCTTTACAGTGATGTTCAGAATAAATACTGAGGCGTATTTGCTGTCAATATGTCAACAGTAAGAACTCCAAGGACAAGTGTACCGTGAATACAAGCTTTCAAATACATGATTGAGAATTGCCTTTTTTTCAGCCTCATGAAGTAATTGACTCAGAAAATAGAAAAGTCTGAAATTAATACCTGCCATGCTTGCTGATAGCATTTGTAATCCTTTGAATGTCTTGGCTATTTATTACTCAATATTGTATTTTTTTGTTAATGTTTTTTTTCCCTTTCCTTGTCTTAGTTCTTCCTCTTTGAATTCCCCCCTGAGGTGTCGATATCATTTTTCTGTCTTCCTAAACTGCTAGGATTTTTTTCTTTTTAGCACTTTTCCTTGTCTTCTTTGAGAGCTCAGGCTGGAACAGCATCCAATAATGCTGCCCGCCTGTGAAACCCGTTGAGACTTTGCATGTAATACTGGGCTTTTCACTAGTTTATATGCTAGGTTTTGATCTTTTATCTTTCTCACAATCTCCCTGAGCACGAGCCAATCACATCAAATAATACTCCATGCACGGAGCACTTAATTGTGGGCTAAAAAACTTTTGCATTGGTGATGATGAAACGCTCTCTTTGATGATGAAAGAATGGAAACATCTTCTCACAGTTGTCAAGGGCTCTCTGTAACTCACACACACACACACACACACACACACACACACACACACACACACACACACACACACACACACACACACACACACACACACACACACACACACACACACACACACACACACACCACACCTCGACCATCAGCAGCCAACAGTCCTCAGCAGTAGATGCTTGTGGTTGTACAGTAGAGCTACCAGGTGTGGATGTGTCTGACTGTAAGTAGAGCAAGCTTGCTCAGTCACACTCCACTGGATAAATAAATGAAAAGAGAAAAAAAAAAAAAAAATCACACATACACACATTGGTTTGATCTGTTCAGTGCGGTACAAGTACAGTGTGGCCTTTGTAGCTTCCTGGGTTCCTGTCAGAGTCAGTTAGTGAGGCTGTGTCACATCAGAGATCCTCATTCCTCCTCCGCACAGATAACACGCCAATTGTAGCAGGACTCATTTTTCTGTGACGGGGGACTCAATGGGCTCCATTGTGCCCCGTCGGCCATCCGCTCACTGTAGTTTACCTCTTTACCGCCAGCCAAGATGGTTGGTGGGCAGAAAAATTGCAAAAAGCTCCACCACATCTCCGACGTTAGAGCAAGACACACCGACTTTATGGATATTAACCCTGTTTTTGTTGTTGTTTTAATGTGTCTTTGTGGTAATTTACTGTATCTTTGTAGTTGTTTTAAGTCAGTATGGATGTTTGACGTCTATTGTAGTCATTTTGTCTCTTTGTGGTCATTCTGTTTCTCTTTGTAGTCATTCTGTCTCTGTGAGGTTTCGCCCCTTTTAAAAATCTCTTTGTTGTATCGTTGTCTAACAGAGAGAAGCAAAACAGTAAATAGTCATTTTGTCTCTTTGTAGTCTTTTTGTGTCTCTTTGTAGTCATTGTGTGACAACAATACATTGTTATTATAAATCATATCTTGTAAAAATGCCTTTTCAACAATATTTCATACCATATATATATTCTTTTTGCATTAGTTATAGTATTGTGAATTATTTATATCATATACGTAGGTGGAAGCTTCAAATAAGCCCAGTGGGCTTTCTGCCTCTTCCTGCACTGTAATATTATTTATCTATGGTATGTCTTTATATTTTTCAATAGTGCAAATAAAATAAAATAAAATAAAATAACTAAACGTTGTTGTAATTCTGTGTCTCTTTATCGTCGTTTCTTGTCTCTTTGAGGTTTTGCCCCTTTTCATAGTCTCTTACTCTCTTTAAAGCTATTTTGCATCTCTCTGTTGCTGTTTTGGTCTCTTTGTAGTCTTTTTGTGTCTCTTTGTAGTCATTGTATGTCTCTTTGAAATGTTGTCCCTCTTCATAGTCTTGTTGTCTCTTTAAAGCTGTTTTGCATCTCTTTGTAGTTCTTTTGGTCTCTTTGTGGTCTTTATGTCTCTTTGAAGGCATTTTATGTTGCTTTGTGGTCATTTTGAGTCTCTTCCTGGTTTGTACATGTATTTTTGAGTGACAATTTGCAGAACAGTAATTATCTGTTTAGAACAATAAATCATAAGCGGGGCGTTTGGTCTCACTTGTCACATTTCTTGCTTTCTTACTGCTCTCTCGTTTCTCAACTTTTACAATTTCAGTTTTTTTTTTCTTTCATTATTCATTTCATTGCCGTCAAAGTGATAGCAGATAATGATCCCTAATTTATTTCCTGTCAGTTTTATCATGAGCTATATCTCTCAGGCTTCCTCCAAATTAGATGAGATTAGACTAATCAAACCACTGCTTCCCTTTTAAGTGAAGCTGTTGCTTTACGCTCAACTCGTCCAGAGATCCTCGTCCCTCCTATGTCATTCTAGCATGAAGCGACGGCAGCGGATGTGTCAGAAAAGAGCATGGTCGCCCACGGGAATCCTTGAGCAGCGCGTTGCCATTTCACCTGGCATCAGCACTGCTCCTCTTCTCAAAAAACTGGAGGCTCAGAGAACATTTTTTGCAGTGACGGTAGAAGCGCCTGGCACCCCTAGCGAAGCGACAGACTGTTAACATCCTCACTTAGACCAACACCTCACACAGAATTAGATTAACACTCCAGGCTCAAGACACAACTCTCTCTCACACGCACACCCACATGTCAAGCATCCGTTTGAAGAGATTCGTTCTGTGTATGTTATCATGCATTTGTTGAGTTTGTGAAAATGATTACATAAGATTGTAGTACTGAAAACACATCATGTCGTTTTTAACTGTACGGAGATCACTGGAAGCCAAAAAAGAATGAAAATATATCCAACAGCAGTTATATAAGGGATGTTTGTTCATTTATGATGAAGTTATACAGTTTTTACAGGTTGAAATGTGCTGCTGTCAATCAAATGCTTTGAATTTCAAAAATGACTTTATCTAGGTACAAATCAATCTTAATTGTATTTATCTAAACCGCACATTCTAATAAATGATTGAATTGTAATTGCAAATTTTGCGAGATGAGAGGTTATTGTCAAACAATCTTTAATGTGTTTTTTTATGTACCATCTTAAAAAATCCTTAATGTTTCAATGTAAATTTAATATGCCAGGTTGAACGCCTGTGTGACATTCTCCCCGCTTCCACTGCTAACCCCGTGTTTGATGTCACAACACTATGAATTGTGGGTAATTTCCTAAGGCAAGGTCTGCAGAAATGTGGATCGATGTTGACAAAGGGCTGCGAAAGAGCCCCAAAGGACTCGACAATTTGACCGTGGGAAAGCCATAAACCTTCACAGATTATTGGGTGCATTTCCCCAAAGTCTGTGAGTGTGGAGATTGGGAGTGGGCCAAACTCAGATGGGTTGGCGGTGTATTCTAATAAACCTGCACGTTACTTACAAAGTGGAACCAAATCTGAATGGCTTGTTGAATAGCATGATTTCTGATAGAAGCAGCCCTCAAAAAAACTGACTTTGTTTGTGTTTGTTGTTTTTTCTTTAATCATAGGATAGATACCATCTCCAATTTGTTTTTAATATATTGGAGGTTGTTTGTTTAATCCAAAACACAAAAATTGTTCAGAGGACATGTGACTTCATAGGAAGTTAAATGCTGTTAAAGGATAATTGATGATATTTATTGGCCTGGAGCAGTGACTTTCCTCCTGATTCCAGTCTTTATTCTATGCTAAGCTAACTCTCTTCGAGAAAACGCATAAGCACATATTTCCCCAAACTATTTCTTTAGGGAGCACAGCTGTGCAAGGAATCCTCTTGATTGGTCACAGTGAAATGTGAGCAAACTCCTGGTGTGTATTGCGACATTTCATTCTGATGCATTCTCCCCGAGGCTTGTGGGAAGTCCACAGGGAGGTCATTAGCTCTGTTGTCTGTCTGTTAATTAACAGTCTTCTGAATAGAGCGTATGTCGTCAGGTCTGGTGCTGTTCCCTGACACCTGTCGCAGTGCAGTGGGTCATCTCATGGAAAGACTAAACGCAGGAATACTACTCATTTAGACAAAAGACTTTTGGAAACTCACGTTTGTACACGCGCGTGCTTGGAATGTGTTTGCAAATGCTGCAATCTCTCTCGATCATTAAACTGAACATCTTACTTTGTCTTTTCTCTCTACATCTAATATATACCCACGGGACATCCAGACACTTGCTGCAAATCAACATGCAGTGAGCTTCAATCCAAAGATTTTTACTGTGTAACCATTGGATCATTTTCAAGAAGAGGAGGAACAGATCTGTCAGAATTTACTTTAAATAACAACGCTTCCCTTTTCTATTACGTTAAAAGGTATTTCTTTTTACAAACTCACAACTTTTAAACCCGTAAACTTTATTGTCCTATTAGTGGGTCAGCTTTTAAAAAGCGTACAGCATGCTGAGCTGCTAAAAATCCCACAAATTAAACGACAAAAATATTTCTTTTAGAATTGCCCCCTAGATTCACACATTTAAGGATTTTCAAATGTTTTTCATAAGAAGGTTACATGATTGTGGTCACGGTTAAAGGAAATGAAGAAATGAACAGCGAGCTCTGTTTGATGTTTTGTTTAAACATCCAAACACCTCCGTCGCTGCAGACTTTGTGGCTCCATGGCAACTTCACAATATTTCTTCATTTTCTTCCAAATGGACAAGAGTCATAATTCCTACGGCCACTAGAGGGGCTTTGTCACTTAAATGTAAGCATATGTCATTTTTGGAACTGATGCAGTCATTGTTCATGAGAGGAGAGTCCCTGAATGTAGTTAGAAACCTACAGAACTTCATTTGAAATTCAGTATAGATCCGAGAGTTTGTGGGGAAGTGTGTATAAAATGAAGGAGCCATGTTGGTTTTGATATTTGACATCATATAGCTTCAATAAGATGTGACCAACGGTGAAACTACATCAATTCGCCAAACAACAGAGATATTACCAATGTTTGTACAGCCGTAACCTTCTCTTTAATATCTCTGGGTGTATAGACCATTGTAGGCAAAGCTGCATATCAGTGAGCAGGATTGATTTGTGGCAATACGAGTCTTGATATAATTTCTGCATCAACGCGATGAAGTACCTTCTGGTATTTACTTTGCTGGCTTAGCCATGAACAGATATGTATTTTACTTTCCCTTGTGTGTATATCACATTGCACATATAGTAGCCAGTCAGTGCATTAAGATGAATATCCCTGACAACCAAACTCCCACCAGGCTTCTGCAGGAATATGTCTAGAGGAAAATGTTGTGATATGAAATTAAATTATAATTAGGTGATACTGTAGAGGATTTATCAATATGGCCCAACAATGGCATCAATAATAAGATGCTAGTATAATTAAAAGTTAATTACATATATTTTCCTAAAACGTAATACGCCACAGTGCTGTGTATTTTGCATCTTTCAGTTGCTGCTCCAGACAAATTCAGTTGACCCCCCATAAAAAAAATGACGATTCATTAGAAAAAAAACTGATTTAATATACTGATCATTAGCATGTTATCTGAGCACTGTAAAGCCCAAAACAACAGGTTAGCTACAGTACCAGTCAAATGTTTGGACACACCTTCTCATTCAATGGTTTTTCTTTATTTTTATTTTTTTCTACATTGTAGATTAATATTGAAGACATCCAAACTATGAAGGAACACATATGGAATTATGTGGTAAACAAACAAATGCTCAACAAACCAGAATATGTTTTATATTTTAGATTCTTCAAAGTAGTTGAATGAGAAGATGTGTCCAAACTTTTGACTGGTACTGTATACTTTCTTTGTTTTGCCTCCGGATATTTCACCCCGGGGTGCTTCCTACACTCTGTTCTTTTAAAAATCCCTCTCTCTCTAATGCTCTCCTTCACCCATCCTTGCGGGCAGGCGGTTGCTTCTGTAGCCCGCTTTCACCACTGGCCTCCCTCTCCATCCATCATGTGCTGTAGGACAGGTCACCAACATCCTCCTCATCAGGCTCCCCTCTTCCCCTGTGGCACTCAGTCAAACGAGGCCCCCCCCCGCTGAGGCACCGACACCTGCAAGACCTCTGGATTGGCTTCCTCTCATCACTCTCCTGGCCTGACAGCTACGGCACCCCCACCCCCACCCCCCACCCTCACACCTCAACCTCCTCCATCCTGCTCTCTCTAACCTTGCAGCTTCTCCGTGGCCATTTTAGGGTTGACAGAAATGGCCTCGGGGCAACCTTTGAGCGTGGCGTTCAATTTTTCAGATAGCTGTACGTCAGATGGGGATCACGGGGCATCGAGCTGAGATGGAGCAAAGACTGTGAGCGGTGCGCCATAAGCCTGGCTTATGATCTCACACCTCATGCAGCACCGTCTGTGGAATTCTCTCCACTTATATAACCGGCATGTGGAGTGTTACAACGGCCGGAGGATTCTGCATTAGAGGAGCACTGTGGAGCTGCTTTTCCGGTCCGTCTGCTTGGCTGGACGGCTACAGAGCTATGTAAAGTTAAACAGGCATTGGTCTCGCACGCCCCAAAGCTCTCTCTGCACACTGTCATTCCACCTCATTTCAGCAGCCGGGCAGAGGTCCGGCATAAGCGGCTTAAAAGGGTGAACTAAAAGGAGGAGGGGAAAAAACGAACTAAAAAAAATCCAGCAAGGTGATTTGATTTGTTGTTTTAGGATTTCTGCGAGTTGGCATGACTTCAGCGAATCATTCCAACACAATGTTTAATTATAACTGACTGCATGGTTTTGTGAGATGAAGACACACACAAAGGCAGTACTGCTGCACCTTTAATAAATTACTCCAGACTGCATATAATGCTCAAAAACCTCCAATATGTAATAACATTTTAGAGTGAAAAATATGATAAAATGAATTGGATTATGTGACTATTTTAGGGAAGTCAGATATCTGCAATATGCAATGAGTTTCTATATTCTTTCATCATAATAAATGCAGCAGTGGAAAAAGATGAAACGCCTTTCATCGAACACTTCAAGCCACATAGGTCAGATCCAAGGCCCCCTGACAATAAAGACTACAAATCCCCCTCTCATATGATCATAGCATGACACGTTTCCAGCCCACTGATCTCACAAACACATTTCACAGAGACATCTGCCTCCGCATAAAAGTAAACTAACCATATGTTGTCCTCTCCTCCATCCCCTCCCCCC
Organism: Anoplopoma fimbria; assembly: GCF_027596085.1. NCBI lineage: Eukaryota > Metazoa > Chordata > Actinopteri > Perciformes > Anoplopomatidae > Anoplopoma > Anoplopoma fimbria. The sequence continues at coordinate 23,602,188 of NC_072465.1, read as the reverse complement.
TCTGTCCATCCTCACACAGGAGTTGGAGGGATGACCTTCCTTCCTGTAAAGTAAAGGCAGTATCGGCCCAACTCAGCAGAACTGCAGAGGTGGTGGGTTGGGGGCTGGGGTGTGCGTATTAAAAGGCATCAACAGCCGTGAGTGCCAAAACTGCTGTGGTCATGTGAGGGGAAGGAAGAAGTCTTGGTCCCAGAGAGGGGGGGGGGTGAAAGAGGAAGGAAGGAGGAAGAAAGTGCGAGAAGAGGTGGTGAGAGGGAGGAGGAGTGTTGCCCTGCAGGTGCTGAGTCACGCCGTCGCTCTATCACGTGCCGTTTTCGCGTCTCTTCACTTTCTTTGTTTTTCCTCGATTCTCGATTTCTCTTTCTGCTGTCTCATACTCCTCTACAGCCTGGCTCCTCTCCATTTCACATTTCTTCTTCTTCTACTATCTCTTTAATGAGCAGTCTATGGTCCGTGCCTCTGTTCTATCATTAATGTGCTCTGTGCAGATGGAGACAGCTGCAGAATGCAAACGCAGACACAGGCACACAAACACAATTTACATCCCATGCGGGCTCTCGCTTAGCATCCGGCCCAGACAACATGTCTGCAAAAAGAGCAGAGCATGTTTTTCCATCAGACCAATGTTTGCACCACATTGATAGTAAAAACTGACCTTTGCTATACTTCGCTGCGAGTGTGGAAGTAACAGTTACCTACACAAAATTGGGATAACTAGCAACAACATAAGTCAAAAGAGTCCAAAGCCATCCTAATGGATTTTTTCTGCTGACGCTAGCATTTAGCTATAAAAGTGCTTTCAGTTTAATAGTAGCAGTGGATCCATTCAATCGTCAAGCAATTTAAGGGATTTTTTGGAAAAAAATAAATAAATGTGAATTTGGTATGTTTTCATTAACTGGTTCGGAGTGATTAAACTTGGCTAAAGCGTAGTTTGGTCAGAAGTTGGTGCTATAGGCTGTAATCTGACAGTAAACAGAGAAATAGAAGTTGCGAACCAGAAATAAAACATGTAGGCTTGGCCATCCAAACCATTTATTACAGTAAATGGAGAGAGGTCTTCAGGAATTTGTTTCAATCAGGTACAATTAAATTGTTATTTCATGTCAGCTAGTATTGGCTATGCATCTCGTGTCCGGAAATGACGTTATGGGAATATCTTAGATGACATCATCAGTGGAAACAGCTGATCAGTCATGTGAGTTAAATGTTTGCTACATCAGAATTGATTTAAAAAGAGTTTCCCTTAATCCATCTAGTGCATCAATTCTTTTTTTCGACGAAGTAAAAAAATACGTCAAGCTAACATTTTTTTTTGCAATGGAGGAAGTTTTAGCAAATGTTTTCGTTTTCATAAAAAAAAAAAAATTATGCAGTACCTAGAATGTGCATAAAACAAATGTGAATGGAAACAAGGCTAATGACAATTCTATAATGCTGACATAAAGGACACTATGCTTCACTGTCATAGATTAGTGTGTCAGCAAGCTATCATTTGCTAATTACCACTAAACACCAAAGTTAGGCAGCTGATGGGAAATTGCTGACCTGCTGTAGGCACTGGATGGAAATTAGAAATGATCAAATATTGAGTCTACAATTCATCCTGAAGGGGACATGAATGTGAAAACCAAATGACATGGCAATGCAACCAATAGTTGTTGGGACATTTCAGTCAAAACCACAAACGTCAACCTCATGGTGGCGCAAAAGGAAAAGTTATAACCAAAGTCAGTAGGATTCATCCTCAGGGTACCATGAATGCCTGCACAGGATTCAATGGCAATCCATCTGATAGTCTGAAGTTAAACTGCCACTGTCAGAATTGAAAGACAACAAACAGGCCTCTCCTGCGATATTTAACAGCAGGCAAGATACTCTTTTTCTATTTTGAAATTGACAGTCATGTTTGATCGATGAGCATCCCTCTATTGTTTTCTCGAGTCAAATAAATCTGTGCACCCATATTGTACTGTGCATGTTGTTTTGATTTCTGAATAATCATACTAAACGGAATCTTGACAGGCTCGCTGGCATCAGAGCACTCTTGTTTGTTTATTGTTCCCAGATGAATCTGATTTATTCAGGTTTTATTCCAATTCTCGGCTTCCCCCTCTGGTTCTCCGAAGCCTCTCGGCTCTACGCCGCACAGCTTGGAAACCACCGATGTAACAGAGATGCATTTCTTGTTCGCCTCCCTCTCTCTCCACTCCTAGCTGTGTTTCCCGTGCAAAACTACTTCTGGCACAAATGCATGCAAACACCGTTTCTGCTGGAGAAAGAGAAACGAGTTTTCCAGTTATATCTACAAAAAACAAGCGTGACTCAAGTGAGCCGTGTTGTTCCCCGCTTGTGGGAGGGTCTGTCTAATCCCAAACTTTTTGTCGAATCATGTCTCCATAAAAGAGAAGTCGTGTTTTCTTCTTTTTTTTTTGTGGAGCAAGAACTCGGCCAGATATATTCAATTATTGAAAGCGGGAGAAAACAGTAAGAAGGAGAATATATTAGCCGCTGAAATGAGGTGGAAGCCGACTAACATGGTGAGGCAGCCAGGAACACGAGACAAAAGCCTGGATCCTTATCTCCCACATATCTGCCTCAGACCTAATGGCTGTTTTTCCCCAGAAATGTAACACCGAGGCTTAGTGAACACAAGTAGCTCGTACAGGGAAACATGCTAGCAGATGCTCATGCCCGCTGATGAGGAAACAGCAGCAAAGACCTTAAACGGGCTCCGCTAAGGACCGCTTTGAATGCTGCGAACGCAACGAAACAAAGTTCTGTGCATTACTGCAGCTACGGAGCTCATCAGGCATTCCTTTTGATGTTTAATGAGTCTGCAATGGGCAAAAAAAAGGGCTGAGTCATCCTTAACCCAAGATGGCCGTCTAGTGCCGTAGTCTGCAGCTTTGCCATTAATCCTGCCAGCCGCCAGGGAACGATGAGAGACAATATGGGCTATCTATCGCCGGCATCTTCCTCAATGGCGGCAGATAGGAGTCAAACTACAAAGTGCTCGTTAAACGCAGGCCGTCACAGAGCAGAGGACGGGAATCAGGGGAATCTCCCGACTCGCCTGTTTTCTCTTTCTCTTTCTCTTTCTCTGTGTGAGGTGTTTAAGTGACTGACAGACTGACAAAGAGGAGGATCGTTTTTTTCCTAATTCAACCACACGCACACCCAAGCAAAGATAAGCTTGAAATAGAACCGTAATTGTTGCTGTGGTGATGAGATTTGCTGGCCTCGTTGTTTTCAGACAGCAGCCGGCCTCACCAGATTTTGCAGAGGAAGAAAGGGAAAGCGAGCAAGACGGTGTGTGTGTGTGTGTGTGTGTGTGTGTGCCAGAGAAGACAGAGTTGGGTATGCGTGTGTGTCACTCAGCACTCTCGACTCCTATGTTCTGTAGATCATTACAGTGTGCTATCATTAAAAATAACCTCCCGCGTTCTATGCCGAAGGAGGAGTCGTTCTCGATGCGTTTGTCGTCATTCAAAGACTCGGCGGGGAACAAAAGGTGCAGCTCGCCGCCTAATTCCACTCTCCAGGCTACGACTCCACCACCACTTTCTCTTTTATTATCGCTGCTTCTTGCGGAAGGTGAAGGTCGTAATATCTGCGCCCCGCCTGAAATGCCAGTTCATCGCCTGCAATACGATGAATTTCATTGTTGAGTGAGCAAAGAGCATCCTGGGGGCAACAGGGCAATCTCATGAAAGTGCATTGTGCTAAGAAAGCACGACACACACGTGCGTTCCACCTCTTACACACAACTACAGCGTCCGGTTATCCAACAGTACTTGACGGTGATTATGTCGGTTACAACATATATGCATGAACTTGTGATTTTGACAGTTTAGTGGTTTTGGAGAAAGTTGAAGATAAGGGGAGAAGTTAAGGTAAAAACATTGTTTTTCCTTTTTATGTGGGGCTGTTTTGCATTTTTAGCTGTCTTTCTTCAGACTAGTAGAAAGCAAACATCCAAAATACATATCAAGTTGATTCTTTAACAACATTTTGTATATTTATGACTAAACTAAAACTTATATATTTCTCCTAAACTCACCAAGAGTTAACATTAGATGATGCCTCATTTGGATATTTGAACATAGCATTTCAGAAAACTTAGAATAATATAAGAAATAGTTGCCCTAGTTTGACAAATCGACTTGGAAAGTGTCATGGTGATATCTATCAATTATTATTTTATTAACTCATTCACTTTTAATGTCTTGCAATATGTATGGCATTTTAAAATACATATCTTTAAGGGTTGTTTTCCAGAAATCCAGAAATCTTCACTTCAGTAGAACTAACATCCAACAAGCTTTCCAAATTCATCCCCATCTATATTCTGAAGGATTTTACTGAGGGGTTTGTTCCCATATCACTCATAGCCTGAATATATCATCTTATTTTAAAAAGCATGGCGAAGATGGATTATGTTTTATGGCTTTTGACAGTATTTTCTGATTTATTGAGGGATAAAAAGAGATATCAAAAGCCCCCTCTGTAAAACTATTGGCATCAAATATGAATGAGATAAAAATGTGAACCTGGCTTTATCAAATGTTCACATTTCTGTTGAAAATGTATGCAGATTAGCACATATTTAATTTAAGATAATGCCTCTCATGCATATTTAAACTTGTAAAAAAAAGTCTTAATGTAAGTAATCAACTGGGGAAGTTTAGTCGTGATATCTATGAGTTAGATGTTTTACCCCATTCTCCTTAAGGGGAATTCCACTCCTCATCCCTCATCCTTTTCAGAATGAGTTTCTGATGTTAAATGCATTCAAATATCTCATCAAAGATTATACTACATCATATATTTACTATTTTGCTAAATCCTCTACCTAAATGTTCCACTGACCAAAATCAAAAATAGGATATCTACTGTTTGAGCTCTGGTTGAGAAACAACAGCTTTAGAAGACAAGAGCATCAGTGCAAAACATACTATGTGCTTTCCATAATATATTTGTTATGCTGATTTGATTGCAGTATTGCAGGCTGTGCCCATCCAATAGACAATGATCCATCATCATCCTGTGTATAATTATGCCAGTTAAAGCCAGAATATGGTTTTGCCTTACATAAAATTTTAGATAACACAGAAGAAGGGGAGTGAGAAGAAAAAAAAAATAACTAGTGTAACTTTTTGAACATCTGTACATTTAATGTTCTGCAGCTGTGTGCTTTCAGCAGATGCAGCATAATGTGTGGCTGAGGGAGCACTGAGGTGAGAAGTCCATGATGAGGTATCCAGAGGATAATGATGGCATTTCCAATAACTCTCCTTTCGCTCACTGCACACCTACCCGCTCACCGTGCAGAATCTTAATCCTGGGCTCTAATCCTGCTGACTGAGGGGACCCAGAGAGCCATTTATAATAATGCAAGTCATAAAGAAGACAGCACAAAATGCAGCGCCGCGGTGTTTATGACAGGACACCCAGATTACATCAGCGCCGACACGGGAGAAATAACTAAAGTGGGACACATCTATATGCCAGGCCTTGTTGCTTTATGTTACAAACTGCCATAAAGCCTCTGCATCACTGCCTGCTTCATGTATAAGATTAAGGTGATGCATTTGTCTAGAGATTGACCTCCTGCACTGCGAACGGATGAACGACGTGTCGGCAAAACGGCATCACGCCAGGATGCTACACAGACAGAACGAAAAAGGTGGCGGAGAGACTTCGTCCCAGGTGAGAACAGCCCCTGCTGATTAGACCGTGGAGGTGTGCTTGTGTATCTGCAGTCGGGGATTAACCGCTCACCTCCATCATGGGCCCACATTGGCTATAACTACCGTTTTGCAGTTGGGAAACTGAATGTGCTGCACTCCTAATTGGCAAAAGGCTGAAGGGAGTTTGAGGGATTGCTTGGTCTGGAGGCTGAGGGGGTTAGAGGCTCTGTTGGTGGCTCTTTGAGACGCAAAATGCAGCCAGACAGCCAGGAGAGCCCAAATTTCCTGGGGTCCTCATAAACAGAAATGTTGCTTGAATATAATGTATGTATTTATGTATGAATGCATCCAGGTAGGGACATTGTTTACCTGTATTCCCTGAGCAGACATAGTATGAGTTAAGCTTTGGTTCGAGAGTTTCGGTATCAAACCTCATTAGTATTGTCCTCAGCAAAAAGTATCAACCGTGAAAGTTTTTGTATGACTTTGAGCAACATTTAACTTTTGAGAACTTCTTCTTTGTCAAATAATTGTACCTTAGGAAACAAAACATCTTCATATTTCTCAAGGGAAGGGTTTATTTGTCCTGAACCTTGGGGAAAACAGCGGCACAGAAACTTTCAAAATGATACTCAGCCCTAAGAGAGCATCTTTTTTAAGCCTCCTGACAGTGCATTGTTTTTACAATTCAATGACTTTTCAGAGTGGTTTTTTTATCTTACATTTCACACACACAGTTAGTCTGGATAATCAAACGATCTTGCTGAGGGCAGTTTTCAGAACTACTTTCTCCTTAAAAAACAAACCCATCCCTATTAAATTGTTGATGTGAGGTTTGTGGAACACCTTGAGTAAAAAAAGACACTTTAAACAAAACAAAACTTCAATAAAATCACAATCATATTCAATGTATTTTAGCCGCAGATAATAGTTTCATTATCATTTCATCTGCTGAATATTTTCTCGATTAAACAATTCATCCTTCTTCTTATAAAATATAAAAGAAAGGTGAAAATCATCCTTCACATTTTTCCAAAGCTGAAAAAGATGTTTCAGATTGCTTATTATATGCGACCAACAATCCCAAACCCAATTATATTTGCTTCACTATTATGAAAGACGTACAAAAGCTTCAAATAATAACATTTAAGTAGCTGAAACCAGCATTTTCGCCATGAAAAAATGTCTGCTGCAAGAGGCCGAGGGATTTCTGCCAGTTGTGTTGACACTTACTAGGCGAGAAGTCAATGGAGAGACAAGCATGGAGGGTAAGCTTTGACTTGTCCGTGGCTTTGGGGAAAGTTAGCTCTCCAACACACACACACACACACACACACACACACACACACACACACACACACACACACACACACACACACACACACACACACACACACACACACACACACACACACACACACACACACACACACACACACACACAAACACACACGTGCTGTCAGGACAGAAGGGAGCATGAGTCAGCACACCCTGGAGTCAAATGGAAGAGGAGGCAACAACACGCGAGGAGGGCCAAAGAGGCTGTTAGTGGCGGCCCGGGAGGTCGACGGTCCCCATGACGACCCCATGACAACCTGGCTCAGGTGTGTGCCGTGACCTGTTCATAATCTCCCATAGGTTGTTAACAACAAAGCGGGAGAGACTCTGCATGAACAGCTCCAAGCGCACAAATCATAAACAACTTTTTTGGGCGAGGAGTCCTCACATTTTCAGTGAACTCTAACAAGAGTTGTTGTTTCACAGCGCATCCATAAACTTTATTATCATGACAATAACAATAAATATAAGAAGATTATAAATATTGAATAGCAAATTTCGACATTTTGAACTCAATTTTTCAACAAATATTGCCCATAAAATATTTATAATAGACACTTTTGGCAGCTGATGTCAACACAGCCAACATTAATATGTTTATTTATGTCTAATCTGTTGATAATTTCTTAGACTCATCAATTAATCCGTTAATCTGGAAAATATCAGAGAATAATGAAAAATGCATGCGTGTCTTCAAATTGCTTGTTGTGGTGAATTTACAAAAATAAAAACAGAGAAAAGCAGCAGGACCCAGTGACTGAAAAGTATTTAAATGATTACTTCATAATCCAAATGGTTCCTGTTTAATGAATCAACTAACCGCTACGCTATCACTCCTGCTGATACTGATCTGTTGGGCTCTAATATATGAAACCATATATTTCTACATCTGAACATTCATGTGTAAACAAAGTCCCTGAACAAACCACAAATGACGCAGCACGCAGCAGCGGTCTGTGAAGTAGAAACAATGCGTTTTCATAACCTCTCTAAACCAGTGGCCATGCACGAGCCATCCAAATCTATTTTTTTCTCCCCGATTTGCACATGGCCCAGTTCAAAAAGCATTCAAATCCATTGCAGTCTGAATCCCTGCTTTGCTGTCCACAGTAAACTCTGCAACACATACATTGATTCTGGAAGACAAGACAACCTCAGGTATGTGCACGGCAAAATTGAAAGCAGCAGGGAGAATAATAAAGAAAAACACAAAAAAAAAACACGTCTTTCCTGCAGACAAATTACGTAACAGACAGACTCTGTTATCCAGACAGACTCTGTTATCCAGACCTGAGGTTTCAAACCTGAAAGGCATCTCAGGCTAGATGTCTGCTGAGCGAGTGGATCATGATGTAATGTGATGGATCTCCGGGGAGACGAGGAGTAAGAATGTTTGGAGCTGCCGTTTCTCAGACAGCAACCTGTACTGCAGCAGTGATGCGTGACAAACACCGCACACACGCTCACACACACATGCAAACGCATCCTCGTCCACATGTTAACCCACATGACTTCTCTCCTACTGTATTCTATTGCATTTCATGGATTATTGTATATGTGGATTTGGTTGTTACCTTGGAAACAATCACTACTCAACCTGAGGTCCAAGAAATATACTATAATCGATACACCAACACTATACACACAGCTTATAACACACCTAATAATAAACCCAACTTGAAGACAATAATAATTTAAACTAAATAGAATTATATCCAAATCCAAAATTTGATATACAAAACAATATAGGACAGATTTGTTACCTAACTGGACTAATATTCACGATAAAAATGATACTAAAATACCAATATATTTCAAATCTTATACCTGCAGATGTCTTCAGCAACAATTCACAATTCACAGGGGCATCCCACACACACACACACACACACACACACACACACACACACACACACACACACACACACACACACACACACACACACACACACACACACACACACACACACACACACACACACACACACACACACACACCTTCCTGGTTCTACAGTAGCTGTGGTGCACAGAGGGCAGACAGAAAATCCTCACTCTTGATTCATTCCAAACCTTGGCCCTTTCCAATAATCACACCCAGACGAGTGCTCGACACCCAGGATGATCACAGCTCTAATCCCCGTACTCATGTGGGGTAAAGCTACCAATTGTTGCAGTAGAGTAATTGCTCTGCATAGTAATTATCCTCCATAAACACTGTTGCTACATGCCCCCCTGAAGAACCAGCTGTAATTATTTCCTTTGAAAGGGAATTTTTCATTGCCTTAAATGAAGCCACTTAGCGGATGGTAACTTTTAAGGTTTCGCTCGTTGGGTAATGAGGGGGATATTCTTGTTCGACGGAGCCTCGGCAGGCTCTCCTTTGAAAGGCTGGCACTGGTTTGAGAAAGAGTGGGAGAGAGACAGAGACAGAGAGAGAGAGAGGGAGAGATTATTAGAGGGTGGGAGGGAACGCTGCAGGCAAGGAAGTGGAAAGAAAGTTTATCGTCATTTCAAGGTGGCGGTGTATCCTCTCCACCTGTGAAGCTCCATTGACCACATCGCTCTTCATGGGCTATAAACAACGAACTAACAATTGCCTGCTGGCCTCTCACACACACACACACACACACACACACACACACACACACACACACACACACACACACACACACACACACACACACACACACACACACACACACACACACACACACACACACACCTGTATTCATCCACTAATACCTCCCTCTAATGTGTTCTGCGGTGGCAGCCTGACGCATGCCGACACCTCTATATGAATTATGGAAGCCTAGACCAAATCAGGCATTTGCCTCTGTCTAGCTCCAACAAAAGCACACTGGGGCCACCTTCAAGCAAATCCAAACGGTGAGTTAAAAAGCGAGGATAAATCAAGCTGTCAAAGATTTTGCATCAACCGGCAAACTGCCAGATTTAAATAGTCTCTGTGGCGACAAAAGCCTTGCCAATAGTCTGTAGACAGCTCTGCCACCCACTCTCCATGGTTCAACAGCACCGCACCGACCACACAACCCGACACCTCCACCTAAAGAGAGAGAGCACGCCACCCCCAAGTCAATCGGAGCGAAATTATGCTGTTTTAGGATGCTTATTTATCTCAACCAATATCCACGAGGAAAGACCGTATAAGGGGTTTTGGAGGACAATGATTAATTTAATCAAGTGTGAGTGAACTTTCTCCAAAAATCAAGCCGCTCCGACAGATAATCCGCTTTCCCTGAAACGTTTCCAACAGGATTAGCCCCCGAGGAAAGCCTGGATGCGTTTTACACAGGGGAGAGAGAGAGAAAGAGAGAGAGAGAAAGGAAATAAATGGAGAGAAGAAGACAGAGAGAGGGAGATGCAGAGAAGGGAAAGACAGCGAGACGGACAGATGGAGAGGGATGGAGGGAGGCAGAGTAGAGGGGAAGGTTGGAGAGTAAGAGACAGAGGAGGGAAGAAAGAAATGGTTGAAAAGAAAATAAGAAAAATATATAAAGATAGATTAGTTTCAGTTTATAAAAGGGTGTGGGGATGAAGGCATGAAGTGACTAAGAATAAACCATTTCCTCCTAAACTTAACTTCAATCCTAACTGGACCAGTTGAGCTGCTCACTTTCCCACAGCAGCGTGTGATGGTCAGCATGTGTCAAAGTGCTGCTGCCTATAAGCTCCTTGGATGCAGCCTGTATATAAATCCGTTGTGAGGGTCAGATTGGGTCATGACACATAACGGACATAAAGGGTTTAAGTCTGCTGTCCTGGAAAATGGATCATAAATGCAGTTTTGTATTTTAGTGTATTTGGATTTGGGGGGGAATTTCATGTCCCAAGAGCTTGTAGAAACGTTATTGTAAACCCATGCTGAATTTAGAGAGAATGCTTTACAATGTGAAAAAAGCAGGCAGTTCTTTGAAATTCCTGAAAAGCTGACATTTTATTTTATCATCTCACAGGGACATTACGATCCCCAGCCCAGAAGCTGTATGACACACGTCTACTCTGCTGAACACCCCTGTCGCTTTGCCACGTCTCAAAATACTCTTGTCGCTCGCTATCGAATGTTATCAGCGGATAGAGTCCGCGTTGTCAGCGATTATCAGCCTCATAGATGATGAAAGGGTAAAAAATTAAAACACTAGTGACCACTGTTCATGTCTCATGTGAAGTCAAAGTCAACATTGATCTATTCTACTGTACTTTTGTTACATAATTTACAAACGTTAAGTTACGTAAGTTAAGCGCACATTTTTTTACCCAAACTACCTTTCCCTGAACCTAACAAAGTAGTTTTTGTTACCTAAAGTTTCCTTTGTTTAGATCCACAACATAAAGTTTCACTTTCACAACGTGATAGGTGCAGTTAGGCCCTGATAATCGGCTGTTAACACTAGAAAATGGATGCACCGTTCTTATTTTTGTTCTATTCTTATTTCAGTCAATGCACCTCTTATTCATTTCTGTTACTTTCAATACTTGTCTGTATTCATCTCTGTCCTTGTACTGCTGCAAAAACTGAAATTAAACCATACCAAATAAATGAATATACCTACAGAGTCCCAATAGGCAAAGTATCCTTTAAAAGAGGCAGCATGAATCAGAGTTGTGGATAAAAGTTGTAATAGAGAGAAGGTGGAGCTGAGCTGAATTGCCGTCACAGCGGCTCCATCAGAAACTTGTTCAGTAGCCAAGGTGTCCTCACAATAAATGCTATAGAGGTTTGCTGAATGCAACATTTCTGAATAGCCTTGCAATCTCAAGAGTCTCTCAAAGCTCACGCAGCCCTCCAACGTCTGCCTCTGGCCTGATATTTTGACTTCCTATATAAAATCTGTGTTGCGCCGAGCTGGAGGTTACTACCCGACAATGGGGAGGCGCTGAGCTACGCTGAGAGCTGTAGCCTTTGATTAAGCTCCTCTATTCCAAGCCTAATGCCCCGGCCTTGAATTATTCACCGAGTTGGTGGGGAAGGGTTGTGCATGCTACAAGCTTGCTAAGTGTGTTAGCCATAAAAAACATAATGCAATAAAGCTCATCCATGCATAATGGATGGAGGACCGGGGCTGGGTGCCTCTCGGTCGTTTGGGGGGGACAGAATTAGAGAGAGAGAGAGAGAGAGAGAGAGAGAGAGAGAGACGGGGATCAGAGGGACGCAGCTCAAAAGACCACGTTGCCAAATCGCCGCCGTCCTCCCATGCCAGGGCACTTCACGGCCACAACTCCTCCCCTTCTATCTGCCGCTTTCTCTTTCTATCCGTCCAGCAGAGATTTAGCACAGCTTCTTTTAAATTAAAGGGGAAATGACAAGAGTGAGGACGGCTCAGGACGGGATTACATTTAGGATCTTGGGAGGGGGGGGGGGGGGGTTATGCGAGTTATTTAGCCACCTTAAGCAGGACTATAATGAAATGTGTTGGTTATAATTAATTATAATACGCTAAGATAATGATCTCTTTGTCACATGATTGCATGCGGCATATTGCATAATCAACACCACTCTGATTTTGGCATGCCAGCACAGCTCTCCCTCTCCCCAATTGATTGTCCCCGGGGTGATGCATGTGCTGGCTCATTTGTCACTTCCCGTGTAGCGTCGCTTTTTAAAGTCTACTTCACAGCTTCAGAATCTATTGCTCACTGTGAAGGCTTCACAGGCCCGAAAGTGTTCAAGGTTACACAATCATGAAGAGGAGATTTGATGCGTGTCAAAACATTTTCACTGCCGATGAATCAAAATTTAAATCTCAACTGTTCATTTCAGCGGGATCATTTTACCGGACAATTTTTCCGATGCGCAGATGGAAGATGATGGAATGGCAAAGCAGAAAGTTTGAAGCCCAGCCAGGCAAAACTCAAAGCAGACAACGCTCAGTCCAAAACAAAATTCGAGGTTTGTTTGAATACTGGAAAAATAGGATTAGGATGATGATTAATGCAGAGTTTTCTTGTTTTTGCTTAGCGAGCACAGAGCAGCGATATGGCAACCGGGGTGGAGGAGGGTGTGATTTGCATCTTGGAGAGCTCCTGAGGAGGCAGCATGTTGTGTTAATAAGCCAGCAGAGGCAGGATGCTACTCAGTATGCTCTTCACATTCTTTATTTAACTAGAGAAATCAGTTTGACTTACAGCGTTAGTGATCAAAAGTATTCAGACGGGACCAGCTTGTAAAAATAGGCACAATTTTGATTTCCAACATGGACATTGTGTTTGATACAAGAGTCCTTTAGGTCCTGCTCAATTAACATAATCAGCTCACGCATTGCCTTCGATAAAGACCCCAAATTTATACATTTAAAACATGGCTGTCCTTTTATTAACCTAATTCCCATCAAATTAAATATCCTGAAAGAAAAATAAAGCGGTTAAGAGAACCATTTTGTCAAAAAACAGTTCCAGCCTGAAGGTCGGCACGAAAAAATGAAAAAGAGCCTTTTTATGCGCACAGATACAGTGTGTAAATAAACTGCTAAAACCAAGCAGAGTGCTGTTAAGCATGCATAAGCCCTTTGAATTAGTCTTCCTGATCTGCCTTGGATGACAGCCGTTCGTGCAGGCAGAATACGATATGAGAGCATATCACCACAACACAGACTGTTCCCTTATGTCAACCCATCCTCTCCACACAGAAACCCAACTTTGGCATCGTCTGCTCATTGTGCTCATTATTCAGCACCGCCACAAACATGGAACTCTTCAACAACATGGAAGTTAAACTGTCGCCGGGCCACAGCTGAATGATTCTCAAGCGTTGTTCAGGAGTGGTGTGACGATCCGCTGTTATCAAGACATCCTGCCCCTTCAGTGTTTTTCGTCCTCGATGTTGTAACAGTAAATTTCCTCTGAGACTGCACTCGGGCCGTTCTGTTCACCACCTGACAGCATGTAAATGGCTTCAGGATTCATTACTCATCGTGTCTCATAAACCACGTCTCTGTCTTTTCTACAGTTGACTTAGCATTGATGGTCCAGCATTTATAAAAAACATCCAGTAAAACCCCCTTGTAAATATAAAACTAAAGAGAAACACAATGGAAGTGCTGTCTAAATAATATCAAGACCTTGTTCATGTGTATTTGGCAAGCCTATAAATGAAACAGATTATCGCCTCTTGCACTTGTGTTACCCTGCAGTGGTTCCAACAAACAGACTAGCGTACAATAAAAACAAATGAGTCAATATTCCTGAGTGGAGACAGTGTACTTGTTTGGATTGAAGTGTCTCCCGGCACTCTTGCAGCAGGGACAAGTAGGGAGTGGGAGGAGGAACAGACCAGTCGAGTTTCGCCCACTGTGGCGCTGATGCTGCCAGACAGATAGGGTCGCCACGGTGCCCCATGTGTGTCACTGACACTTGCGGGTGTTTGGTATTGGAAGCTGGTGTGTGATGCTGGTCCACAGCTTGGGGGGGCAAAGATTTGGGTCAGTCGCTGTGTGTGTTTATCTGTGTTTTTAAATCTTCACCGCAAGTTATGTTTCTGCGTAGGCATGCCAAGTAGCATTTTTAACACGTGGCCTTTGCTTGTCCTCATGAGTGTGTGTGTGTAAATCATGGCCTGCTACAGGGCCATGACACAGCTTGTCATCTTGTCACAGCAAGAGTTCGGACGCCCTAAGAAAATTGCCGCGGGAGAAGAAACAAGATGTCATGGTTTAGCAAATGTTTATTCCCCGCGCTATCAGTCAGCGCATATTTAAATAAGAAGAGGAAGAACGAGGCCCTCTCTTCAACTTCCTGCTTATCTTGCAGCTTGACCATTTAAAAAAGACTGACATGCTGTGCAATGTGTCAGGAGCGAGGCATAATTAAAGTGTATCTAGAGTGGCGATCCATTAAAATGATAGCAGGCAATCTTGCAGCCGGCAGGTGCTGTGGTCAAAGCAATTGACCTGAGATTATTGAGGTGTGATGCAGCAAGGGGCTGACAGCCTGTAGGAAAAAAAAAAGAAAAGGTCCCCAGCAGAGACAGATTGTCGTCCTGTTAGTGTTTACTGTGTTCATTAAAAAAAAAAAAAAAAAAAAAGGTCTCTCTTCACGGTCTATTGGCGATAAAGCAGCATGGGCGACGAGATGTGTGTGTGTGTGTGTGTGTGTGTGTGTGTGTGTGTGTGTGTGTGTGTGTGTGTGTGTGTGTGTGTGTGTGTGTGTGTGTTGGGGGGGAAATGACTGGGCAGAGAGAAAGAGTGAAAACAACTGAGAGAAGAAGACTTGTTTATTCTCACACTGTGTCATCATCTGTGAATGTGTGGTTGTGAAGAAGAGGCAGAAACAGAAACTGACAAGAGTGAGAAAAAGAGGCTTTGAGCACGAGAATATAAAGCAGATAGAAGGGATGATCATAAAGTAACTGTCTGGGTATAATGCATTTTTAATTTTTATTTCTTATAGAAAATACATTTGGAAAAACTGGTAACTGGCATGTCTGTGTAGCAGATGTTCTCTTTGAATGAAGCATGTGCCGGCTCTTGCGTTACAGTGTGAACATTAGAATAGTTGATACAGTATGGGCAAAAAATGCTCATACTGTTAAATGAATTGTACATCAACTGTAAAATATGTTTAAAGCAGCACCAAAAGAAAGGGTTGCTCTGGTTTAGAAAAACAAAGTACATGGTTAGGTTTCGGAAAGATTGTGGTTTGGGTTAGAAAAAAAGTTTGTTACGTAAAAAAAAATGCTGGTTACGTTACTTATATAAGTGGTGTTGACTCAGTACGTGACTAACATTTAAGAAGTAGGCCAAATATATAAGTTGAAGTGGGTTCACCCATGACTCAAGCAGCGGTCTCCTAGGTGAAAGTCCCGTGTTTGTTTGCCCCATTTGACCTTCGCTTCCACCCCACATAAGATAGACTTTCTCACTTTTTATACTACTTCAGTTGCTCTTACAGAGTTATTGGATGCTGTCAATGTATTGTTGCTGAGAGGGTGACTATACACTGAGAAAATGTCAAGGTAGCCTACTTTGAAGAATGTTTTAAGATGTTTTCATGTATGTTACACTACTTACTGCATGCCCCTGTGGCTTTTTCCCCCTCATAAATAAGACATTTACTTAAATATTTGGCAACAAGAATGGCAGGAATGTGTTTTGAATCAAGATACAAACTAAATTGGGACATGCTCATCAATACATTGCTCTATAACTGGACTAGGGGTCATAAACTCCACAGGTTGCATTTAAATGCGCATAAATAGGCCTTCTTCCGTTAATTAAAGCGGTCTTATTCAAGCATAAACAAAAGTATTCATAATATGATCATAAAAAAAATCTTGCGACAACAGTTTTGATGTTACCAGCAGTGAAGGCCTTTTTCACACTAGTGCAACGATTCAAATGTTTGGACGAAGGTGCAAGGTTTCATGTTGATCGAGCCAGAGGCTGACTTCGGTGAGGAAGCTGAAGGTGTGAGCGACAGGCTTCTTTACTCTTACAGACATCTGCTGGCCGATGCGACCCTCCTCTTGGCGCTGTGGCACAACCATGTCCGTTCGTAGGACACGGCACACAAGCCTCAAGCAGCTGCCAAAAAAAACATGGCGGCCCGAAGAAGAAGGAGATGACAGCAGAGGAAAGGAGTAAAGGACGATATGGCTCCTTGTCGGTTGTCTGTCCAGCTTCGGCATCCACCCATACGCCCATCCCCCCCATCCCCTCCAGGCTGTTTACTCTCACCACGACTGCAAACACCCCCCCTTTCCCTCAAATCCTCGCCCCTCCCCTCCACCGTGACCTTCTCTATTCTAGCCGGCGTCTCCGCTGCGAGGCAGATCGTCTCCGTGTGATAGTGCAGCGCCTGAAAAGCAGGGATATTGAACCGCTCAGCTTCCCCACTGTAACCAAACTACATCAATGAAACCAGCTACTCTGGCTGGATTGCCAGTGTAATGCATGGCAGTAAATCACATTCCCTGTGTACATACTTGTGCAGTGAATGATGGGAAAGTCATTAGGAATGAGTGGTCAGCCTTGTCGTGGCCCGGGGGAAAAGACATGGGTCGGAGTGGGCTCTCCCCTGAGAGGGAAAAGCACACATTCAGAGAGGCTTATCTGAGAGATTCCTCCTTAATTGGCAGTAACCAGCTTATCTCTGTAATATGTGACACAATAAGGAAGCAATATAGAGTATATCCTGACATTTATTCCTCTCCACATGCCTTAACAGAACTCAGCACTGCCAATGTAACAGGTCCAGCAGCAAACCCCCACGGTGCTCCCCTGTCATTCATTTGGTTTCCTGCTGCTGACCCATCTCCTCGTATTAAATGATGTCTGCTTTGGCACGCTGCTCTCAGAAGCACCAGCTGGCAGCAGAGCCACAACCCACAGTGCCCCATTGTTTATCATAGTTTTCTGCATAAACGCTTCGACCCCTTCTTGAAAGTCAAAACCAATTCTGCATTCTACAGTAGCACTCATCCTCCGAGACAGACGATAAATCACGGCGGTGAAGCATGCAGTACAACAAAAGGACTGCAGTGCTGCACTTTAACCCCCGGCCCAGTCACACAGCGGCTGTTATTGCTGCAGCTGGCGCCCTCCCCTCCTCTCCTTCTCCCTCGCCGTTGATTACAAGCAAAGAAACGTACGGGCTAGAGCTCGATCATCATCTTCTGCAATGGCCAAACGTCCCTCCTTCGTCCTCTCCTCCACCTCCAAAGCCTTTTACTCCCCTCCATTACACTAATAAGGCTAATCACCCCTCTGGCTGTTGGAGCCATGGGCCTGGAGAACATGTCAGCAAGGGGAGATCAATGAACTACATCAAAGGGCTTGAGCAGCACACAAACCACCCCAGCACAGGGCCCGAGAGATAAGGCTGCTGCTCCCCTACATTTTTCATGAGATTATCCGCTACTGTTCTGTTCTTGCCTGTGGGTGGAGTGCAGTGTGCTTTTAATGAGCTGGGCAGCACCAGATACTAACGCTGACGGCGTTAACCAGCAGCTCGGTAACCACATGTGTGCAAACAGGATTACGTACACATGGACTAGATGTCGGCGTGCACATGTAGATGTGCAGCCACCAGTGCATGCATGGTTGATGGAGCATGCTTGAGTTTCTGAGCAGGAACCCGCAAACACCCATGCAGGCACGCTAATGTAGTTATTTCTACAGATACATTAGAGGTTCATCCATAATAGATTAGTTGCTAATTAGGGGGATAGTTTGCCGGTGCTAAAGTAATGTTGAGGGCAGGGAGAGGAGAGGAGAGGAAGAGCTGGTAGCTTTGCCAGCTAGCTCAGCAGCCCACTTTCAGCTCCATCCTCCTCACAAATTCGCTCTTCCTGAAGGCCAAACAGGCGCTTTACGATCCAAGTGTGCTCACTCAGCCTCCTCGGAAGAGCTGGCTGGCTGAGGAGCCGAGACGAGAGAGCCCAGATGAAGGAGGATGCGAACTAGAGGCTGGTTTCCTTCGGTTAAGGGGGAGGCATGAGGGGATAAAAGAAACACTTACGCTCTCGCTCTGCAAAGTCTCGAAGAGGAGCAGGGATGAATATGTATGAGGAGATTTGTGAGGGAGGTGACCTTTAAGGCCGACTAAGGCGTTAACTGGCTGATACTGGCTGAAATGGGCTGGGACCCACGGCCTTCACGTTCCACATGACATTTTCTTTGCCTGTGGACAAAAAAACTTCTATTATGATAAAAAAAAATGGCTATCGGTGGCTTTCGGCAGGTTGCATGAAATTGTATGTCTAGACAGAGCAATGTCATTTCAGCATGAAGCGACTTCAACTTTTAAAGTATTCTTTAGAGTACTGTACATGCAGTTTCCGTCTAGCACAATGAGCTCTCAATCAATTACACCTGTCTGCCTAAGAACGCAGGGAACTGTATAGATGAAAGCTGACATCTCCCTTCTAGAACAGTCTGATCTGGCTCACCGCAGAGGTATTGACTCACTCAAAACAACATTTAGCATAACTCTGAGAAAATCAAACTTGAACAAAGGGAAGCGATAACACAGCGTGATTTTTTTCTCTAATTAAATGGACTCGGGAGACTTAAGGAGCTGCATATAATGTATTCTCAATAACGCACCACATATCTCCTCTCTCTTTATCTCTAGACCCAATAAAACTAACAGAATGAAGATAAAAACAGATCAAAGAGTCTGAAAAATCATTGGAATTTAACTATATAAATAGAATAGGAGTACCAACATTGAACTGTTTTCAGTGGTCATTTAGTTTGCAAAAGAAAATGGCTATTGTTGTTAGTTAGTAGAGGGGCAATATAGTGAGCGGACACAGCTCCAGAGACGTTTGGTTGGCCAGTTGGCTAGGTACCAGCCCGCTGTTTGACTTGCTCTCTGTAACCAATGTAGCATTAAAGCATGGTAGAATTATCAAGCTAGCTAGCTAACTAGCTATGTTGTCAGATAGCTAGCCTGCTAATAATGTCATGCTTTGATGCTACATTGGTGAGTTAGCTAGCTAGCTTTCCAATTCTGACAAGGTTTCATGCTACATTGGTTACAAAACTGCTTAATACTTCACTCCTTTTTTTAGTTGTTACTGGCAGAACCTCGTCTCAGTGAGTCTGCGACTTGCCGTAAATCGGTTTAGTTTGTACGTTAGTTAGCCTGCTACAAAGGTCGCATTGTCAAAAGGTGTACGTAAAAATGGCTGCCGTTGTGACCATCCTGCTACTGTGTTCAACGGGAATATCCATTCTACTCTTATTCTATTTAAATGCATCAAACCTTATGTGGTACTTTTTTCTAGAAATGTTCACAAAGAGCAGCGTTAAATTAAGTGCATTTTAAAATATGCCGCATTAGAAACGTGTGTATATGGTTTAACTGTTAAACCATATACACTTTAACAGATACTGTACTGGCAGTTCAAAAGGTAAACCAACACCTGGAAAACTCCAAACCTCTCTCCATTGAAAAGAAAACAACATTTATGAAACAAAGCAGCAGTTGTAGCAGCAGAGGGAGAATGAATGCCACTGTTCAACTTCCCTTTTCGGTAATGTTTCATTTTTATTTGTTTAAACAATTCCCGAGCGTCGCTACAGGAGCCAAGCTTTTATACTCCACTATAGGACATTTTTAACAGTCTCCCACACATTCCTCTTCAGCCCTATGATTTTCCACTACTGCTATGCACACGTAATTATTAGATGCATTTTAATTGAAATCCTCGCCTACACATTTAATAAAACACAAATCGTTATTTGTGAAATCTCTTCTGCATATTAATAAAACATGAGCATATTGCTGCAACACAATCGGTGTCAACACACACCCTGGTTCTTGTTAAGTTGGAATAGCTGCTGGGTGAAGTTGTCCAAATTCCTGCATAATCAATCAATTATCTAAGGATATATACAGCTGTGCCTGAAGGCATTTTCTAACAATATTACAAACCATTTTAAAACTGTGTATTACCTCTATGTGAGACGATTTTCGAGCTTTTACTTTCTCCACCACATCCCGTATCGAGAAGTTATTCTCTGCAAATGTTTACTACATGGACCAGGATTGCAGTATTTGTGAATATGAAAATCTTTACCGTGGACATATAACTAAAGTGAGGACTTCAGCTGAGCGGTTTCTCAGTCACTTATAGAATATTTAGGCTCCGTGCACAGCTGGATGTTCTCGCTCTGCCGATCACAGAATATCATGTCTGTCAGGCTTCTCTGCAGTTTCAAACTCTTAAGAGCTGTCTCTCTCAGTATGAATTCAACTGAGCAGCTCGACATTTTTGGTGAGGATCAGTGTGTGGACCCCAAACACACAACTCTTTAGGGGAGTCACTAAGGGAGAGTAGGGGAAGAAATGGACTTTTGGTGAATTCAAGAGAAATCTAAAGCTGCAAAGAGACAAAGTGAAGTCAAATAAACACCAAGATGTGGATTTTGGATGTTTTCTTTCCACTAGTCTGAATAAAGAGATGTTATGGAACCCGAATCTGAAAATGAATCATGCATGAAAACAATGTTTTTGTCTGGGGTATATCCCCTAAAGGAGCAACTCCACATTAGATGTTGAAAAAGCATTGTTGCAAGGTTTAAAGGCTGTCTTGCAACCCCACCTAAGTACGATGTTAGTGTGGTTCGTCGAGTCTGCTGCAGAGGTGACAACATCCAGCAGCGATGTGGTCTTGTACTATGGTGAGGGTTGACTCTTGATGGCAGTTTAAGAAAGAGTCTGTGGGCGCAGTTAGTTTTAAAGGAGTCCATTCATCATTGGGTGTAGTTATACTGCACAGCATTTTATTTTAGGAGTGGAATCACTATATGTATGCATGCCCACTGCTTATTTTATGTATGGAAATCAATCCTTGTAAACAGTCCAACGACTTTTTACAAGCATTAACATCTGCATTATTATTCAAATGTTAAATAGCAATAAAACTGCAATAGGCTGAACTGCCAGAATGATAAACAGTTCAAAGTTTAAATGTGTTTAGAGAAAGAAAAAGTTCTGCCTTTTTATCAATAGAAAACACATAACAATATTGGGAGCAGCATATTAATAACACATTACAAGAGATCATAGAATTCTGCAATATTGATTATTTATCAGACCCATATCCACCACTAAAAGAAGAATGAAAAATGTGGCATTAACATACTATGGCCTTGTTCTGACTGCCTCTCCTGCTCTCTGGTGTCTCTCTCTCCACGCAAACACACGCACACACACAAACAGGCTGCAGTATGCTTCGGTCCTCATTATCACCACAGTGCCTTAAAAGGTAATGCCTACTCTGTGATGTCTCCTCTACTCAGCCTGTGTATCTGTGATTTCCAGCAACTCACTTTATGTGAAAATGGAGCCTGTCAAATCAGAGCTTCATACCCCGTCCTCCCTCCACCCCATGAGGATCTGTGCCTGAAAGCCAAAAAACAAGCTCCAACCACTGGTCAGGACATAGACTCATATACCAGATATACTAGAAAAAAATACCACCACATGTACATTGGAGGATACACACAAACAGCTGCATGCATCTGCATACAAGCACATCCTCAAAGCTGCACTGTGAGTGAGCCGAGCTCGCTCTTTGTGGTAATTGAAAAACATTTCCCATAGTGGGGATGGAATACCAACTCGTTTTCTGTGACTTAAGTTGAATGTGAATCTATTATTTTCTCACTCTGGATGCATGACCTACTTATTCGCACACACAAGACAGACACCCTAACTTCAACTACAGCAAGGCAAGGCGCTGCGTGTGTGTGTGTGTGTGTGTGTGTGTGTGTGTGTGTGTGTGTGTGTGTGTGTGTGTGTGTGTGTGTGTGTGTGTGTGTGTGTGTGTGTGTGTGTGTGTGTGTCACCTGTAAAGTGATGTTTTCCCATCTGTGAAAAGGGAGAACAAGTACGAAAAGATCCGTCCCCATTTTTATGTGCTGCCTCGGAGGTATGTAGCAGCTGCAAGGCCTCTTCCGGGATTAATAAATGTGCACACATACTATACACACACACATATAAGGGTGCAAAACGAGCGTTGGCATCAAAGCTTTCTTGCTTACCCGTCACCCACATTTTTCTTCCCTCACGAAAATATGGTTAATGATGAATTCAGGGCTTCTTTATGACCGCAAAGGAATAGAATAAAAAGATGAAGAGAAGAGGAATTCAAAGTGAACATCTTTCTTTGACCCGGGAATCCAAAATTAGCCTTAGTGCACCACCGAGTCATATATATGTGGTGATGTGACGTAAAACATCATTAGCCGTGACGGAGCTAATTCTTTTAGGGTAGGTGTTTAATTGAAAATGTATTTTATAATAATTTAATCAGCACGTAAAATCCCCTCTCCACTGATTCAAAAGAAAATTATTTTGCGGGGCCGATTAATGAACATTAAGGTTAATAAGCACATCCTGTGCAGGTGACAGTTCTGCTTAATTTAATACTTGCCACCTGAGCACTATGTGGTTTTTGACAAATAAAAGAGAGAGGAAGAGATACAGTATGTATGTTTTTGGCACTGCTGCTCGGCACTCTCTTTTTTGTGATTGCTACCTGCAGGCCCACACTCCTGCACCCTCTCATTTCCTCCCATCTCTATCTCCTTTTCACTCTCCCACCCCCACACTCTTATCCCCCCTCCTCCCTCTCTCTAAGCAGTGGGCCGTGACATTATCCATCCAGTACAACTCACAGGAGAGCCATATCGGCTGCCTGTCTCCACAGGGACTCCATTACTTTTTGGCTGAATGTCTCCTACAAATAGAGAAATGACAAGAACAAAATGTCTGGTGTCTATTTGTACTAAGCACAAAAAAAGTCACGGCTGACTAAAACGGCACCTCTCACATTCACCTCTTAACTAACATGCAATGAACCCTGCAAATTCATAAATTTGCAAGTCTTTGTGTACTTTTTATTGTTTTGGCAGCATCGCCAGAGGGAATGACAATGGCTGCATAAAGTGATTAAGGTCAACTGACATCTGGCCAGTGGTCATTCCTGTTGACTAAGCCCGGAACAACCTCCAAACACAAAGCTTCACAGCAGTGGAATAATGTTGACTCCTAGCTGTGTGGTTGACGACGCCAGATATGAGGTATGGTGGGCTAAAGCAGACCGGAAAGAAGCGGTGGTCAGCCTGAGTGGATGATGTCAGAGTGGGCCGCTGATCACCCACAGTCTCCTGAAGAAGGATTTAGAAGCTTGGATTTGGATTTATTTAAAAGATGCTCCAAAACGTTCCCTCATCCACGTTCCCTCATCCTAAACCGATGCTCTTAACTGCCTTAGTGACAAGATATTTGTTACTGCTGCATTACTGGATGTTTCATTCATTAACAAAAAATTGTCCCAATTAAGTGTAGAACAAGCAGATACAGAATTTAAAGTTCCCCTCCAGACATGTTTTAATGTATATAAAAAATACTCTGCTGTTATGAATATTAATGTTCAACATGGTTTTCCCACATTAAAAGTATAAAAAAAAACTAGAAAGTGCTGGAAGCACATCTACTCTTTCTCTCTCATTGAGAAACTGCCCCAGTCCCACCCACCATGGCTGCTTGAGCTAGGTGCATTAAGATCAGTGATGCACACTGCTTCAACCCCACTAGTGTCGCTATGCATATAAGCTTGTTATATGCATAGTGTCTTTTCAAAATAAACTTCCGTCAGGATGTTAGTTTGGCACTTCCTGTCTCTTAAGTGGGCGTGGTGAAGGAAAACCGCCACCTCGTCTGAAAGTGTTGCAAACGTTGTGTGGATAAAAGCAGATTGATTTAAATTTTTATTATGGTTTTATATTTTCTTTTGCTAAAATTAGAAAATTACAAAGCTTACAGCTATATGTAGCTTTATAAAAATGTGTTAGCTATGGAGTGGCAAAATCCAAGTGACACAGAAACAGGAAACCCTGTGAAAGTCCTGTGTTTGTTACATCCATCATGCCATGTGTAAACTATCTTGCACCGTTTACATTAGAGTTAGGTGCATTGCATACGTGTTACTGAGTGCCTCCTGGCGTCGGTGTCAGAGGTTGAGGAGCACCGACCAAGCTGCTGTAATAGACGCCCGGGGAGTGAGAACGGGTTGCGATACATAATGTAGACGGATGGCTCACTCACTGTCCCTGTGGTGGTTTTGATGCAGGGTTAAAACCTGTTGTCTCGGCACTGACCTACACATTCTCCACCGTCTGATTCATCACAGCCAAAGGGTGCGTTGGATTTCACACAGTGCACACAGTTCCTCCCTATAGCAGATGTCTATGGAGATAGTGAGACTCACTCCATCTGCCATAATAAATAGGATACACTGTAGTGATGAATGTCGTCTGTGTATAGGAACATAACAGCTTTTACTCTAGTCTGACTTTATACAACCTGGTGGATTGAGTGTGTTCAGTATTCGTCTGCATGGGCGTTCTTACAACCTTACATCCAATTCGGACATTCAGCATCATAATGGATGACGCCTCAAACCTGCATGTAAAGGCTGAATGTCAGGCTTTGTGATACAGAATTTTTTTTTTTGTGTGTGAAAGCTTCTCTATAACGACATGATCTTGCCATCCCATCGACAGCGCTGTCCCTCATGTGGCGGCGTGTCTCGGCAGTTGAGGAGGATTGGGGACTAATGGGTGCTCCTGTCACCTGCCTGCTGCTGTTTCTACCCACCGGCGTCCCGTCGGGCCCATGTGATGAAACAATGACGGCATGGATCAAAATCAGTTGGCTCCAGTTCGCCACAAAGAGAATCGCATCCACTATCTTCTCCCATTCTGAGAGGGAAACAAGTTCTCTTGGCACATTTTTCAAAGTGAGTGTGGTCAAAGATGAACATCGTGCCAAGCAGATTTTCACTAAAATAAAGAAGGTGCAGTATGAAGGGTAAGAGTAGCATCTGGTTAAACCGTGATTCATTTCATTTGGAAGCATCACAGAGCGTGCACATAGCAAAATTGTGCCAGTTACGCATTTCGAGACTGCATTTGAAACACAAATGCATGGGGAGATGAGCTCTGCGGTTGCCCACCCCCAGATCCCCCCCTTCTTCCTCACAGACAGAGCGAGAGAATACAACTTTAAGTAGGTCAGTGTGTTTTTTTTCTGGAGAATACGAGGAGATGAGCCTACAAGAGCCACGTCGAGAGTTGGGAGGAGGACAACACGGGCATATTGATCATCCTTCTGTGTCACTGTAAATGTAATCCTCAGTGATTTACTTGGAAAGCCAGGCTTACAGGGTGTGTTTCCATATGACTCAGAGGGAAGACGATAGCGGGGTTTTTTTTTCCCCCAATAACACAGGTTTTTTTGGAATCCTCAACGCAGAAAAGCCCCGCGGCTAAGAAAGAGCGTTCCTCATAGCACCCGGGGGACCGAGTCCTTATTGGCTGGTGTACGAGAGGAGCTCAGAATGGGCTTTATGACTGTTCCCTCTAACCAGGTTAATACTGCCTTGACTGATGCCGGCAATTAAAGCCATATCTAACATTTATTATTACACAGTGGCGACCTCTCCCTGGCCCTCTCCACGTCGCATCTGTGCTTCAGTAAGGCTGCAACAGATGTAACTGATGTAGAATGACGGTTATCTGTCTGGACAACTAGCACATTAAGGGCAGAAAGGTCACGGGCGTCTACTGAGGCATCATGTGCACGCTGTAGCCTGAAGGAAGGGCTGCGACACGGCTTTGATATGAAGTCTGATCGTCTTGTTCTGAGGGTCTGTTCAATGAAGTTGATCTAAGGTAAGATTGTAGTCCATATGGATCAAGTGGTATGTATTTAAGTGTTACAAAGCTGTTAAGGAGGGGTTAGTGAAAAGAAGGAACACTTAAAAGGACCACACAGAGGGTTTTGGTTGACTGCAAATTATGAATAGTTCCTTTTTTTCGAATGCATGCTTTTCAGTTTTAGAGGCTGCAGCTAACAATTATTTTTATTGATGATTTAATTGTTGAATTGTATTTTTTTATCATCAGAAAATACTTAAAAATTTCCCACTGATTTTCCGTGAGCTGGATGTCTTTTTCTTTTTTGTATGTTTACTTTACAACAAATCAAGAGGTTCTCCAACCTTTTTTTTGCATGCTCAAATGTGATGATGAATCTGTTACCATGGTACTAACCTGCTTCAATTAAAAATCTACATACTGTTGTTTTGGTCATGACCTGAAGTAGCAAGGAAAATCTAAGTTTCGAGTTCATGATAAATAAATAGCCGATATGGTCATATAATTAAATATTCAAATCCAAATAAATTGTTTTCCCCGCAGCACACTGGTAAATGGTTCGTGTCCTGATTAATGATGGACTAATAGTTTAGTTTGATATCTGGATTTATTTCTGTTCCAGGTATCAAATGGTTCTAAACAATTTTTTGATGCATTAGAAAAAATATATTCACAGAGTTTAAAAACTTGTTTGCTTCCTGTAATCCATCCCATAGTACTTAATGTAGTACAGTGTATTACATAACATATTGCATGACATGTATTTGTATTTTAATCATTTTTGTTTCAATACATCTTTCTTTCTTTCTCTGTTGTGAACACAGATGTTTCATTATTATTATTATTAGTATTAGTATTATTATTACAATCTGCACTTACATAACCACAACAAGTTGACGCAAATGGATGCAGGCTTGATGATCACTGTGAAGTTTCAACAGTCAGCTATAATACATCATTTCCATGTTGTATGGAAATGAATGGAAACCCATTGCTGTGAGGCATGTGGGGGGAAAATAAAAACTTAAAAACCATGTGTCATGGTCTGCAGAACGGTTTTCCGTGTGAGTTGCAGTAAATAGGCAAAAAACATGAAAAAAAAACTATTTTGTATTATGGCCCTCTCAGTTCCGGGGTTTTCATTGTGCTCATACGACTGCTCTTCAGGAGAGCATGTAAACACCAACATAATCCCTGTTTTAGGACACCAAAGAATAGCTCACAATTGATACTCGGTGACGCTGCTGGTGAGTGACTGAGTGGGAGTGAGTGTATGAAAAAGCAAGTGCAAGCATCCGCATTTGGTAAAGAGGAGGAATGAGAGAGAGAAGCAGGCAAGAGGAAGTGAGCGAGCAGGCTAACTGTGAGCGACAGCACAGACGCCTGCTGCTCAGAGCTCAGCCCATTGAAAAAAAGATATATCTGTGTTTCAGAGGGAAAGCTGCAGGATGCCAGCCTTGTTAGCCAGACAGGCAGCAGGCGGCATCCCAGCAGCCCCTGTTGCATATTCATTCAGTCTGACTAATGGAGCCGAGTTCTGTGGCTGTTGTGTCTCTTTCGTATGTTCGGAGACTTTTTCTTACCGATGCGCAGTGAAGTTTGGTTTATTCAATAAGCCGGCGGAGGAAAGCTAAATACACATTCCACACTCGCAGCTAATCACAAAATCAATGTGGTTTTTCCTTTGTACACACGCTTGAAGAACCTCTCTGCTATTCCAATCGAGATTATTTATAATACTGATATCATAACAGCCGGCAATGATTTCAGCTCAAAGGAAAAAATTGTCTGTCTCATAAGTTAAGTTTTTCAAAGCTGGCAGCGAACCCCGCAGCACTTTGATGTATCGGGTCTTTGCTCACTTTATTGACTCGTACACAATATTTATTTTTGAGTTGTTTGGATTATTCTTCATGATTTTTTTATGAAAAAACATTTTGACATTTTAACTAAGATGAGGTTTTTGAAAATACTCCTAAAGGCTCCTTTAGTTGTAACATTGTGAACTGAATTGCGAAAACTATCCCAAATGTATATGTGAGAAATCTCAGGTGTGTTTTCTTTAAGCAAACATATCAGTGTGCTGTTTTCAAAGCTCTCCGGAAGGATTCCTATTCACTAAGCAGCTACTATATTTAATGTTGCAACATTTTCATTGTCATTCCCAACTCCCAAAGGACACCAGTTAGTCACAAATGAGTGGGCCGAAGGGGGAAAAAAAGATTTTCAAAACAATAATGCAGTGTCTTTGTATTCAAGGCACAACAGCAGCCTAAAAATTAAACCGAACGCCGGCCCTTAACGGCTAAAAAGCAGCCCCGACACTTTGCCTCAGCATGAGAGCCAATTAGTTAGAAGAAAATCTCCGCTGCGGGAGGACATAAGCCAGCCAGCCTCCTGCAGATGTGTTCAAAGTTTGGTGCACTGTGAGGCACAACAAGCTCTTCTGGGTTCACCTCTCAGCTGCACCGGCAGCGTGCGCGGAGCTCCACTCCTTCAAGTCTTTACCCCAGCTGCATTATCATCAGCACATCTAATTAGTGTAAAATAAGCTGTTTAAGTCACAGATGGGCTCAAAGTTTGCACACTGATACTTGTAACCTGTCACACTCTAGCCTCTCCTGCAGAGTCCCCATGGTGTGTGAGTGTAGGTGTGAACCCGGGCCCCTCTTGCTGTGAGGCGACAGTGCTAACCTAATTTTATTCTATTTTATTGTTTTTTTATTAATCTAGTTTTATTTCATGATTTTGTGTGTGAGTGTAGGTGTGTGTGTGTGTGTGTGTGTGTGTGTGTGTGTGTGTGTGTGTGTGTGTGTGTGTGTGTGTGTGTGTGTGTGTGTGTGTGTGTGTGTGTGTAAACAGCTTGCACAGGTGACCCTTTGACAGGAACAAAGAGTCTTCTGGGCATGGACCCAACGTTTTCCTTATTGTTCTGTTTCCCCGGTTCGTCCCTACATCCCTTGTTTCTGCTCCAATGCCAAGGTCGCGCTTGAACTTAGCACAAGGATGTCGCAGTTGAATCCGATGCAGCCGCCCGTCGTTTGTACCGTGTGCCCGGGCGCCAAACAACAACAACAACAACAACAACAACAACAACCTTCCAGGCTTCAGAGCAAGAACCTGGGCTCGACAGACGTGCCAGGGAGGCAGCTGATGGATGTGCTGTTGTTTCAAGACATGTGGCGTCTGGCAGACCTTCTCCCCACGACTCTTGTTATTCTTTTGGGGGTTTTTTTTGCGCCGCACAAGCATCAGCACCTTCCACGACACGCAACAATGCTAAGCAGTCAGGATCTCTTTTAGACTCACCGAGGTGGCAGGGTGGCAGGGGCTACATTGTTTGCCACATTTTTTTCAATCTGAAAAGGTAAACAATTGCTGCTTCACTAGGGAGTGACGAAGATTTTGTATATATATATATATATATATATATATATATATGTATATCTCCTGGGCGCTCTCTCTCTGTTTGTGTTTTCTCAATCTCTCTCGTTCCCTTTTCTCTTCATATCTGCTTTTATATATATATATATATATATATATATATATATAGAGAGAGAGAGAGCGCCCAGGAGAAAAGAGGAGGAGAGGATGTCACTAAAGGACACACAGAGTGAGTGACAAAACCTTATTGGATTTATTTGTCTTGCTCGGCTTCTCAGATGAATCTCATTTATTGTGGCTGACAGCGAGGGGAAGTGCACATCAAAGAGGAGCCCGGTGCAGACAAATGTCTTTTTTCTTTATAATGAACAAGAAGCAGGTCCACTTGTCGGAAAAGCCAAAGCCAAAAAGATATGAAGCAAAGACAGCACATTCACAAAAGCAGACACCTCAACTTCTTATAATATAAAAAGGCATTCTATGGATTAATAGTCTGAAGCTGGAGAAAGAAAAGCAGACTGCTGCACAAACACCAAACCCTTTGGCACCTTGACTTTGGACTTCACTGTTTGTGCAACTTCCAATCAATCAAAACGGCACCACATCTGTTCGTTGCATTGCATTCATTATTTCCCAGATATTGATACTGAAGAATGTACTGTGTGAAAGATCAACTCTATCTAAGATCAGGTTTGGTTTCCTGTCTCAAAAGTTAGATGGCCTCCAGACTGAAGGGAGAAGCTAAAAGCATTCTTTGTTCAGATGGTTCACATAGCGACGACTGCACTTATTTAATACATTCCATTCCATTTTCCGTAACCTGCTTATCCAGTTAAGGGTCGTGTGTGAGTGTAGTCAATGCGACCCTTAACTGTCAATGGGCGAAGGCAGGGTTCACCCTGGACAGGTCGCCAGTCTGTCGCAGGGCTGACATATAGAGACAGACAACCACTCACGCTCACATCCACACCTACGGACAATTTAGAGTCTTCAATGAACCTAAGCTGCATGTCTTTGGATTGTGGGAGGAAGCCGGAGAACCCGGAGAGAACCCACGCTGACACGGGGAGAACATGCAAACTCCACACAGAAGGTTGTCCAGCCCGGGAATTGAACCCGAGCCCCTCTTGCTGTGAGGCGACAGTGCTAACCTAATTTTATTCTATTTTATTGTTTTTTTATTAATCTAGTTTTATTTCATGATTTTCATTCTCTTTTATTACATTTTCAAATTGTATTGTCTCGCTTGCATCTGTCCCAAATTGTTCAATTTTAATTATTATTTTTTTTATCTTTTCTTTTCACGGTCCACACCTTTTTGTCTACATTTTGAAATGAATTAACTGTATGAAAAGGTGCTACTCAAATAAAGTTTGATTTATTGATTGATTGATTAATGCTCAATCCAAAGTACAAACATTGCATTTGCTGTGGGACAAAAAGGAAACAAGAAAAACGATGAAAAATCGAGCATCGAGGCAGTATTTGGGAGAGATGATCCCCAAACAGCTGGCAATTAGCTAGCATTTGTTTTCCGTGCTGCTCTGTGGCAGAGGAAGCAGATTGTCCTTGAGGACTCAACATAAATCAGCAATCGGCAGCAGAAGCAGGAGGCCAGCCCCTGGGTCTGCCAGGGAAAGCATAAACTTAATTAAGTCCCATCTTACAAGGTGTGCGTGCACTGGGAGGCCTGTAATGAAAGCCTAATGCTGGCCACAAATTGGTCCAACAAGCAGCTAAAACGGATGCCTGACAAGGCACTCGTACAGCCTCGGAGGGGGACCGGAGGATCCGGAGCCTAATAAAGAGAGATAGGAGATTAAGGGAACAGACTCCAAGATGTCCTCTCAAACCTGAGTTATGGTATGAAGCCACAGCTGAAAGCGGTGAGGAGAGCTGCCTTCAATGTCAAATGATTCAAATGTATAACAAACTATGAATACAGTGATCAAGGCTCAGCGATTTACAATAACCACATCAACAATGCCTCATGATTAAGAAGGTCATGTTTCTGATATTGATATCACAATAGTCTGAGCACCATTGGTGCTTTCACAAAATATTTGCATATAACAATTTTTGATGAATAACATCAGTAATGTGGATATGACTAAGTGGGTAAAAGGAAAAGAGCCAGAACAGTCTGATGAGTTAATACAATTACAAAACCAGGAAAAAAGACTATATCCAAAGACTAATACAGTCTCATATCACAATATATAAAAACATACCATACTTGAAACAGACTATATGAACTTTTTTGCTGGATAAAGAGACATGGTGGTGCAACAAGGCGGACTCAGTGAAGAAGACTCACTCCCCATGTAGATATCTCATTCTAAGGTAAAGAAAACACAGGAATTCTAAGTTTCAGACGATACACACTAATGAAAACATAGCTATTATATTTTATATTCAATACCTGCTAATAGATCCCCAGAAATGCTACACACTGGCCCTTTAACTGATAAGTCGACAAGCTGTTTAATTTAATCGATTTTCACCAGAAGGACCTACATCATATTTATCGCATGCAGATTAAATTACTCTCTGCATGCACTCATTTAGGGTCCTTTCAGCATTTCTACTGATTTAATCACAGATTCGGGCAGATCATATTATTTTATTGTTGTTTAGCTGACGATACTATACAAATATCTTTACTACAGAGGCTGAATCCAGGTGAAGGAGCAGCTCAACTTCACCAGCACCTTGTAGCAGCCTGTGATGCCAGCCAACTTGACTTAGAACAACCAAGTAAAGGGTGTGGTTGCCAAGGCAATAACCTTCTCATCTCCCAGGTGACCAGGCTGACGTTCCGACCTCCTCCTCCACTGATCAGCCAGGCACTTTAAACAATCCAATCCAGCTCACACCGGGAGCCAATCCGCCTGCTGTAACCCGGTAAACACCTGCTCAACATTCACTCTCGCCACCGCCTCACGACAAGCTCAGCTGGTGACAATATTTAAAAGGAGACACAGGCAAGCATGAGCACAACAGGCATAAACAAGTCAGAGCCAGACCCAAGAATGCAGCCTCGCAACAATTAGTCGAGGAAAAAAAACAGCAAGCAACTAAGTCTACGCCCCGATGACACACACACACAAGCACCAAACAACGACTTGCAGTAAAGTGCACTGAGATAAACGTGTAGTTTAACCACAAACACGCACGGATCAAGAAGACTAATTCCTCATTCTTAGTGCAATTAAAACCCACTTAAAAGTTTATCTGATCATTTTTGCGCTCAACATGCCAGATCTATGCTCCAAAGTGTTTGTAAAAAACAAAAGTAGAGAGGGTGATTCAGCCCTGAGAACATTAGGATCCTAGTGATTGGACAAAACACATAATCTGGAGGCTGTCAAGACCAAATCATTACAAGAACTATTTACCAGATAAAAAGCAAAAAGCGGACTCCGCTCACACATGAATCCACTTGGCCTCATCAGGATCTCTCCTACCAAACAAATCCATCAAGACCAAGGCTCCTGCAGAATCACTAGCCGCACATCAAATTCCAGACTCCGGAGAAGAAGAAGAGTCCCCAAGGTGCATGCAAGCATCCTCACTAACCGTCTAATAACTTTCTGAAACTGGGGCTGTCGGTTTGTAACAGAAATTGGCAATTAATCCTGCAGTCACTATGCTGCGGATTTGACTCACCGCTGCTCCGGTAAAGTTCATTCCATCTGTCAATGCCTCATATTACCTCCAAATCCATAACCCCCCTCTATTGACTTACAAGGTGTAGTTAAGCGTTCTCTTTTGCCTTGTGCGTCTGGTGCAGTGTGCAGCAGAATTAAACTTGTTTTCCCCGAGCTTGGGAATTGAATCACTAAACTGGAAAAGACCATAATTAAGATGATTAATTCTAACAATAACAGGAAATAATAACCATCAGCCTCTCTTGTCTCGCCAGCAAGAAGGGCCATCTTTTCATTATCATACGATTTCACAGAGGAATTACCTCATCAGATGGATCATTTTAAATGATGTATGTTTAAGTTATGTATTATAGTTATTCATAGTAATTCCCCCTCAAATAATGTTAGGAAAGTACTTTGCTAAGCAGGCACCACAAAAGAATGCTGAGACATCATCATCCTCGCAACCAGAAAAGTTGCCTTTAAGGATTTATTTGCTGCACGGGGCTAATGTGGGCCAAGAAACACTGTGGTAATCATTTTACTGTAACTCGTCACATCTCGGCACATCTGCTCAGAGCGAATCTTGCAGTAATGCCGGCAAAGAATGGCATAATTTGCAATCAATAACGGTGTGTGTGCCTAAAGACAATTGCCTGTGTTCCTATTACACAATAATAATAAAAAAAAATCAAGGCACAGCCAAGGAGGTAGAGAGTAGGAGTGGGGGGGCCTTTGTGGGGTTTTCAAAGAGAATTTAATGAGTTTCAGTAAGCTGAGAGAGCTGCTTCTGCTGCTGCATCTGTGACGGAGTGGGAAACCACTGACACCTGTCACTGAGCAGGGTGAGGAGGTGGAGATGTCGCCGAACCACAAACACCTGAGATCCATAACGCGGAAGCACTGAAATATTCTTCTTTAGGTGGCTCAGGTGTTTAAACACCAAAACACACATGTGATAAATGTGTTGTTCTGAGGTGGAGAAGCAGAAGGAAGGATAAATAAACTAGTGACAATTAGAACAGTATATCACACGATCTGGTATGAACACCCAGGAGGCCATAACGGAGGAAACAGTGAGGACTTAGCTTTGTCCTTAACAACACTTTCCACCGACTCCACAGGACGCTGAAGCAGCTCCTCATTCCTCAAAAAACAGTTAGACCACTGCATCTGTACCGTCCTACATAGTTTTCTATCATTTGGTCAAATACACGACATTGCTGTCAAAACAGGCGTTATTAATAGATATGTTCTTATTATCAGTGATAATTAGAATAGATAGTGCTGAGGTATGCAAAGCAACTGAAACTTTTTCTGTGAATAATTAAAATGTTTTTTTATTTAGATCTGTCAGTAGTTCCACAAACTGTTACTTATCTCTACAAGATTGTACAAGATTGTTCATATAGAGATATCCATACATGCATTTTCTGTACATTATGTCTAAATACATTCAAAATGTGTACTGTATGCCCAGATATAATGTATCTCCCCCTGCAGATCTGTTCATATTGAATATTACCTCATTTTGCAAATGTTTTGTTCATATTCTGTATCTTATACAGCTAAACTCCCAGAATGCATCACCCATTTAATTCATTCTTCTTTATGAAACAGTTTTAGATGTAGTCTTATAATTACCAAACCATGTACACACACATAATTATGCAATTACCGTTAGGAAATGTCTAAAAATGCCTCAACAAGTTTTTTAAACTCTGAGTTTTTTTTTTCCAATAAACGTTGGCAGCTTAAATTATGCTCATGTGAGTGTGATAAGGCTGCGGTTACCATGGTAACAACACATTTCTTCAGATGTGGAGCGGAGGGAGGAGGCACGTCTTAGTGTATGATAGTAACCTCCATATGGTTAAAAGAGGTATAGCTAATAAATAATACTGCTGGTTCATTAATATGCGTGGATTAAGTGAGACACAATAAAGCTGCCACATCGAGTGAAAGTGTGACTGAAATGTTAATTTGAATGGCGGTAAAGAATCAGCTCGCAGGATGTCATGTATTAAC
Organism: Anoplopoma fimbria; assembly: GCF_027596085.1. Taxonomy (NCBI): domain Eukaryota; kingdom Metazoa; phylum Chordata; class Actinopteri; order Perciformes; family Anoplopomatidae; genus Anoplopoma; species Anoplopoma fimbria. Next base: position 23,566,905 of record NC_072465.1, on the reverse strand, counting down.
TCAATGCCCATATTTGAGGCAAATGTTACAAGTAATTAATCCTGAAGGAAATGTGCATATGACTCATTATATACAAATGTTATGTATTGTACAATGGAGCTTTTTGAATTTTGTACGGTTTGCATAAAGAGCAATTCGAATTGATACAGAAGTGTGATGAACTCATCTGCAAGTCTTTTGTCTGATGCAAAAGTTGCTTTTTGCTACTGAATAAAATAACACGATGCATTAAAATCATAGTGAGCAGCAAAAGTCCTTGTGTATTATTATAAGAACTGGAATTGTCTAAAAGGCCTTGTTGGCTATTTTGTGTACCTTTTCTAAATGAGTGATTACAATTGGCAACACGCAGTCCTGCACGCCGCTCTGTTTAACGAATCTTAACCAAAAGTGTTTTGTTTCTCTTGTTTAAGCAAAACTGCACTCATCCGTGGCTCGATGGACCCGCTTCCATGGCCAGATTAAGTTAATGAATAATTGTATTCCACAACTTGGCTATGACGGAGATAACGGACGGAAACAAATACAACTAAAATAACTTAGAAAAGCTCTATTCATACCTCAAGAAGTATGAGTGGAATTCCACAAGCTTCACAAAGGTTTTACAGATATATTATTCATTGGAATTAGTATGCTTGAACATATTATGATGCCATGATCTTGGAAGGATTGATATATAGTCAAGGAGACAGACCACATGAATCACAGTGGTACATCGGTGCAGAAGAACCTGACTGTGAACTCGACTATCGTTTGCTCTGAGATTGATAAGAGGCATCAAGGTGCAATCGCTTTTGGCAGGAGCTCCGAGCGAAGGCCAAGAGAAAAAGACTGCAGGAAATCCTGCCTGAAATCTGATGCTAGTTGCCTTTTCATCTCAGCTGCAATGGAGCGGAGCTGTCCGTCGTTGTTGTCAGGTGGATAGAAGTCTAATGAGGTAGATAACCCACTGGCGGAGTCCTTCGCTTGCGATAATGAAGCCAAAGATCTGGAGCTCTTCAGAGCCCGAGCAACACATCTAGCAGGTCATTAACACCTCCTCCTACAAGAGCCAATTTAAATTTGGGAATGGTAAAGAAAAACTGGAGTCAAGACTCATCGTGTGGGCAGTTGATGATAAACAGACATTTAATGCCCCAGTATGATGAGCTGGGGGTGAAGAGGTGGATATCCTACGTGGTGTCAGAAGGCTCTTATCGGGACTGATTAGATTGAAAGCCAAAGGCAGCACACTCTCTGGAAAGCGCTGTTGACAAGGGGCCTTAATAGCTTCAACCGAGTACTTAGTCAGACCTGCTGGCTGAGAGAATGATTAGTGATGATGGCCGTTTGCTTTCCCCTGACAGCGCGATAACTTCTAGATGTAACGGTAGGGGATGCAGAGGAGCTTTATTAGGAATAAGAATGGTAGATCACACTACATCTCCAAGTGATTGGTGGCGACAGCACACGGGGCAGAAAATTGAGGAGCATGCTCTTCGCAAAAACCCATTTATTAATAATTGATGGAGAGGGTGTTTGTAGAGGGAAGAGCCAACAGAGAGTACTCTCTTACATTTGAGAGTAAATAAAGTACTTAGGGAAGAGATTTGTGCAAAGCAGTTCCTGAGCTCAGTGAAACGGCTTCTCCTCAGTGTACATTGAAGAGCGGCCTGGATTCAGTTTTGTCAGAGGGGTCTTTTTTTTCACCAATGTCTCAATGGAGAAGGCATTTGCCACTTATGTCTTTTTCCGCGTGATTTCCTGCACTCCCAACTATAAAAAAAGAAAAAAGAAAAGACGTACATGACAGCACAAGCACCACTCTGTTATTTGTATAGACATAATGCATGTCTGGAATGACTTTAACATGCATGAGAAACGAGTGGCGTCAACTTAAGTTGTCATTCCGAGTGCTGCTAGTTTCAGCCCAGATCTTTATGTATTCATATTGTGACTTTTTTTTCCACAGCATTACGAGTGATTAAGAAGTTTGCAGTTCCTTTACAGAAAGTTAAACCTCCCCCTTGGAAAAAAAAAAAAAAAAAAAAGCTCTTTGCCTTAATCAAACACGCTGACCAAAAATAGGCTTTCACATCTATATTCTAATGAAATGCTCCAGCTAAAACATCGCCAAGTAAACAAGCCTTTTAGCAGGTTGTTTCTCAAGAACAACTACAGTGAGGAGAATGTTGGCTTTGCCGTGAGTCGAGCCTATGTGTGACCTTTTCAAAAGATAATTTCTCAGGCCCCGCTGTGCATTACTCAGCCTCCTGGCACCTGTAGTTTAACAGAAGAGTTTAACAGCAGAGTCACTGTGTTGCACCTGTGTTAATTATAAGGAGATGCTTTTGTTGAAATGGAATAAAACATCCATTCCTCGTTCTCACATTTACCTGAAGGCATAAACACACACACACACACACACACACACACACACACACACACACACACACACACACACACACACACACACACACACACACACACACACACACACACACACACACACACACACACACACACACACACACACACACACACAAAGACAGAGCCTTCAGCCTGACCATTCCCGGCTGGAACACATTTGCCCAGCGGTCTCCATAAGAGGATTTTTTGTCTCTGACCAGCTCAACACAGGCAAGGGGACTTCCTTTTTTCTCCCCACACAGCCCGGCGGTCGCAGCTCGCCTCGGCCTAATGAGATTATGCCCGTCTCCTGGAACGTCTACTCAAGAGGAGATGGGACCAATTAGACCGCTGTCGGCCCCGAAGAGAGACAATCACCATAGCTCTGGTGTGTCAGCCTCCAAAGTAATAACAAACATGCCTGAGAAAAGGGAGGGAGCTTGTTTACGGCGGGATTGGTCAGCGTGGTCAAGGTTAGGTCCCATTTCTGTTGACGTAACAAAAGGTTTTTATAAAGAGACTCCACTTGAGTAGAATAAGAGCAATGAACAGTGTGAGAATGTAACGTCTTGTGTGTGATGTTTTCATATCTAATGTGTGTGCACGAGTGATTTTCATTTGTCTGCAGAAGCTTTTTCAATACATATTTCTCCCCCACACACGCTGCTTCCTCTCCACATCTCTCCCATGAATAATTTGGCCTGACTTTTGTCCAGAACGGAGCCTCATACATAAAGATTGGAGAAACAAAGCCACGCCATTTTGAAGGCAATTAGCAATCAAATAGGTAGCACCGATCAATTCTGTAATTGGAAAAGTTTTTAAAAGTCAAACCGTCACTTTCAAACAGATAAGCTTCTCTTTGAGGTATTCAAATGTTTTTAGAGAAAACATTGTGAAGCTTTACAATTCCAGTTACGTTGAGTAACCAAATTGAAACAAAGAGATGACTATAAAAAGATGTGACGGATAAGAAAGCGACAGAGAGGGCAAACGTCATTAGGATGTGTTGAAGAGAGACGCAAGGAGAATAAAGATCCTTCAGATCACAGAGAAGTGCCGAAGACGCCTCCATTCACCGACAGCTCCATCAGAACTCAGCTCCACTTTAACAAGAAGTTTGTAAGAAGTGGATTTAGTCACCGTTACATCACCTGTCAGTTTTTGGACTGATGTTTTGTCGACTCAAGTTTGGCATTTTCGCTGTCGCCATCTTGGTTTTTGGCAACCAGATGTGACACGAAATTACAACCGGATGCTGAATAAGACTTTTTTTGGGGCCACCAAAATGTTACAGTTACCTTTCATGAACTAAAAAACACACTGTGAAAGAATTCAATTTCGAAAACAACCAGTTCTGGTAGCCCCGCCCTAAAGCATACCCAGATTTATGGTCTATTTTACTATAAATGTGATAAATGTGAATTTACTAATTGAACATCATGCTGTATTGGAGAAGACTTGAAACTAGCTGTTGAGGCCATAAACTCATGTTAACCATGTTTACTGAGGTAATAAATCAAGTGAGAAGTAGGGTCATTTTCCCATAGACTTCTATACAACCAGACTTCTTTTTGCAACCAGATGAGCAATAAATGAGAACACAAGTTTAAGGCAATTTGTATCGATTTTACTTTTCAGAATGGGATGTTGCCGCCTGTGTCAGACTGAATTACAGCCCAGTGATCAATATCCTCAGTTCTTCTACATGTTATTTTGGATACAGAGCTGTCTTTTTAGATGATTTGTGGAACGAAAACGCCTGTGACTCCTCATATAATCAGCCGATAATTCCTTCCACGTATTGGCAGCATGGGGAGAATCGATCATAGAGTGAACAAGCTGAGGCAGAGTTTCTAGAGGATTATTTACTCCCCTAATTGATCGATCAGCCCGTGTGGTTGTCAGGACACCTGTGGCCCTGCGCTGTGGTGCGGCGAGGACATCCAGACTCCAGCAGGGATTCAAACTCAAACCTGCGGCCCCAGAAAGACGCACTGCGTGGACACTAATTCTAGATGCACAGTGGGTGTAGAATAACTGTGCGCTGGTGGAGAAAATGTATTTTCTGATGAGACTAAGTACGGTATGTGTGAGTTTTGCTTATGTTCTCATACAACTACCAGGATGTATCTCCAGTCATGTTCTCCATCCAGTTTGTCTATCTGCTTGCTGTCTCTATCTGTCTCCCATTACTCCCAGTGTACTCTCCAGCGCTCACAGCTCCGGCTTTGCTGAGTAGCTGATACCAGCTGTCAACAGGGCTGTGTCTGGCTTCGGCGTAACGGGGCATATCTCCGCCTGCTCTTCTTTGACCACAGACAGCACTCACGGCTCACAGCTGCTCTATTCTGAGCCGCATGCATGGCTAGTCTGTCTGGAGGAGACAGATAGCCTGACACAACACCAGCGCTGCTAGTGCTGCTGCCTCTGTGACGTACACATGAGGAGAGAGCTGCTGGAATTATGAAGAAAGACAGAGTGAATCCATCCCTGTTTCTGTCTGACAGTGAGACTGGTGGAAATAATCGCAAAAAGAAATTGTTTTCGTTTTTTTTAGCATTTTGCTTAAATAAAATGCAGTGGGATTATAGTTGCCCTGTGATAGGCTGGCGACCTGTCCAGGGTGTACCCTGCCTTCGCCCATTGACAGCTGGGATCGGCTCCAGCACCCCCGCGACCCTTAACTGGATAAGCGGTTACGGAAGATGGATGGATGGATGGATGGGATTATAGTTGTACTTGTATTTGTAAATTTCTTAAAATCTGACGGGAATTCAATTGCACAATTGGATAAATAAATAAATCTGTTCCAAAAAAAGAGTGACGTCAATATTTCATATTATTTGGTCTCAATGATGTGCTCCCTGTCTGTGTGTGAAGGACCCACAATGCCATTGTTTCTCAATGCAGACAGAGACATTATGTGAATACAAAGACAGTAGATAGTAATATCACTTAATTTCAAAGGGATCATATAAGGCTAATTTTCAGGCTCGTACTTTAAAAAATTTGGGTTTTTAGTACAACATGTTTACTTATGCATTATTTTTTTCTGCCTTCCGTTCTCCTCCCAAAGAAGTAGTGTTTCCTGGTGGTGGGAAGATTGAAAACTGCCACTTTGGATTGAATCCAATGAACGCACTATGAAAATGTACATGTGTACGTTTACCGTGATGACAGGGAAGCTCTACTTCTTCATCCTCTAATGAGGGCAGAATGCAGTGACTCACTATCGCCTCTAGAGGAACAACTGGTATTACCACACAGGACGGGCTGGGGCTAGCTGGTTAGCATGCTAAATTTCTGTAGATATCTCTCTGCAACGCAAAAGCTAAGCGTCTTTGACATAACGTCAACACTGTAACCTCTTCACATTTTATTGCTTGTTTCTAGACAACTTTTAACTAGGTAGTGTGGCCGAGTGCTCTAAGGCGCTGGATTAAGGCTCCGGTTCAAATCCCGCCGCTGCCAAAGTTTTGTAAATTTCCCCGCTGCGGGACTAATAAAGGATTATCTTATCTTATCTTAACTAGAAATCAGGCAAGATCTTACGCATTGCACCTTTAATGATGAGCAAAACTTTGAATGACTGTCTCCGTGGAAAATATTTTATTGAACTTGTTGCATCTTATGAAACCTACTTCTTTATGCTGTTAGTTTTAGTGTCAGTTTTTCAGGCTTGCTGAGTTGTCAACACATTGAGCTGCTCTGGAAGACAGAAAAAAAAAAGCCTAAAAGGTGATGTAATAAATGTTTGAGAGCCTCTCAGTTTAGGTGATTGCTCTCTCTGTGCTTCGCGGCTCCTTTTGCTGTTTTCAGCCCTGTGCTGTTTGTCTAATGGTGCTGTTACTCCGCTCTTATGGAACCAGTCTGGTGTCTAAATATTTTCAGCCAGTGTCGTCTCCGTCCTGTAGAGCATGTTGGGTATCTATGGCAACCGCAGCAGGGACAAGAACAGTGCATTTCTTTAGCTCAATTTGAGGACACCATTAAAAGGAGATGTAGCCCTTAAAAAACAAAGAGGCAATTACACTCTTCTGTGCCCCACTTGCTCTGACGACATGTGTTTTGGTATCATGAGGAGATTATGGCCTTTTTTTCCCCCCTGCCTCGAGTATATTATGATGTTTGTTTTCATGCTCTTTGTTGAATGTAAGCAAGCTCTTGTTCTTGAATAATAATAATTCGGTCTCCCATGATTCACAATCCCTTTTGCTTCTGTCCTTTCAAATTTGCTCAGAGTGCAATATTTTGGCTTCGAGCTCTGGATTTTCTTGCCGCACTAAGTCAAATACTAGAGAGACATGCAGTAATATTTAGCACAAACAAAAATGTTTTCCCTCCTCACTCTTAAGATAGTGTTGCCAGAGTAGAGAGGTTTTTGAGCTAAAAGCCGGTCACTGTAACCAAGCCGAGCAAATCTCCTCTTATGGTATTAAGACGTTAATTTAGTAGCCAGCTCTGGGATGTTATCATGGGATAAGCAGATTATAGCCCCAAATATCCTCATGTGCATTAAAGCATGCGCCGTAAAAAGGTGGATGTTTTCGTGAATCACTGTCTAACAGCTGAAAGAGTCATCAGACCAATCACTGCAGCACAGCTGTAGAGCTCTCAACTGTCTGATGATGAGAATTCCTGCTCACTTAAAGCTAATTTCTTCAAGATAATTAGTAAAGAGAGAGGGTTTCTTGATTACCCCAGCCAAACAAATCATGCAACATAAATTTTCTCTGAATTAGTTAGTGCAGCAAGAGATTGTGGCTGAACTGATTCTTCAGTGAGTTTGATATACACTTCAACGCGGATCGGATGCTTCACTGTGTGTTCTTGTATTAAAGGAAACAGGAAGGGGAAAGTCGTACCCTTTTCATATACTTTGACGCTAAATAGCCGGGATAAGGCCCGTCAAAATCCCCTGTGCGGTCGGTGACAAGGGGGGCGGAAGTCGAGTGTCAAAGTGACAGGTGTTTAGCTTTGACTAGTGAGGAAAGTTGGATCCCTAAGGACACGAACAGGCCTCCTTGAATACATCAAGAGAAGTGCTGACACGGAGATAATAGGGAGAAAGGCTGACCTCAGAGATATGGATCCAAAAAAAACTAACAAAGATCAATGGAGTCATACTGATAAAAGTGAAACAAGGAAACACCAGCTGGTTTGCTCGTATCAGAGAAAACATGACAATGGCTTTACGTATCGATTCAGAGAGACGCTGCGACGTTCCCTCAAGGTTTTTGGACCAACATGAGCTTTATTTTCCAACCCGAACGTCTTCTGAGTCAGACTATGCTTCCATATACAGTATTTCTGAACAGTTACACAAGCTACCTGTTGCTGCCTTTGAATGTTCATCGTATAAACTGATCTGATTCTTGACACATCATGATTAGCTCTAAAGAATCAAACATAACTTGTAGTAGGGCTGGGAAATATTTTGATATTATATACCATTATGCTTTTTGACTTTGTGCTTTCTCACCTTGCAGGTTTCCATGAATCCTGGTTGTATCTGGACCGTGGTCGTGCCTCCTGCCGTGGCCCGGCTGACACCCACTGCTACTACCATTATTATAATTAGTCGCATTACTATTACCTATATCATTATTATAATTATATTATATTCATTGCTGCTGTTATTATAAGTAGTCTTCATTTTTTTTTTCCTTCATTAATCTGCTTACTACTCTTACTTATTATATGAATAATTTATGTCATATGCATTGAATGTTTTGTAACTCTGTTATGTTGTTCATTCTGTACAGTATTGCATTCTGTCCATCCTGGGAGAAGGATCCCTCCTCTCTCGTTCTCCCATAGGTTTCTTCCTTTTTTCTCCCTGTTAGAAGTGTTTCCTGTGCCGATGTGAGGGAAGGACAGAGGATGTCGCATGTGTACAGATTGTAAAGCCCTCTGAGGCAAATTTTGGGGCTATACAAAATAAATTTAATTGAATATCTTGATATGAGACTCTTCCTACATTTTGGCATGAAGGTGTGAAGAGACTAAACCTGCCTGAATGACTTCATTTGGTCACTTGGCGGTCTGGCAAACAGTGACAAATCAATCTGATAACAGTAGTGATACTTTTAGAGAAAAACGGAGAAAAAATATTTAGCGCAGAATACCATCACAAGGGAAGTTGATTGACAGTTGAGCAACCCCCTACAACAAACACACACCTAAGCACACCTCTAGGGCTCCCACAGAGCCAGGGCAAACCATCTCGGATCTTCCGTCTCCAACATTGACTAATGAGCTCATGATGAGAGATTTAACAAATCTCAGCTTGTCTTTTTCGCTGATGAGAAATCAGGGTTGAACCCCCAACCGGGGCTTTTAACATCCATAAACACATTACTGAGGAAGACAATGCAGGAAAGAGGTACAAAAAAAGAAAAAAAAAAAATTTTCTTTTATGTCATAAAAAAAAAAAAAAAAGATATTATCAACTTGGGATATCTTTCACATGCCTGCAGGTTCACATTTTTCTATATTTAACCAGGTTTTGGTGGTGATGTAGCCGTTGGAGTATAGATGGTGACACTGCCATTGTTATCTGTGGTATATTTTAATGAGTGCCCTGCTGCCTGTGTAATCATCCTTTTAATCTGCCCCACAGCATTTATGGAGTGGAATTTAAGACATTTAGTTTGTGAAGAAGCTCAGCCGGGTGCCTCCTCTAAGGGCCCAGTTTTGCCACTTGCCATCACACACACATACTGTGCACACACACACACACACACACACACACACACACACACACACACACACACACACACACACACACACACACACACACACACACACACACACACACACACACACACACACACTTTGTACTGTATGTCCCATATTTCAATCCATTCTTACTTAATCATCTCTCTCCGTGGATCTACCCTCGCCATGCCCGGAGGCCTATACGGCATCTTTATGATCTGATCCTCCAACAGTCTGTGGCTGGTCCGTGTGTGAGTGAGCGGGTGGTGCAGCTTGATTGATTGGAATTACTCAACTTTTTATTTATTTAAAAATAGCTCTGCTGGTTCAGACAAACTAGTCACGTGGATGTAGGGGGAACAAAAACATAACAATTACTCAGGGAATAAGCGTTTATGTCCTCCAGGGCTGTTTTAAAAAGTGGTATGAGGGAAGTGGAGGGTGGAAGAACAGATCGTCAATGGGATGAATGGTGCAATAACACAATGCATGAGGGAGAGGATTTACTGCGTTAGTTTGATAACTAAATATAGGGCTGCAGCTAACGCCTATTATCATTTTTGATGGCCCTTTATTATTTTTTTTCGCTTAACTTTTTTATCATTAGATGTATGAAACGTCAGAATTAACAATAGCAACCCATCAGATTTCCTGTAGCCCAGAGTAACATCTTCACATGACTTATTTTGTCTGATCAACGCTCGAAAAACTCAAACATATTCAATAAAAACAGAGAAAACACAGCAAATCCTGAGGAGCTTGAATGAGCCAATGTTTGGCATCTTTGTTGGTTAAGCAAATAAATCTATTATTGAAATTGTTGTAGATGGTTTTTTTTTTTGATTAACTTATCAATTACCCGTCTAATCATTTCGGCACCAAATAAAAATAAAATGCCTCAAACATTCATATTTTTTATCTTGTGTACAGATAAATCAGCTCATCTGAAAATGTTGTTTTCAACTTCTTTTGTTTTGTCTTTTGAAGAAAAATTTATACCTTTATGGCCTGATCTTAAAAGTTGACATTTCAGAAAACAAAAAGTTAAAGCTGCACTGAAAGCAGGTGACAGGCTAGTATGATCTCACCCAGTTGTCACACTTCCCCCCAGCTTTAAGAACAGTTAATAGTCTCAAACTGAATCCAGATGAGGCATGTTAGTGATCTTTTGCCGTTCCCAGTGACAGCCGGTGACAGAGGCAGCAGGTGAAGGTGGAGATGCCCTCCTCCTTAGCCTCCTTCTCGAGGCGTGCACATGGAGAACAGGTGAGCACAGAGGAAAAAAGGGGAAGGTTTGGCAGCTGGGGTCCTAGCAGTCTTTTCAGGCATTCATTATTTAGCCCGTCTAAAAATACATCAGAGGCTGCCTCCCTTCCAGCACATGGTGCATCTGAATTTCACAGCATCCGGCTCTCAGCCGCTCGGTCTGATCTGAGGAGCTGCTTGATCTACTGTACATCAAGGTAACGCATGTGCACACAGACGCGCTGAGATGCACAGAGAGACGTGTACACTTGATCAAAACAACAAAGAGAGAACATTCACTGGTTGACATTTCTACAATAAATTACAAGCATGAATTAAAATGAGATGCAAAACATTCACTCGCTCTCCAAGTTCGATGCAACCCAAAGCACAATCTACCGCGCGAGCCGGCTAATTTACACCAACAGGACGGCAACATGAAAATAATTTGTACACAAGCAAGCACAGCACACAACACCTCATGAAAATTAGCTAAGCGAACCAGATATGCCTCACAGCCAGCGTCCTCTTAACACCATGTGTCCCTGATGAGTTTCACATGCTGCCTCCTGTTAGAAGGCGCCCTGCGTCTCAGGCTTGTAATGCAAGACGCAGTCCATGAAATCAAACATCTAACAGGTCACAGATTGGACAGCGCTCATTGTTAATTGCATTGGGGAGAGAATGTCAACTTAATTATTTCAGCCGGAGCTGGAAATGATTCCCTGCAAATCTATTAGACACGTATGCTATGCGAGTCATGCACTGAGTCTCACAAGTCAATAAGCAGAGTGTCCTCGAGGACAGAGGAGCAGCTCGAACAGGCCAGCTGTGATTTAGATGGCGAGATTAAAATGGTAAAATGTTAAGTCTGGTCTGATTAAGTCGATGTGCGCTCACATATTTAAGTAAGATTTATACCTCAGGCTGTACTAATCGATGGACTCAAGGCACGTTCATTTACCTTAACATAAGATAGTTAGAGCTGGAAAATAAAACTTATTTGCATTATTGATTATTCTGTCTATTCTTGTTTTTTTGACTAACTGAATTATCATTTTGGCTATTAAAATATCTTTCATGAAAATACAAGAAAAAGTCCATTATGAATTCTAAATGCCAATTCTTCAATTTGTCTGACTAACAGCCCAAAACCATAAGAAATGTAATTCTAATGTGAATCTGAAAATGTAATATACAGAAAAAAAAGCAGCAAATCTTAATGTAATATTTTCAGAGGCTGGATTGAGGAAATATTTTTTTGCATTTTTGCATAATAAAATTAGTTAAAAGCAACCAATAGATATAATATGATTCTTAAAGATTTGCAAGGGAAATTATTGAACTTAAAAAAGATGAGTGAGACATAAGCGATTAGTGATTTTCGGTTTGCTGCGATTGCCTTCAAGATCTCCCATCAGTTCAAGCTCCACTTGAACCAGTTCTGTGTTGGAGGGCGAAATAAACAGATCGATTCTGCGTTAAAGCACCTCGCAGGAGAGGCCCTGATCCTTTAACACTGCCAACACAGATAGTCTGTCTAGCACAGCCTGACACTATGCAAATTGCCATTTCACATCTTTCTGTGCGGTGAGAGCGGTGAACAGTGTGTGTTGTGTGTGTGTGTGTGTGTGTGTGTGTGTGTGTGTGTGTGTGTGTGTGTGTGTGTGTGTGTGTGTGTGTGCGTGTGTGATGTTCTGCACACACAGACATCATGGCAAGATTCAAAACTGCATAAGTTTTGAATCATGTATGCATTTATGACTAAACTCAGCATTATTCGGTATAAAACGCTGCACAACAATTGCAGCCGTGTCCCAGTTATGAGCAGGAGCTGATGGGAACACAGCTTTGAGGGAGGTAGAGTATTGGCTCGGGAGAAAGGGGACCGGGGAAAAGGGAAAAGCAGACTACTTCAAAGACTGAATGTGAGCCGGTGGCTCAAAGCATGCTGATTGTACGTGATGTGAAATCTACAGCAGGATCTTAGCAGCCTGACAGAGCAGATGGAAATGAGATTTTTCATCACTGAAGGATATATCTGATAACTAACAAACTTTGTGAGAAATATATTGGCTGTAAAAACTGAGGCTGATGTTCCAATCTGCATTTTTCAGTACAGATACCTGGGCTTTGGGTGTCCGCCAATACAGAGTGATGATGTATGCATCACTGTGTGGAAATGACTGGGATCGTTCTTTTATGTGGCAAGGCAACATCTGGCTTGACTTAAACATTTCTTTCCTAATTTCGTAAAACTAAATGTAACAAATAGATACATGGAGATTTATGTACAGAATTGTTAATTATTAGAATAATGGATTACAATAGCAGATCGCCCCCCTTGTCCTCGTTACTTGTCAATCAGTATCAGACGGATATCAGTATCGGTACATCTCTACATTTGAGGTTGCATTTTGAGATGTATGCATCAAAATAGGGTTGTATATCATTAATGTTTCTATCTCCATGTTGGGGATATTGCAAAGCAAGAATTATCAGCATCTGGCATATAATGAGTCAGTGTTAGTGTTTGACAATCATATCTCCACATTTACCTTCAAATAGTCAAATAAGTCCCGGATCCATTAGGCTCTGAAAGTCTCTCCTCTCTCTTCTTTTCTGGAGTTCTTCAAATGTCAATCTGAGATTTTAAAATGCAATGTTTTTAGGCAATAACCTGCCTTTTAAAATTTGAACAGCTTAGTGTGAGAAGCATTTAGATTTAAAATGATTCACATAATCAGTTGGATAAGATTCTACCAAACCCTAATGCTCGTCATCTCACCAGTTTATATAGAACTGTGGATGGATCTGCTATGGCACGAAAAGAATGCACTCATAATGTACATTTCCTGGAGTACATCTTTTTCCGTCAGCAACAAAGCAGTCTAAAAATAAAATATATTTTCAAATACAATTTCACTCAACTTAAGATACAACTAATAACAACAGAGCTGGATTTGATCATTTAATGTATAAGCTCAGAGAAGCGTAGCATTACGCCTGACTACTGACCTGAACGTTGTACGTGATGGAGTTATCTCCATCTCTGTCCTCCATCAAGGGAACACGTAAAGCTCTCAGATTTTAGATCTCACTCTGCCAGCGGCTACGCGCTCCTCTAAATAACATATCCACAGCATTATGTAACATACTATATTCACTCAGCCTTTATTGTAATTCTAATTCTGACCTGAAACCTGAGAACAAACACTGCTGGAAGAAATGTAATGTCTTGACCCCTGTGAGGACATTTGGTGCTGTAAAGAGTATCTATATATGTATTCAAGTACTGTAATTAAGTACAACTTAAAGGTATTTTTACTTTATTTAAATTCTTCCATTTTATACTACTTCATAATTGTACCCCAGAAAATTTCAGAGGAAAATATTGCAGATTAAAGGTGCTAATTACGAGGTTTGAAGCAATTGTCTAATTAAAATGCTACTTAATCTGCAGTAATAATAGATTAAAGGAACAGTGTGTATGATTTAGAGTGATTTACTGTGAAATGGAATGGAATATAATATTCATTATGATTTCATTGGTGTAAAATGACCTGAAATTAAGAAATGACTGTGTTGACTTCGTCTTAAAAAGGAGTCGTTTATATCAACATACAGAGCGGGTCCTATTCGTGGTTTCCATCATGTTTCTACAGAAGCCCAGAAAGGACAAATCAAACACTGGCTTTGGCGACCTTAGCTAAGACAAACTTGGAATAGGAGGCGTGTTGATTTGGATGCATTCTGCAACCTCACCACTAGATGACACTAAATCCCACACACTGCTCCTTTAACCAATTAGTTGATTGACAGAAAGTTATTCCGATAATCAATTTTAAAATACCTTTTTCTGGTTCTAGCCTCTAAAATGCGCATACTGTATTTCCAGGTTTTACTCCCGTTTAATGATAGTTAACTATATAACTTTGGGTTTTGGACTGTTAGTGTGTTGTCAGACTTTATTGAGACCAACTTCTGCTTTTGCAAATAGTGAATGGTTATTTTTCAGTAACGTCTCTCATTTTAAAGAGCAAAATCAATCACTAAATATTTGTAAAGAGAGGATTTGAATACTTCTTCCACCACTAAGCACACAAATACACAGGTGCTCACACGTTCTGGGAAATGACACGCCTTGGATCTGGAAATACAGGCTCAGAGAGAAGCAGGCAGCCAGAGGTGGCTCGTAGCCTCCCTCTAAACCAACAGAAGGGCAGCAGCAGCACATCCAGTTATCCACCTCGGCTCTCTATTCCTGCACTGCACTCCCATCCGCCTCTGAAGCAGACAATGGACTATTTATTTCTGCCCTCCGTTTCTGTCAGCTCCCGGGACACATGTGGGCATGTTCATTCACCCACACACACACACACACACACACACACACACACACACACACACACACACACACACACACAGCTCTTGATTCCATCTATGTAAGCACAATGTAAGAATGCATTAAGAGCTACCGTTGAAAAAAAAAAAATGCAATGCTTGAGTGATCTACTCCTTGACTCCGGGGCAAGTGGTTCGTCAGAGACACATACCTTAGCACAGCTCCCCGTGGCAATGCGTGTGTGTGCAATGCGTGTGTGTGTGTGTGTGTGTGTGTGTGTGTGTGTGTGTGTGTGTGTGTGTGTGTGTGTGTGTGTGTGTGAGACTGAGAGCACAATGCATTTGTGTACAGTGTGTCTGAAATGAAGGGCCAGATGTGCAAAGAGAGAAGAACAGAGTCAAAGGGGAAAAAAAGGATGATAGCAGAGAGAAATAAGAATAAGAATAAGAATAAGAATAAGAATAAGAATAAGAATAAGAATAATAAGAATAAGAAGAAGAAGAAGAAGAAGAAGAAGAAGAAGAAGAAGAAGAAGAGGTGAAATGGGGAGAGAGGGCACTTGGAGCGGAAACGCTTCAGTGCCTCTGCGGCCTGCCACCTCGTATCACGGCGCATCCGCTGACAGATGAACGCAGGATAGCCCAATAATAGAAATACTCCGGCCTAAACGCCCAGATGAAGGGGAGGAGCTCCTGCGTGTGAGGCGATGCGTGAGGATGGCAGACGACATGGTAAGCCAGAGGTCAACAGTCACGACCACAGCTACCCATCTCAGTTTACTGCTACAAACAAGTAAAAAAACCCCACGTGAAGTCTGATTCATCTCAGTAAGACTGGTTAACTTTTTATGCTTTCACAGAGCATGCTTCAATGCTGTTACCATGGAAACCTGAGCCTAGACGTGTTAACCAAGATGGCTAATTTTACCCTGTTTCTTTTACTGAGCTTCTGCTTTGTTTCTGAAGGTGCTGCTGGTGCAACACCTTCTGTTAGTGATTGATATCTAGATATCCGTTTACGTAAAGGATGGATTACCACGTGGGACCCATAAGGCACAGGGCCCAGAGGCCGATGCGGTTTGGAGTCCCCTAACCCTACACAGCTTCTCTTTTAAATGACTTTTATGTAAACCAATTATTGATTTACAGTCAAGGCGCTCAGTTAAATCATCCAATTACGCCAAAACTAAGCACTGACCTGAGCAAACTTTTATTTTACAGCTAAACAAATAATAATGTTTGAGGCCAGATATATGCAATGCAGTAACAGAATCTCAGTTCATATTTGATCAGAGCAGAGTGATTGACAGCTGCTTTAGAGACTTCTCGCCTCTGATTGGTTGATTTTCTCCAGATGTAGTGGAATCTTTCAAACGTCATTAGGATCACTAAAAGGAGGCAGAGGAACTTGATTTTGTCACAGGTTATCTGTCGAATGTACTACAGCCAGCAAATATGACAAAAAGTTATCTTATATCAAGGTTACCAACAGAAGCTTTTAAAGATACATTTAAAGCAAGAATGTAGCTTTTAATAGAAGAAATGACAAAACCTTTCATAAATGTAATGTTAAATTCCTTAGAAGAAAACACATCCTTGAAAATCAAATCAAAACACTCAGGGGAGAGAGATTTCTGACAATTTAACGGAAGATAGCTTACATCACAGTTTTCAATTATAATATTTTATATAGAGTCCTCTAGTGTTGTATACTATCTGTGAAGAGGGTGTTGTGGACTGCCTCTCTCTATCTGTCATCTTCAGTATGAACAAAATACTGAATCTGCCGAGGTGCCGTTTCCAAACAACAACAACAGCTCTTTACAGTTACGGTTAACCTGAAAATGTCAAAACACAAGTACTGAAAGCAACGTTGCTCTTTCCACGACGGGTCCTTTAACTTGTTTGTGCCCAGGTTTCATATTCTCATACTGTAATCTCTGCAAGGTTTGGGTATCGGAAATATTGGACGTTTATATTCCAAGAAATGCCATCTCCAGCATTTGATCTAAGCTATCAGAATACAGTACAACTATAAATTATGCATGAGTGTACACATACATGTATGTATGATTTTTCTCCTTTTCCACCCCTTTCATGTGATAGAACAGGTAAAATAAATAATGCAGCGTAGTGTGGGGCAGGGTTGGGTTAGCGTTTCAGGCAGGGGCTGACGTAAATTGCATGCAGGTAGCAGTAATAGGCTGCTGGGATTCTTCCCATGTCTGTGTAAAGCTATTATAATAGGCGACAAATTGAAAGGAGTGATAAGAGGGCATTGGCTGCTGCTGGAAAAAAAGAAAATCCAGCTCTACCGCAGCTACAATTGCTGTTCAGACCTAAACTGAAAGCCTCACATTGTGAAATCCAATACCACAATATGACAGTATAATTAGCTTGACATATTCAAAACCAGGATGAATGCGCCCTCAAATATATCAAGATTGTGTTGGATAGTATGTTGTTAGCATGTTTATGTCTGAGGGGAGGATGTTCTGGAAGGGATTTAAACCTGTTGTAGGAGGGTGCAGTTTAAATATGACGATGGGGAATATCGCTGGTGTGGCTGGGTGGATCTGAATACCGATGACTTACTGACTTGCTTTACAAAACAGGAAGATTCCACCCAGTCTTAGTATACAAAGGCAGGCAATGCCTCGTAAAGTCACCTTGTTCATTTCCACACCTGTCGTTCAGGCACGTTGTGGAATTCAACAGGATAAAACGGTCTACAAACAAATCCGGTCTGTTCACACACACCTGCGTCTCCGTCTTGCCCATTTAAAAAAAAAAAAAAAAAAAAAAAAAGGTGTTAACTCGAAAATTACACAAATTGGTGACATGAATTGAGTCGTAAATCCCGTGGAAACACGGAAGGCTCAGAGTTCAGACGATGTTTCTCTCGGCTGCCACGTACAGCCGAGAGAAACATCACGTACAAATGTGCAGAAGTGTCCTCGCACATACGAACACTGGAATTGACAAAGAACCTGCGGCTAACTCTGTCCTCAATGTTGCAAGTCATATGAAGTGTCAGGTTGGAGCTCGTATCCTGGAGGGAAGATGAAAAGTAATGTGATCATTCATCCATGTTCTGGTCAACAACATGCATGAAATGTCTGACTTCATAAGAAGGTAGGTTTGTCCAAGCCTGGATGTTTAAAGGATAAGAATGCATCTGATCAGCTTTTAGTGAATATTGCAACTAAAATTATAAAAGAGATGGATCAGTTAGAGAGGAACTACAATTACAGGGAAAGTTAACAGGTAACTGTAATATATAGTCATGTATTGCAGAAAAAAATGGAGTAGCCAAAACAAAACTAAAGAAAGGTTTTACGAAATTTAGTTGGAAACAACAAAAAACGAATACATGGAGATATTTATGTTGAGTTTGACTTTAAGAACTCATTAAATGTGATAGTCGGGGCTAAACTTCCATACTTTGTCCCTTCCTAGCCTCCTTAAAATCTGAAAAATACAACAAAAAAGTCCCCTTAATAATAAGCCGAGTATCATGGAAGTTGTGTGAAATAGGGATGGAATTCAAATCGATTGGTTCGTGTCCGGGTACACAAATTGTCAGTTTTTTTCTGTGTCGCTCAGCACGAAACTAAAGCCAATGGAGAGTCGTATAGGAGTGTTATTCGTGGTGGAAACACATATTAAATATACCCACGAGACTAGGCAACAGTCGGAGAAAGTGACGTATTTAATCATTTCCAAAAAATCCCTACTAAGGCGGGTGGATCCCAACAACCAACAAACCAGGAGAACGGTGTTTGATACCTTGTTGTTGTCTAAACCTAAGCCCAACCACGATGTTTTCCCTGAATGTAACAAAGTGGTTTTGTTGCCTAAACCTTAGTTGTCACAAAAAGAAAGTCATGCCAAGTGGCACAAAAAAAACCTGCAATTTGTGTCCCTGAACACGAAACGATTACATTTTATTTCGTGACTATTTCAAAAATTGCCATGAGACTGTGTCGTAATAATACATATATTTCAAACTGTGAAATAGTCTGTAACTTATGAAACTCTACTCCTTCAATTTACACTGCAAAACAGTAAACATTTATCTCCCTGTGAATAAAAAAAAAAAAAACCCACAACCTTCAAAGAATTTTTAAATCAGAGCTTTACTGACAAAGCTTTGTAGATGAATATACAACTGATACTTTATGTACAGAGGAGCTTTTTTTCCTCCTCTTGTGCTGTACCAGCTAGACCATGAAATTAATTACTTCAAAAGCTTTATTTCCTTTCCCCTATAAAAGGTCAGCAATTAAACCAACTCGCATACATTTGTGTGTCCTGAGCGAGACAGGTAAATGAAAGAAACAAGCAGCAACGGTGCATTTCCAAAAGGTGCTACTGGCTCAACTGGTTTTCATCTCTGGCCTGAAGGTGCAGCCACACGCATGCCACAGAGGTGTGGTCAGCCTGTTGACAGCATGTTAGCCTCACACTCCACATCGGTCTGACAAGCACTCGTGTTGTCCTCTAGTCCCATAATCAGCAGCTCCTCTCCGGCCTGTCAATAGGCCTGTCACAGTGAGCAATATCCCTGTCAGGGAAACCGATGTCTGGCTGGATGGGTGAATGGTCGGATGGATAGATCCACAGACGGATGGATAAGTGGGTATATTCGTCTGTGTCCCCCCCCTCCGTTAGCCCCCTCCGGTGCAACAGCAATCCAGTCTATTCACAGAGATCAATTTTTTGCTTTATATGTGCAGGAGTAACAAAATTGGTTTGGTACGTGGCTGTGAGCCTGGGGCATTGTGTGAGAGAGAGAGAGCCACACTATTTTCCTGGGCTGCATTGTTCCTTCAATCTGGCATCCTTTTACTGTTAATACAATCCAAAAAAAAAATTCAAAACGGCAGAGGTCTATCGAGGGCGTCCGACTCAAAGAAATAGAAATACATATCTACAATACTGGACCGTAAATGGGATTTTTATCAATATAATAATTATATTTTCCCCTCACAAATATCCCAACAAGTGAAATGTTTTGTTAGGTGGGTGAGTTTTTGTGCCACAGATGCTCAGAATGAAAAAAAAATAAAAAAAAAAATGTGTCTGAAAATTAGAACACAGATTTACTCCGTCTTATGGTGGATGTTTCCATCTCCTGACACATTCAACACAAATTGCATTTGTTGAGTGGGTTTGGGATTTTATAATTAATTTTGTCTGCAGGGACACAGACAACAACGATGTAATTTTAAGTACATTTATGAGAATAACACTGTCAGAATATAGACAGCGGGACTCTTCAAGCAAGACTGCTGCTGGGTTCTGGGTTTTTTTTGTTATTAAGGAAACAATATGAGCTCATTCTTCCTTGTTAATTGGATATCATATGAAGTGTAAAATACAATAGAGAGGAGAGTCCGTAATTCGTGATTCACTTGCACGCAATTTCTATTCCCCTTAATTTAATAATGTGCAAAAATGTATCCTCATAAGTGATTCTATGCATTATTGAAAATGACAGCGCCAAACAATGAACGGATGAGTATGAACATCCATTACACATTATTAGAGGGAGCTAAAAGTGTCATATTCATCATCTTTTTCATTCCACATTTTAAATTAACTTTTCAAAGTGCTGTCTCTGCTGGCCTCCACATTAGTGTAGCCAGGGTTTTCTGTTTTATTAACTGTTCAAATGTCAACCTGCAGACAGCCACAATCACATCCACCATAACAAAATTAATACCGCTAATGTCAGACTTTGATGATAATTTCAAAGTAAAAACACCAGTCATCCTACACAAAGTAGCTGGAAATAAAAACCGGCCTGACAGACAGCTGGACCACCTTCACCTCAGCCAACCCAACAGCTTTGTGTGTGTGTTTCTGTACACTTGTTTGCGTGTGTGTGTAGACAATGCGAGCGTGTCTTTTTGGATTTGTTTTATAGGTACGTTCATGTGTGGGTGAATGCCAATGGCAGAGCTGCTCAGCCAGGTATAAAAACAGCCATCCAGACAGACGGGGGCTCGGGGTCAGAGTCGACCATGTCAAAACACAAACTGTCTGAGTCTGTAATGAGTCAGAGGAGAGATCATGGTGTCACACTGCATAATCTGGCCTGAAGCACCAAAGTACAGCCCCAAACCACTGGTATGAAAACCAACTAATCTGCCGAGATGGTAGATGACTATGTTAAAAGCTCATTGCAAGAAAAGCATCAAAAAGTGGAGGTTTCATGTGTTTGAATAGAGCTTTCACAAAGACTTTAAAGTTAAAACTTATTTTGACAGCTATTTGTTGCATTTCTGTTTATTTTGTGATTCATAAGGAAGATCTAACAAATGTATTATTTTCATTAATTGTAGTAATTGACAGTAATTGTTTAGAGTTGAGAAGGAATGAAAACCATTTAAGATCACATCCCCGGTCATTATGTGCATCTATTTACCAATATATCAAAAAATATATAGTATACATTTTTGTATTTTTATATAAACAAAAAAATGCTCTTTCCATAAAACAAATATGACGTGTGTTAACTTAAGCTACAATAACCAATTTCAACCAATTTCATGACATCCATCCATCAATCAACAAGCAACTTTTTGCGACAAGTGCGGCTTGTATGAAGCCACAGGTCCCGCCCACTTTTTAGCAGTCCAATCAAATGCGAGGGATTTGATTTAAATCCCTCTTGTAACTGTTCACCACTGAGATATTCCGTTTCACTGGAGAATATTCACAGTAGAGAAGCTGATTGCAGCAGTGAAATCATGAAAACGTTCAGGCACCCGATGCTGCATGTCAGTTCATACAATACGGCCCTTTGTTGCTTTAAGACTGAGATCAACTCTCCAGATGAAAACAGTAGTTATGTGCGACAACTTGACTCCTGATTAAATTCCTCTGCAACACAACGGGCCTCGACTCGAAACAGACAACATGAGGTCAGGCAAAAAAGAAAAATAAACACAGAATCAAAATTTCAGAGGTAAAGCCGCAATTTGTGAACGCATCGCCGGAGACGCGTATGAAATGGCAGACACAGACCAAAGTGCAACAGAGTAGAGGACGGAAAGTCCTTGAACAATAGAAGGAGAGTTGACGGAAGAGTGCGTTTCGATTGGTGGATTTTATTGGCCACTTTGCGGCTCAGATCGGATAAAAGCCTGTCAGCAACACCGGCTTGTACGAGCACACAGACGTATTTTTATGTGCTGATGCTTACACGGACTATCTGCACAAATACACCCAACATACGTTTGATATTTATCAGAATTGCAGCGATCTGATTTCTTTTTTTTGTATGCAGATTAATCAAAGAAGTTGGATTCCGGAGTGAGAAACAAACCTTCAAAGCGATCACATATTGTAAGCACGCAAACAGGAAGCCGCACAGTCTGGTGTCAAACTGGATTTAATTGACGACTGTCGCTCTTTTAATCCCCTCTATGAAAACTTCATCAAAAGGCTTATTTTAGTTTTTTATACCTCAGAAGCAAACTTTTATTGTTTCCTTTTAAGTCGAGTCTAGGAACAAACAAATACTGCAGTTTTGTTCTTTCAACCTGCTCCACTTGATTATGGGAATTTGTTTGCATCAGCTCGGATCCCGTAGATGTCATCAATTGTTTATCTTGGTGCTTTGAGATATTTTTATAAATTGTCAAAAACCTGACTCATCATCATTGTAGCTCGCATGCTGAGGCCGGTCTGCTTCTCTGGACATGCGCAGGCTTAGTCACTGCTGTGTCATTATTTATAAAGGCCACTTTGGGAAAGCTTTCTTCATATTTATGAGTCTGAATTAGTCAGAAAAGTGGAGCTTCGGATAGTCGGAGTTCCGCGATTCATTGTTGTGCTGACTGTCTTTAAAGCTTAAACACTATGAGAAAGCTTTCCTGATCCCCTGAGAAATGACCACGACTGTCACATCTAACGAAGACTTGTGCTTGAGATTGTTTGCTTTTAATGAAGTTCCATCCCGTCTGTAACTTTATCCACGTCCACTCTTTGCACTTGGAGATGTAATGCATTTCATACATTTTTATATTTGTTGTTTAACGTCTTCAAATTCATCTGGGAATTTAGTGTGCTGAGCAGAATTATCATGGCGTCAACGAACAACTTCACCAAAGGACTCTTTTTTTCTTTCAAATCAGCTCATCATCATAATGAACTGATAAAGAATGCATGCTTTATACATAAGAAATGAATGCAGTTTAACATTTGATTTTAAAATAGATGTTGACCTCAACCCTAAAAACTGCTATCAAAGAGGAGGGAATCGCTTTTTAGGGAGTGGTGGCAAAGATTTCATCAAGAGAATACTAAGAAGGACAACATGGGAAGAAATATGTCTTAAAACCAAATCTGCTGCTTCACACTAACATAATAATATATTTCTATTTCACCACAACCTAAATTAATAGCAGGAAAGCATCGTAATGCATGTCACATCACAAAAGTAAAATAAGATAATCCACTATGAGAAATGAATTCATAATAAATACATATGCAAATTGTTTCCACATTGTGAGCAGCAGAATAAGATCAGAAATTAGACAGCCATAACACAACAATGTCACTGCTACCAACCTCCTGACGTAAGCCAGCCGATGTTGCCAAGCACACAAACACCGACCGAACAACTCCGAGACATCAACTCACATTATGTATATTAGTACGTGCAGCGAATCTTTTTAATTTGATAAAGTGAAGCGGTAATTCCCGGCATCTGCACTCTCAAGGGAATGAACCCGTTGGGAGAAGGCGGTGTGGTTCGGAGCTGCCATCGACAAGGACAGGAGGATCCCACTTGCAGTTTATTAAGTGCAAGTTTTTAGGACCAAATACAATTATTTACAAAAAAAAAAAAAAAAAAAAAAAAAAAAAAAAGGGTAGCAGAGTTTGCAGCTGAGCAGATCAGAGTAGGCAGAGCGTTGTTAGCTTTATATAGACTGTTTTACAAAGACTGTTCCACCATACAGCCCTGGTGAGAGTGCCGTTACAACGCGATGTAGTGGAATGCCATCTCATGCCTTTCCTCTTCCTGAACAGCACAACTGTATTTTACACAATGGAGTTAATCACAGCTGCTAGCAACCGTAGCTCGTCCATCTGTCCGTTCCCTGATGCCCTCCCTTCATCAGGCCGTGTGAAGCCGTCTGTAATCAGATCAGGCGGTGACAGGGGCTTCTGCATCCAGCCGTCATTCCATCGCACTGTTAGCAACATCTGTGTCATGCGGAGAACCATGTGCATGCTGTGAAACAGACAGATTAATGTGCTGATGTGTGTGTGTGTGTGTGTGTGTGTGTGTGTGTGTGTGTGTGTGTGTGTGTGTGTGTGTGTGTGTGTGTGTGTGTGTGTGTGTGTGTGTACAGCCATCCATTTATAGTACACTAACAGGTCCTGTGTTGTTTTGAGCAGCCTTTGTTGTCTGTGTCACCTTCATAATTAAGGAGAGGCCATGTTCAAGAGGCAACCTATGACATGAGGTATGAAATCGTTATTAGGTTTTATAATACCGTTTTCAGTGATGTATTGTTTATTCAGTTATCATAAAATTATACACAGGCAATAATAAATAATTTGTGATGACCAAGCGAGGGGAGTTTAATAAAAGCTGCAATATCAAACAACGTTATTACAGAGAGGGCTTGAATAAAACATCACATGCGAAGCAATTTTAACATAAAAGGGCAAATATCATCAGATGCTGCTGTACACTGTAAATTAAGAAAAATATCGTATTTTAGTCATCCAGCCTGACCCAAAGGGGAGAGGGCAAATTACGTGGGATTAAAAAATACAGAAGAAGAGGAGAGGATGTGAGCAGAAAAGGATAAAAAGGAGAAGGGGAGAGGAAGAGAAGACAAGAAGAGAGGAGAAGAAAATGAAAAGAGACGAGACGAGAAAATACCTGGTCACCTAGAATACATCTATAAATTTAGCAGAGCCTCTTCACATTGCCCTTTCCTCCACTGTCATTTATCATCGTGTCATTACTGAATCAGAATCTAACAAGTCTAATCCAACAGCCTCTCTTTCTGGGGCAGTGTGTTACAGAGGAGACAGCGCAAAGTCATAGTCGAACAGAATGCACTCAGATTATCTCCCTCTTGACAGAGAAGCACCAGAGAGCATCGTGGAGATTATAGGCGCGCCGAGATAACCCGCAACACGGCGAGCTGTGCGGGCCTCTGGGAGCAGACGCATGTGCTCCATCTTCACCTGGTTAAAAGGGCTCTACAGCCACTCAGAGCCCGCCTGTCACAGCCCGGCCTGATCCATCCTGCTCAGACCGTAATGTCTCATTGGCATTCTGTGACACGCTTGTAGCAAGCGCCGAAGGGGGGTAGGGGGGAGCTTGGGCTCCAGCTCACCGCTATTAAGATTCTACAAAGCCAGCCGTTTCCCCAGCCGCCGCAAGCACACAGACAGAATCACACAGCCAAGGAATAATACAAAATATATATTTTTTTTAAAAATAGCTGTGTGAGGGATGAGCAGAACAGATAAGTAACAGGGGCAAAACACGGAGACAGGAAAAAAAAGATTCTGGTGTAAAAATGTGAAAGCTCTGCTATTGGTAACGTTCATGAGGGCAGCACTTGGGTTCACACTGAAGAAATGTCATCTGTATTCTCTAAGTGGCTAAATCACCAGTGTATAATCCCAGTGCCCCCCCCCCACTGTCATCTGCAAAACCACACCGTGACCACTTCATGATGAGCTGTATTATTGGCAAGCCTCCCATCATGAAACCACAGAGAGGAAGCCCCCCACACACCACCTTCCACCTCACCATCGCACCCTGCCTGTTTATGTCTGCCCATGAACATCCAGCCCCCCCCCCCCAGAATCCTAAACTGCTTGCTAATCACCCTTTGAAAGAGCACACTAATTCAGATGTCAAGGCCCATTACCTGTGAGCCGTCTAGAGGTGACCCGAGCCTCCATCCTGCAGTGATAAACACCAGTTGGAGGATAAAACGCACATCTGGATAATGGGAAAGTGGGGAGAGACACGCTGGCCAAGTGTGCAGTCTCTGAACGCAGCTGAGGGAGGATTGGAGGGGGTTGGGTGTGGGTTGTGGGGTGGGGCGGGAGGAGCGTGGTGTGTAGCAAACCATCGTTGCATAAAGATAACGTCCTTCATGACAGCGCCCGGGTCAGTCAGCCGCCGTATGGCTGCCGCGCCTGTGGTTAAGTAAACAAGGCGCTCAGACCGAGGAGTGACTCCTCACCAGCCGTCCCAACCGATCTGCTCTCAGACACTGACAGAGATGACGCTCAACTAAAGGATGGCCCGCAAAAAATCAGTTTCACATATACAGGATGTGACTGGTGCACTCTGGGAAGAGAGAAAAAAAAAAATCATATAAGGGATTAACATTCGTATTTCCAGCTGAATCACATATAGATTTCTTTGGGGGATTTTTTTCCAGCGCCTGTTAAGATCCTATTTTGACGATTATATATTTAGGGGGTTTCCATGGTTTCTAGGGAATAAAGTGATAAGACCTAATCCGTTTTTTATGCTACTACTGCACTAGAGGGGTTGCATTTCTGGTATCCGGACAACTACACAACCATATTATAGATGTATAAATAGAAAAGAGTGATAAATGAGAAGTTTCTAGAAAAACACGACGGACAGTTCACAGCCATAGTTCTGGGCAGATCGGAGCAGAGAACAGCAGAGCTCACAGAGAGGACAGTGGGTAATGAGAACCAATAGGATGCAGGTCAAAGCAAAAATAACCATCCACCCAGCAGTGAGACCCACCCCCACACTGAAAATCTGCCTCCACTGCTAGAACCCTATATACAACACTAACAAAAATAATA